>NW_008796218.1:10394218-10404911 GCF_000699145.1 Aptenodytes forsteri | reverse complement strand
CAGGCTGCCCAGGGAAGTGGTTGAGTCCCCATCCCTGGAAGTATTTAAAAGACGTGTAGATGAGGCTCTTAGGGACATGGTTTAGTGGGCATGGTGGTGTTGGGTCGACGGTTGGACGTGATGATCTTAGAGGTCTTTTCCAACCTCAATGATTCTATGATTACAAATTCTTGACAAAAAACTTCAATTCAAATAGACCGGGCTTACTGAAATGCAACAGTTACCTAAAAGAAACGAAGCCTTTGGTATATATAAAAAAGAAGTAATTTTAGTACAAAACAACAAAAAGATTTTATAAATAATGGAACTGGCAGACTACTTGTAATCAAGCATATACACCATTTCAATTTTAAAATGTGTAAGTATTTTAAATCCTAACGAGGATGCTGAAAAGAAAATACAGAAATACATTTTTGTGCAGATACTTGGTTTAAAATTCTACAATTGTTCTAAGAAACAGCATGTTAAAATTTAAGACATTTATAATTGTTAACTCTCACATCCATACCGGACACTTTATATTTAACTAAATAATAATACAAGTTTGAAAACTGCATTAAATTCCATTTTAAGTGAGCCTTTTGCTTTGAATACTAAAGAGGATAAGAACCAAAGTTCTAAGCGAACACCACTCCTCCAACTTATTCCCAAATTATACAGGAAAATCTGGAAGCTATCAAAAATGTGTATATGTAACTACTGTTGGAAAAAAATAAACATCATAAATACTTAAACTGAGAATGACAGTTAAATGATAAAAATGTTCTCATGTGAAATCGCTAACAATTATAAGCCTTATTCATCATTTTTACTTCTTTCAAAGGACATTTATAGTTTACCCATTTTGAATTGAAAGCTTTTAAAACTTGTGTGAAGCACTTTTTTTAGAAGTTCCACCAGCTGTTTAATAAGACAAAAACATTTTTGTTATACTTAGGAGAATAATAGTGTATATAACTTTGATGAGGTATCACAAAACCTTAAAAGTGTTCATTTTTTATTAGATGCCTTAGGACTACATGGATTTAAGTGTTTTTGTAAAAAAAAATACTACCATAACAATAAAAGAGGAGTAATTTGATGGTTTATTTACTCGTTATAACCTTTAGAAAGTGTCAAGCCTTCTTTAAAGTGTTTGCTTCAGGCTGTAGTTTTACAAGATGGGCTGTGGATTGGTCAAGCCCCCTCGATTCTTGACCCTGAACAGATTTAGGAACAGAGTATAGCTGGCTCACGTCCAAGCAGCCAAAACTGCTGCTAGGTACTTTTATTATCTTTTTCAAACTCATAATCTACCTCCTACAAAATGGCACATCCAATTTCTCATGCAGGTCAATCAAATAGTACTCACAGAAACTACAGTTTGTGATTGTTTCATGTTGTAATTAGAATACCCTTCATGAACTAAACAGTCCAGTACAACTTTTAGTAGACCGCATGGATATAGAATCATAGAATAGTTTGGGATCCTTCTTAAGTTTTGTTCCCAGGACAAACGTTAAAGGAAGAGAAAAATATTTATAACAGCTTTATTCTAACTTCAGTTTCTGATACAACATTTTTGGATCTTAATAGTTAGGACCGTTAACCAAAACCTTTAGCAACCATATATTTGGTATTTATTCAGAAAAACTTTCTTTTTTCAGAAGCAGAGAAACAGAAACATATACCAGCCACTTTTACTTTGGAAATCTTTCATCTCTCTGTCCTTGATTCCACTGCAATAGAGCTGCAATTGCTCTATATTTAAATAAGTCTCATCTATCTAAATGTATTCCTTTAAATGCTTGCACTGATACTTATAACGCTCTTCTCTCCAACTTCAAGTAAAGTTCCTAATCAAAAGCCACATTATTTGCTAACACAGAAGTTAAGCTAACACACTGCTTACTGACTTGAATAACAGTTATGTATGTCAGTCATGAGATCCATAAACTTCAGTGGTGCTTACTCCTTTACATCCACATACTTTTTTTTTTTTCTTTTTTTAATACTCAGCTTTCCTTGTTTCCGTCATTTTGTAAAAAGTACCCTAACTTACACTTAGGCAGAAAATCCAGTTGTAAGACTGTTAGGATTTTTTGTTCTGTTTCTCTGCAGCCTGTGTTAGTGGTGTACTGTTTGCCAACTTCTAGGTAATGAACAAAAAATGCCAACCACATTTCTATTCTGTGTTATTTTATCATTGTTTCCCCCCCTCCCCCTTTCCTCTTTTTACTCTAGCCTTTAAGAAAATCAAATCAAGCTCTTTACCATTCTTATTGTTAGCAGTTAGAATTGTTCCTTGCAATAAACATCACCGAAATCTTTCATTTCCCTAGAATCCTCTTTATTTCTAGAAAATGTTTCTGCCTTACTTCCCAATAGTAATCATCCTTCTCATGAATAGAAACTTCAAAATACAGTATTAAAACATTTTTTTCTTTCATGATGCTATACTTATCCTATGCAACAGCCTGAAGATATCTTAAAACCAAGCTCTTTCATTTAAAAAAATAATCAAAATCTTTATTTCTGCAACAGTTTCATTCAACCACACATTTTTGTCACTGCAGATTGTTTCCACAGAGCTGCCTATATAGCTACAGCAGGTGCCTCTGGTGCCCTTTTTAACTTTTCTGCTATTCCACGCCTCTGAAGGTGGTGGTTCTCCTGCAGAACACACCTCCAACAAGGTTTAGCTTTGGGTGTATTGTAAAGTTTCTGGGGTTTTTTCAGGTCTAGATATAGCACAACCAATATGACCATTATGATTTTAATTGGCATGTCCACCAATATGGTAATACCACTAATAACTCAAGTTTAGTCCTTCTGCTTTGCTCCGTCTGATAAGTAAGTTTATGGTTTCATCAGCTTTCTTCACTTAGTATCTCAAAAAACAATTTGCCTTTTGGGCCCAAGTGACATTTCTAAATACTAATCTTATACTGCCACTTTCAATTTTCATCTCAATACTGAACTCCGCTTGCCCATCTTATCTGTTGAAGCACTGCTAAATAGGTGAGTTAGCTCTGCACAATTATGTACATCTCTTCCATTTTGGAATAGACTAGCTCAGGTATCCTGAGCTACAATGTGCAGTGCAAACCCCTTCATAGTGGCAGAAAGCAGAATGGGAGAGAGTAGTTAAGGGTGAGCAAAGTTCCTTCATGTCCTCCCTCTACAAAAACCTAGAAATAGGCCACTGTGCTGTAGAACTTGGATTAGAATAGCCAAAGCAATAGCAAAGGTAGAGTAAGAGGAATTGAGATAAACTTGCTCAAATCTATCTGAAAGAAAGAGCACATACAGCTCTGCAGAACTAGGGTGAGCTACACCTTCTGAGAACAGAAACCAGAAAAAGCCTCAAGGTGAGGTGTTGTGAGAGCCACAATGTCTGTGTCATGACAACAGACATGATTCAGGATTTGTCTCTTTTTGCAAGTAAGTAAGTAAATATCCTTGTATTTTCATTCTCAATGACTGCTCACTGGCCATCAGCATGAAAGTGGGTAAGCACAAAAGGGAGGTCTAGTTTATATCAAAACAGAAGGCAGAACAGAAGACAGAAAGGGACAGAAACTAGGAAAAACAGGGAAAAGAAAAAGAAGGAAAAACAGCTTTAGGGGCAGGGAAGGAGGCTAAAGTCAATAGCAGCAAAACGATAGGACCAACTAGCCTTTAAAGAACGTTCCTGTCCACAACATGGAACCGATTCCAGAAGTCTTGAGCCCCTGCATTCCCGTGCTGTGAGCACAGATATGAAATTCCCTGGCAAATCAGACATCTCAACCCCACTTCCAGTGGCTGATTCTAATACCACCTGCTATGTCAATGTACTCCTTTGGCTCAGGCAAGGGCGATGTTCTATACAGTGCTTGACAGTAAACAGTAGGATGGTAACTACCAATAACAAGTCAATATGGCTTCAATTATATGATTCAGGGGTGGGGGGTGGGTTTCAGGATTTTAAAAGGAAATATTTAAAGAATCCTATATTAAAATATTTTAACATATAAAATGTTTTTATGGTTAAACTCAATGCCCTTTGCAACTCTAATGTTCTTTAATACAACATAGTTTTCTTTTATGGTAAAGAAAAATTACCTTGTGAGAAACGTGAGAAAATTTGGGAGCTGGAAAAGACTTAAGAAAAGTATTTTAGTTAAAAAGATAAGCACTACCAAGTTATATCTATATCATAACTGCCCAAAGAGAAAAGATCAAAATTTATTCTTTGTAATTTTTACTGAACAGTGAAGTATCAAATCTAATAAACTCAAAGCACAAATCACAGAATCCATAGTATTAGCCAGACTTTGTGATGTCCCAGTCAACACCAGAAAGAGCCTCAACAGGTCCTTGTTTTCAGGTATGGAATCAGGTCACTGAAACTTGTCCTTTGCACCAAAGAAAAATGTTAGTAAAATTTTAAAAATCATCTCTAAAATTTATCTTTCTTGTGTTCAGCTAATCAACACCTCCACTGCTTCAACCGCTACCAAAAAGACCCATATCCCCAGGGTATTAGAATACATTTCTATGGAAGTAAGGAAGAATTTCCTTGATTTCTTATGTTTACAAGCTTTTCTGGCAAAGGATGTTTTTCTGTATCTAGTACAAGAAAGAAAGTATCTTGTCCTTGTAAACATTATCTTTAAACCTAATGTCAGTGTCCTATATGCATTGTACTTCAGGAAGCATTGAAGACTTCCAATTTGACCTACTATGCTGCACCTTATACTGTCAAAATTGATTACATTTATCCCTTAAGAAAAGGATTTTCTCATATTACTCAACAAAATTAACTCAACTGATTGCAGAACAAGGCTGACAGACTTTGGAACAAAGTGAATGGGATATCCACCACAAAAGAATCACTGGGCTGATCAGGGCTTGATGAGTGGGAAAGCTGAACTGGCAAAAGAATAGAAGGACATTCAAACTATTGGAGTGTGAAGTAATCCCTGGGAGGCGGGGGGAAAGAGTAATATCATTTTTTGTAGCTTCTAATTACATACATACTCATATTATGTCAGTTCATATGAAGAACAAAGACTCTATGAACAGCTAAAGGAATAAAGTGAAGCTGTATCAAGTATAACAACTTCAGCAATGTATTCTTCAGAATAAACATGCACAGCTACCATTAACTGGGATTTCATTTGTAAAATAGCAGAACAGTCACTTAAAGAAAAAAAAAATTAGAAGTATGAGCAACTCCTCTAAATTTTCATTTTGAGAGTTTAACTACAGCTATATGTTTAACCAAGAAAAGTGAAAACCAGATGCTTTGAAATAACTCAATGCATTTATTTAAATAAGCATATTCAGAAAAATGAAATTTCTACTTTAAAATAGTATGGATTGTATCAAGTCTCTCAAAAAAATTAAACTCAAAACAATTATTAAAATATTATCTAACTTCGCACAGATAATTTCATCTGCAAATTTATTTTTATTAATCTGAATTTATACTACAGACAACCAACCATTCAAGGCAGTTTATTAAACTCAAAATACGTGATAGTTCCTGTCCTGAAGAGACTCCTGTCTAAGTGACAAGCAAGACCAACAATGGGAAGAGAAACAGAAGTAAACAGAGGTAAAATATCTCATCTAAGGTCAAGCCACAGGTCAAAGACAAAATTGAGAGTAAAATCCACTACACTTGGCTATACTGCCTCCATCCCACTATCAGTCTACTGTGAGCCTCACAAGCAACTTGGAAAAGAAGTAGCAAAAGTAGTAAGAAACCAGCAGAGCTTTAACTCCGACTTGACTTTCTTATTTAGCAGATGACACGGTTTAAATTAGCGTTTTGTTCTTGTCCATGCAGAAGCTACCATGGTGCAAGACAAACACTATAATTCTCCGAGTTAGTGCTGTATTTTGGTCTATGCACTACCTTTTTTTATATTTACAGAATAACCCTGTGATTGTTGGATTTTTAAGAAATTCATAGCTAAAATCAGGAGACGATTTTGTAGCATCATTTTTTTTAAGCAAAAACATCCATACAGAGTTCTACTTAAAAAAATAAGTATTATTTTATAACCCTTGCCTGTTCAAAATATTAATGTTTTATATTCCAATTTTCAAACATACTAAGCAAGAAGTCCCGATTTGATTGTTAAAGCAAAGCAAATAACAAAAATGTATGCAGGGATACTTTAAGATTTCAAACTGACTATCTGTAAAATGATTAACCTTTTTTTTTTTTTTTAAACTTAAATTTGTAACTACAAACAGCTACATTTATTATTTTTAGGGTGAAGGAAAGCACAGATGTTTTAGAAATTGAGGGCCATGTCTTAACTATGGAACTGGCTCTTGGCATTAGCATCAATTTTGAAACTAAAATCACCTTTAAGCCAAAAAAATGCTCACCCGCCGGAGTCAACCTTTTATAAAATCACAGTCACTTACTCTTGTAGTATAGTAGATACAAGAGAGAGAAAACCAAGAGATCCCAAAAGATGAAACTCCATGGCACTCTAATTTAAACATTTTGGGCTCTGATCAAGTTTATTAAAATGCAAAGTTAACAATATAAATGGAATTTAGCTAACATCTTATAAGGAAAAGAACATTCCAATAATTATTATAAAAGTTAAATTCTTCAGACTTTTTTAATACAAAAATAGTTAGACTAGACTAAACACTACTATTGTAACAAAAATCTAGGGATCAGACCATGGTGAATTTCAACAATACTGCACCAAGAAAGTAGGATCATGCAGCTTTTTTCTTGGAGGTTTGTTTTTTTTTTTAATGGCAGTCATTCTTTTGTTTATGGTTTTGAAAGGGTTAGAGCATTTAACTTAGATCAAAATAAACAAATCAAGCATGTCATCAATACTAATATTTTTAAAGTAATACTACACATCTTTTGAACAGGTCAAATTCATCAAATGTAGAAAGATACACTTTAGGTCTTTCAAAAATACAACAGTTAAGAAACGCTAAGGGAAGAAATAGAAACAAATTTACATACGTACTACACATCTTTTGAACAGGTCAAATTCATCAAATGTAGAAAGATATACTTTAGGTCTTTCAAAAATACAACAGTTAAGAAACGCTAAGGGAAGAAATAGAAACAAATGTTTACATACGTACGGCTGAAAAAGTAACCACAGAAAAATATAACCAAAAAACTATCCACAGCAAAATATAGCTGCCTTCAAAGTGCAGAAACAATTTTACCTTAGTACTACAAGATTATTCAACTCACATTTCAAAAACAAAACACCCCCAATACTCATATGCTATTATTGTAGGGCTCTAGCTTAATAGTTTAGCAATTTAAAAATGGTGAAATGAAGTGGATTTGGTTATCACAGTAGCTATTTGCCCCCTTAGGTAATTCTGAAAAGCACAAGTAAAGCAGTGCTTTTGACCTATTTTTGCCTGTTTTCTGGCAAATGGTAAATGAACCTATTAAATGAGAAAGACTTATGGACTTGGCAATGACTTGGATTCTTTCCTTTTCCTATCAAAGGCTGCTCTTAAAGAGAAGAACTACAATGAAATACAAAAATCTAATTAGATCATTTTTGTCAATAGCCCGGTAATCAACTGTAGCAACTTTGTACATTATTACAGGAAAGCCAAATTCATTCCCATGCAACCCTGTTGTCTTTGTGCTGTCTACAGAGACATTTCTAATACAGACACTGCCTAAACCTATGATACTTAAAAAAAATCCTGGTTGGTGAATTACTTAAAATACAGCATGAAGTTTACTCACACTTATGCAGCGTTTTCTGTGATTACATATAAGGAGACAGAAATAAGACAAAGAAACACTAAAACAACAATATAAACACATTTACCCTTCTTATACGCAGTTCTTCTACTGCCTCCAATAAACTTGTTTTCAAGTCTAACAGTTGAATGGAAAGTAATGTCTCTGATGGACTTTGAAGAGTAGAATCAAGAGCCTGTGTTTTAAAGTCTTCATCCATTCTTAGAACTTGCTTCTGCAAAATAAAAATGTGTATTTCCTCTCCAGTTTATCTTTAAGAGAATATTCAAACTGCAAAACTTGCAAATGTGGAAACAAATTCTTTTTGCAAAGAGTAAAACTACTAGTTATAGCCATTAAGCAATTAACAATATTTTAATTTTAAATTAGTGTGCAATATCATAAAAGAAAACAAACAACTTTATCAATAGTTCACCACATTCATTTGTTTTTCCTCTTTATTTTTGGCTTGGTTTTAGTTTTAAACAAAGGCTGTGCTGAGCATGAAAAAGGAAGTAGTACAGCTGGTTTTTTTCCAGAGCTACTGCTCTACACTGGCACGAAGGTACAACTAACACATCAGGCCATGAAAGAAAATAACACTACCTACTTCAAGATTTTAAAAAAATCACAAGACAGGCTCAATTTTAAAGACCTTCAGACTTGACTGAAATTATCAACTGAAGGCAATATCCATGGTTTCTGCTTCTGAATTTTAACAAGAGAACTTTTTGGTTCTGTTCCCACAAGATCAAGTGTCAACATGTTGTACTCTAAGCTAGCTACATCAACTATTGTGAAGCAAGGAGTTATGTTAGCATAAGACCCATGTGCCTCTGTAGGGACAAAGCGTGTTTGTTAGTGACACCAGAGATGATTACAATACTTAGTCAGCATTTGATTTACAAAAAGATAACAACTGTACATATTCCAGCTGTACTTTCTAGATTATATTTTTTTATACTTGAGACTGAATTTCCACCAGTCCACTAGAATATATAATGTTATCTCTTCCCAGAGACACCCCATGTGTGTTTCTGTACTAAGAATTAAAGAGGTAGGAATAGAGCACAGGAGTTATGACTGACCTGGCCACTGCCACAGAACCCTTAGGAAGGAATTCCTGCAGGAAGAACAGAGACCTGGTCTGTATCACGGGGCCATAACAACTACAAATCAGGGCTCACCACTTTTTTTGCTGTTGTCTAAATAAAACCCTAACATAGATCAAATTTAAGCTGCTTGGTCATGGATAATAGATTGATTCCCTGCTTAGTTGCCCCACCACAAAAGTTATTCTAAGTTACTGAAATAACGGCTTTGCTAAAACAGAAAAAATCAGGCTCATTTTTGTCTTCTATCTTAAAACATATGACTAATATTGAACTGTTCAATATGAAATATTTATATAAGTTCTTTTGTCAGTGTCAACATGTGTATGTTTGAAGGACTTCTGAAGCAGCAGCAAATAAAAGTCTGAATAAGAACCACATACAAACATGTACCACTTCAGGCAACAAATCTGTTGTGTCAATGTGCCAACACGAATCAGGCATTGTGCAACCAATCTGCATACATTTTAGACACAGTTTAGGCCTAGGGTTTTGGTTTTGGCGTTGTTTTTTTGTTTTGTTTTTTCCCAAGTAAAGCATTAGGATAAAAAAACCTACTTTTTTTTTAGCCAAGGAATTTACAATTGATGAAGTCAGACCCTCCCAAAAGCACATTAAATAATTTGTTTCTTTCACCCAAGTTTTCAAAATTGTTTCCTTACTGATAGATGTTGTACCACTAATTCATGAAGCACTATACAAACAAAACTCTTGATATCATATCAAGTATTGGGAGATCATCATAGCTACAAAATTAATAAAAATGCTAATATTATGCACACAGATTAGGCATGGAGCCATTTGATTTCACTTTTAATCATGCTATATTCTGATCTGAAGGGTAAGATTTTGCAAATATAATCTTAAGACATGATACATGCTCTAATTCTATTGCTGTCAGCTGACATTACAGCTTCACAGAGTTGGGGGATTCTACAGTGATGAATTTCTACAAGACAGTACTGTTACCAAACGGAGAACCCTGGTAGCCTGTGTTAATAAGGGAAAAAAAAATAAGAGTGCTTGTGAAAAACTTGACTCGGAAAAAGGATGGTCTAACTCTGGGCTTCATCCTACAAAGGTAGGTGCACTTGAAGAAGTGCACTTCAGTTATGAAATAATTTCTATTCAAGTCAACCAGTAGAAGAACGTGTATTAACTGACACGTGCTGGGGCTTGCAATTTTCTTTCCCATCACAGAAGGAATCTGAGAGTTATTTTCTCGGGGATATTTTCAAACCAGTGCTATACTCTAAGGGATGGAAGAAAACAGGCCTCAGGCATCCATGGGCTTTCTCTCAGCTCACTGATCTCAGCAGGAGCACCTGACAAACAAGAGTTCACCTCCCTAATGCAGTGAGTAAGGATAAAGGCTTTTCTGAGTGGAGCTCATTGAGTCTTCACCCATCCCTTCATCGTGAAAGTACTATTTTCTCATGGGCAATTTGTAGTCAGACTGCTATTTCCAAGACTGCAACAAATTGCTTCACAGCCTACTGTTGAAAACTGCAAGGTACAGTATGTTATACACGCTCCCTCTCCCCCTCTGAGTTGAGTGTGAGACACCTCTGTGGTCTCTTCTACCACAGAGAGATCAAAGAACTTAGTTACCCACTAAATATTTTATACTATGCTTGACTAGAAACAAAAATATACAAAATATAATAAAGTTACAAAAGACTTTAAAATATCTGCCATACTGATAAAATGCCTACTTTCGATATCACACATTAATACACCTGTCTAGAGCTACTGTAAAGATGTATGATAACTAATAAATGTCCATTGACACAGAAAATACAAAAAAAACTCTCGTGTAATCGAAGATATTCCCAAATAGATACATTTTCAC
>NW_008796218.1:10371718-10391718 GCF_000699145.1 Aptenodytes forsteri | reverse complement strand
AGAGAATTACAGCATCTTAAAGTTCTTGGGCTCACTTGGATAAAAAAAATTTGAAGACAGCACTCTCCCTATCACAATTGGCTTTTTTTTCCTTCTATTTTGGATTCAGAGATTTTCTGTAGGTAGGGTTACTTATTTTTAAACTTTTACAGATTGAAAAATATTGTATGGAGTTATGTTTGCTATTGCCTTAAATCATTTTTCAATTTAGGGATTTATAGAAAAATAAGGTATTTTTCATTTTCAATTTAAGGTTATAATACTTCTCCTCCATCCCACATCTTCCAACAGGAATATATACCATCCTTTTAGGAAAAAAAGCTACCTTTCAATACACCAGACATCACCCACATCCAACCAACACACTGTATTTGCCCACCCACAATTCATCTGTACAGGTCCAGAAGGTGCAACTCCTTTGAGCTTTGAAAACGCTATGCTGGCAGGTTACCACCACAGCGGGAGCTCCTTTCAGGTTCCAGAGTGCTGACAGTGGTGTACAATGCCCATGAGGAACACGTAGCGGATAACAGAATGTAACACACTCTCTTGAATGAGCTGTGTTGGTTTAATTCCCTATTTTGTTTCCTTTCAAGTTGTGTCTTTTGGGAATTGTTTTGGTTTTTAGCTGAGAATGGCTCCATTCACACATACAAATTAAGCAAAGCAAGTAACTCGAACATCTCACAAAAATGCAGGTTCTGGGAAAGAAAGCACTACCTCTAGCAATTACAGAAATTATATATCTGCATACAACAGGGTGCTATTTAACAAAAACATTTCTTTCCTAGAAGATAACCCACCACGCAATTCGTATTTTAATGATGCTCCTCTACAGTTCTGTTAAAAATAAACTGCATCTACTCATTATCATCTGTTATCATGATGATCTAAAAATCATTATAGCATCATACAAAAAAGTATTTCCTCCAGAGTCTTCTAAACCTTTAGAAGTTAATAAATTTTCAAAAAATCCCGAACTTTTCAGTTTTCAAAAGTGTACCGCCAACCTTATAAGGCAATTGGTTTCTAAAAGCTAAGATTAATATACCAGTATATTGGTTTTCAATTATGTTGTTCTTGAAAAGACAATATAAAAACCTCAACTCTTTAATAAGGCTCAAAGCCAGAAGACAATAAAAATCTAATATTTGTATTTTTGTAGTCATATCATCTTAAATCAAAAATCATTTAGATGAAGGATGGGGCAGACTTGTGGCTTTTGAATGCAGAAGATTGTATGATTTATTGGAATTTTACAGTAAATCAGGCAGTATCATCAATGCAAAGTACTTAAAGGACCACTTTATACTAATTTTATTTCTAAATAAATATTTATTTATACTAAAATTCCATAGAATCTTCTTGTTCCTCTCTCTCTATATATTACTAAAATGTAAGTTTGGTGAACATACACTTAATGTAAGAACAGCTGCTCCAGGTCAGGCAAAGGGTCCTTCTACCTCACTAGTTCATCAATAACACACAAAAGTCCAGTTGTAACTCTCTTCTGCTAAATGGAAGGGAACAGTAATTCTTCTCCTTGACCTTGCAACTGCAGGATTTTTAAATTAGCCCAGAGCACTAATTTGGATCATGTGTTGCTTTTTATCATGTAAGAGTCAAGCACAACATTACCATCAGCATGCAATTTATGTTTTGACAATACACCTTTGAAGACCGGTGGAACCAGACTGCTTCAAGGCTTTTCTGGAGAACATTCTCTATCCCTTTACTGATGGATTAATAATACTTTGCTGTATCTACTCTATTTACCCTTTTTCATGCTCTTTCCTAAAATAAAAGTGTAACCTCTAACTAGTTTACCTTAGCAAAACAGGACAGAGTTGTCTAAAGGGCTCATGACAGAAATTCTGAAACAGACAGTGAACATAATATATAGCCTGTTACTGAAGAAAGCAGAGATGTTCTTTGCTGCTCTAACAGCTGAAGATTTAAAATAACAGATTTATTCCATACAGTGGATATCCCACAATCGAGCACATTTTATCCAAGGAACAGATTTGTGAACTTGCTATTATTTCTTATTTTCCAAAGAAAAAATAGTTCTAGTCACACGTATCTCTGATATTAGAAGCTTCTGGCCTAAATTCAATGGCATTTGTTTAAATTCAAGGTAAGTGTAAAGATTTTCATTCTGGAAGCTGTACACTCATTCTAAAGTTGCCTTTGTCAAAACCCAGGTAAGTATTGGGTCCTTTGCAGGAGGTCCTTTGCATTACCTCCTTAATAGAGCACAACAATTGTCCTTAAAAACATGCCTTAAAATCTTTGCTGACAAAACCATCATTAGGTACTAGTAATCTGAAACAATCTGGTTGGTGATATATCTCCTTTCAAAATTTCATGTTTTAATAAAATTGTGGGAAAAGTATTGGACAAAGAAAACACAGCTGTTAGAATCCTCAGGTTTTCTTGCTCAAGAAGTAATGGGTCTGGGTTGTTTGTTTTGTTTTTCTCATTTGCCTAAAAGTTTTTATATGCTATTCTGTAAGACTCCGCATTCCCAACTCTGTTTCAACATGTTAATGAAGCTACTGTTAGGAAGTACAGAGAAGTGAATTATTATAAAATATGGTGATATGGTTAACATCTTCATCTGTGTTTCAAACCCATCTAAATATAATGGCTAAGCGTGCTATATGTATACTCATCATATGAGGACAAAAAAAAAAATTAAGTGAAGCTGAACAACACATTCCTGAGAAGACCAAACTGATGACCCAGAAAGCATATGGGAAAGACCCTCAGAGTCTTTCATTCCATCTGCAATACTTGATTTTGATGGGAAAATAGCTGTTTCAAGCAATTATCACAGTGCTCCAATTCAGCTTTTTAGATCATAATCCAGTAAAGATTACTCCATCAAATACAGAGCTGTAGTAAACGTAACTTGAAGGGTGAAATTTTTAAGCATATTTCATCAGTTACTCCAAAGTCTGTATTAGCTACCTGTTGATTTCTGGATGAAGTTTAAGAGATTGGAAATGCTTATCCTACTTCTACATTGCTTGGGATCTGCATTTTTCCCCCATAACAAGAGGATCCCTTCAGTAATTTGAATTCTTTTGATGAAAATATATAATCTTTCACAAGCTAGCCAATTGAGGCATTTTCAAAAAACAGGTGATTTAAAGTTTCCATATCATACAAGTTAGTTAGTAGGTCTAACAAACACAGAAATACATTTTCAGCATCCTTACCTTCTGTAATAAAAAAATAATTACATGGTATATTGTATGTCTTTTATAGGACAATACTATGGTAAGAAGATAGGTAATAACAGAAGATATTTTTCAACCACAAGTAAAAAAGATTATTAAGAAATTAGCAGAAAAAATATCTTAACTCATTTCAGTTCAAATTAAGAGGAAAATGTAAGGCAGTTGCACGTAATTGTACGCCTACAATTAAGATTGTAAAAATGTGTATCTACTTACATGTTTGTGTGTGGGATTAAATTCTCCTTCTCCCTAACCTTTCAATCCTAACATTTTTCAAGATTTAGTCAGCGTCCTTTTACCTATTAGTATAAAGACATTAACTGTTTAAGGGATTAATAGAACCCAGGTTTACCCAAATTTTTACAGACAGAACAATCTAGAGGTCTTTTAGTGAGCCAAAAAGCAGTTCACCTTCGTTTTAAACACCATGCTGCCACCTAGTTGACAACCTAATGAACTGTGCTGTCCTCCTACTTAATGCACCGCAATTACAGCTAAAGCCATGGAATAAAAGTTAAATTGTTTCCTAAAAACATATTTGTGCAAGGACTAAGGTATCAGAAGCCATGAGAGCTCCAACTAACTTCCTCGTCCAGCAGAAGTACTCTGGCAGCAACTGCAGCTTTCAGAATTCATTTGCAAGATGTCACTCACTTTCTGCAAAAGTGCAGATGTATTCAGGTAGCATTCTGATGTGGTAGGTGCTACCTGTTTGTAGTTGTAGTTGTGAAATAACTATACCAACTATAAAACAAGGCAGTAGTTCGACTCAGTACCATCAAGTAAGGGATCAGTCCAAAATAATATTATATTAACTTTAAACAGATTTACACTGAGGAATGTATTGAAGAAAACCATACCCATACGTGAGAGATCTAAAGATCTGTGAAATTTAGTTTTACCAATTAAAGAAGGCTGTCTGCTATGGAAGCATCATTCAGAACCATGTCGAGCTGTGGAGTGTTTCTTACATGACAGTCTCATTCTGCCTGACCATCACAGACAATGTCAATATCAGTGAAAAAAAAATCCTGTCTCATCATTAGAACAATTTCCTAATCCTATATATGTGCATCCTTGTACAGGTTAACATAAGGACGTCTCTGCAGCACCAGGTTTGGAACAGCTCCCACAGGAGGTCAGGAACGGCAGGAGAAGGCAAGGAGCAGCCTTGTTTTGGAACAGCTCCCACAGGAGGTCAGGAACGGCAGAAGGCAAGGAGCAGCCTTGTACCAGGACGCAGTTTTACGTCTCCTCCCCATGCCACAGCATCCCCAAAATTCCAGAGCAGCAGAGACTGCAGAAAACAGGTGGGTGGATGTTCTTCCCCCTCTTTGGGTACCCAGTCTAATACACGATCAACAGGTACAGGATTTTTGCAGGACAGAAGACAAGATGCATGATGTTTCTGTAAAGATGCCTTAGAAGACCATAATTACATGGCATAGTGATAACTTGAATGCAAAAGGCGTAAGAAACCAAAACAGCAACACTTTTAAGATGACACATAAATATACTGTAGGCAGTATTTTTAGAGCTTTTTTCATGTTAGCCTTTACCATGAACATGAGAGACAACGTGACTGAGATCTTACTAGAAATACTCAGTAAATACGGATGTTTTACATATTTGTTCAAATTCCTAAGTGAAAGACAAGAATTAAACTTTCCTACTGAGGATAAATTTTGCAACTTGAAGCACTCTGCTGTTGGCTACATGTTTAGTTATTTTTTCAGCTAAAAATTATCATCATGGCTATAGTGACATGCAACTGGCACTGGGGTGTCAGAGGAAACTAAGCCAGAAGAGACACCCTGGTTTCAAACCAGGAACACTTCTCTAGTTACCTGTAGGCTGAAACACACTGGAAGTCAGACACAAGCAATGCAACAAGCATCAAATAAACTAAGTGAGGGTATACATGCAAGTGCAAGGAGAGACACACAGGAAAAGGAGGGGAAACTCTCATGTACTTTTTTTGTCCATTTGGATACAGAACAAAGTTGGAAAAGGTGGCGCTGACAGAAAAGATGCACCAGGTATTAACACATTTTCCTCACAGTCCTGTAGCATGGTGAAACTGTTCTTATGCTGAGAGGTAAGTGGCCTGGCTAGAAATTCAAATAAGTATTTTTCCAGACTCTGGATGGGGCATTGCATAAACAAATCCATATGAAAAGCAAGAGACTAAGCCCTACGTAATAAAAACAAGGAAAGACAACGCTCTCTCCGGGACAGGCCCAAGATTAACAGCACCACGGCCTCCCAGGAACAGCTGGAAAACTGCTTTCTTTAAAACCTTGTTTCCCGCTGCTCTACCAGAGAGGAGGCGGGTCATTCTCCAGCTGCAACAGCCACCCTCACACCTCCAACATCCACGGCAGCACCGAGACCCCCCCGCCGGCTTACCCCGTTCTCCGGGCAGCGAGCCGGGCTCCACGGTGCCCCTTCCCTCCCCACCCTCCCTGACACCGCCTTCCCGCCAACGGCTGCCGCCTCGAGCCGGGGGGGGGAGCTGCTCTCCTCAGGTGGGCCTGAGCCACGCCTGCTGCCCACGGGGCACGGGGAGAGGCAGCGCACATTCATAATACAGTTAATTTCGTAATACAGTTAGTGCTACTTTGTTAGCAATACATAAGAGTAGGACACTTAATCCTTTTCAGCCCGAGACGTAAACCTCCCTGGCAGTGAGCTGTACTTCCAAGCCCTCGACCCCTTCCCAGACCCGGACGCGCACCAAGCTCCCCCTGAAGGAAAGCAGAGGAGGAGCAGACCCCTTTAGGGCAGAAGGGCTTTATGCTTAGCACACTCATAACGTATCAAAGTACGGAAATGCAGTTAATGCACCCCCACATCCTTAACTCTGCCCTCTAGTGACACCACGCGTAAACTCACTTTTAAAGTGAACGGGACCCAGAAGATAATTTGTTTTTTAAAGGCGTATCTGGTACTTTTTTCCTTATCTTATACATCCCGCTATGTAGTTCTGAAGCATGTGAGTACTTTCACTTAAGTTTGTACTACTTCTCCCCAAACAGTGTTTTTTTGGCACAATAAATTAGATTTATCTACTTGACTTTGCTTAAACTGTATTATTTAACTGCTAGTTAAAGTGCACACAAAACTAAGGAGAAGGTGATTTGACTTTTGGGAGGTATACAGCCCAACTTTGTTAGAACACAGGTGAAGAAGAAAATACTTTATATCAAAAATCAACATTTCCAAACCACTCAAGTTAAATTTTTTTTTTTTTAAATGGGATACCTGAAATAGTATGTAGTTGATATATAAAAGAATATATATATATATAAGCAGAATGATGATGCTCAGAACTATACTCTTACTCAGTCCAAATAATTTCTCATTAAAAAAACCTTTGTTTTCTTGGCTAGGCAGCTTCATCGGCACAGACTCCCAAAGGTTCCCTTCTTAGGCAGGCCGATTCCAGTAACACTGGAAACCTGCAGTGACACCGACCCTCCTGAATGCTTCCTGTGCCTGTGTAACAGTGAATCTCCTTTCTAATGCACAATTAAGTTAGTCCTCATTAACCTTACCAGGTACCACCATGGTCATGCTCGTGAGTTGGAGTGCTGGGGTTTCTATGCGTCACAAATGGATCTTTACAGACATATTGCAACCAAAATCCTCAGCTAACACATACAAGGCTTAAGCTGGTGGCGCAGCTAAGCAGTGTGTTCGTTGAGACTGTATTGTCCCCATAGGTCTTCATGGCTGCTTTGAGTATTACTGGATGACTAGTGGAAATATACAGCTGGAATACAGATCTGTTCAGGAAGATCTGCCACTGGATTTTCACTTTTCAATGAAATTGACCTTTTATTTTACACAAATACTTAGTTTGACCTTCAACTGCAAATCTTATGTATTTAGAACTCAATCCTGCTCTCACTCCCACTGACTTCAAGATAAAAAGAGCCAGATTAACACAAGCATAGCATGTTAAATACAATTGGATTGTTTACAGATCAGATAATACAAAATGTTTTGTCCAACTCTTCTTTGCAATTTTCATAGAAAATGGTAAGAGAATTAAAACTACTATATCCAGCAATTTTTTTTATAATAGCACTATTTAAAGAACCACCACAACATTTTAGACAGTTTCATGAAGAACAGCTTCAAAATTGTATGCTGTTATTCGTTACTTACGTAGTAACCATAGTGTCAGTTTATGACTTTACCAATTAAGTAGTTCTCTGCAAAACTTAATATTCATTTTTATAGTTATCTTCATATGATTAATAAATCAATGCTGAACTGCTGCACGGAAGAAGACCTATATAAGAGCATAGATATAAGAGCAAGAAAGGAGATACAAAGTCGTACAACTCAGGCAAAGCTTAATAGGAGTACAATGTGAAAATGAGCACTATAATTAAAGGTATGCAGGAACTTATTTATCAAGGATTTACATTTAACATGGACTGCAAGCTGAAGTCATCTAATAACTGGCTATTAGGGTCTATTAATTTTGTTTGATCAAACTTGAAAGAGGTAAAAAGAAATGGGATAATGAACATGAGAAATAAATAGGTTTCCAGTAACTATTTCATTTCCTGGACAAGGGAAATGAAATGATCTAAGTAACTTGTAGAAATATATGTCCTATCTTAAAAGAAAATGAAACACAAATTTGAAACTGATATAGGGACCCTTTTCAGTTAGTTTCCTCTCTATGCTAAAATTCAAATACGAACGTACAAAAAAATTCTTTGTTTTTGACTCGATTGTTTGCATTTCACCTGGATTACTGTCTTCAACAACAGCATGAACTTCCATGAAAGCATCATTTCTGTAAATTGTATAGTGCAAGGGTCTTTCAATAAAGTTCATAGCAAATAGTTATGTATATTTAATGTTACACATAAATCACATTTTGTGGAAACATAACATAGTCACTGTGGAATGAGTTGCTTTTTTTTCCCTGTAATCCTATGGTTTACTTGGCAAAAACTAAAATATTTATTTGAAACAATGATACCTGGAAATGTAATATTTTCCGAAGTACAATTCAGAAAGCATTCTTTTGCAGAAGTTTTGAAATATGTAATCTAGATCTATTAGACAGGGACATAATTTGGACTGTCACCAATAACATGAGATTTATTCCTGTCAAGGCCACAGTTGGAAGCTAAAAACCGAACAGAGCTCAGCACCAGAGTTCCACTTCTCTTCCTCCCACATTAAATGGGTCTGTAGGTCTTCCTATACTATTTTTTTTACTTTTGCTCAAACCAGGGGGTGGGAAGAGGGACACGAAGGAGGGAAATTCATTTCTTTCCATCATCCCTGCATACCAAAAGAATGTTTTTGGCCTCCTATCTTTGATTTTTAAATCTTTTCAGATTCTGTGGTCTCAAGTCTTTCAGAAAAGCTTTCTGTGTTAGATCCTTTGTCCTTGGAGCAGCTGTATTTTCATTGCTTCTTGCTCTGGATATCTCCCCATTTTCAGAATTATGCCACATTCACACAAACCAACCAACCAGTGATGGCTAATAAAGCTCAGTTGTTCTGCCTGTTGCGGAAGCAGTCCTGATCAAGAAATCAATTAAACGTATACTTACCCCTTAGCTTTTTGCTATCAATGACGCTATTCACATGTACACAATCAACTGCTTTGCTGAACACTCATCATCAAAAAAAGATTAAACCCCAAAAATGTCTGCTACAAGTAACAAGATCCAAAACTTTAATCTGAGATTTCCCCCTCCCCCCCTTTTTTTTTTTAATCTGTACTGCCTCCTTAAATCAACAGTAACATAATCTCATGGTTTTCTTCCTTACAGTAAGGACATAAACTGCACTCACAGAGCGTACTGTCAGCTAGTGTTTCACTGATGCAGGGAGTGCTGTTTTAAAAAAAAAAAAAAAAAATCAAGCTGCTTAGGTATGTAAAATAAAGTCTGTCTTAAGACAAGAAAATAATTTTTAGTACTGTAATTCTGAGCATCTCTCAAATACCCATTTCCCAATACCTTAAAATAACTTGTTGACCTGGTTTTTCAATTATAAAACTCTGCTCAAATATATTCCTAGCATAAAAATTTGGTATCAGATTCAAAACAATTTTTAAATAAGAGTAAGAAAATATCTTTCTTCTGTATTCAGCTCAAATAAAAAGGATGACCTTTTGGCCACATAAAAACCACAAATGCTATAAAAATATATAAAGTCAATCACAATTCTTCCATAACATTTTTCTGGCATTTTTTAAAAACAGTGTGGGGTGTTTAGGTTTTTTGTTGTTTGGCTTTTTCTTTAAACATACAATTTTGTTGTTGTTGTTGTTAAAAGAAAACCAAAACTACCAAGTACTATCAAATTCAATGCATGATTTTATTTGGAACAGCATCAGACCTAAAATTAGCACATACTGACATCTGAAAGACATAAAAAGACTTAAGTCTCTTTCAATTTTGTTCTTCATAATTGTATTATACAAAATAAGCTGGTGTAAGAGATTGGGGGGGGTGAAGAATCAGAGACTCTTTGGCTGACTGGATGTGTTACATTAATTTCTTAATATGTGAAGGAGTGGATTACCCCTCTAACAGCAATGGGAAATTAGTTTCTTTATTTCTTCATTAAGACTGTGGGAGGGAAATTAATTTTCTACTCTGGTTTTCAAAATTAATTGAAAATATCTTTATTAAAGTGATAAATATACACACATACTTTTTGGTTGAAAGAATTCTCTAAATTAATCCTAAACAGACATTTTCAAAGCAGTTTGGTAGCACGGTTTTTTTTTGTTTGTTTCATTTTCTGATGTTATAAAAATATTGGAAAAAATGGATCATATATATAAACCTAGTATAATAAAGCTTTCTGTAGAAATAAGTATCTGAAAACAGTTTTTCTAGAGTAATTTCTACAGTATTAAATAACATTGTTTAGTCTTCATTTCTTCCTACTCTGACCGTATTATTTTTGTACCTGTGTTCCTGCAGCTTGTAATGTGCCCCCAGGTGTCTATGCTTTCATATATATAGGTATATGCATCAAAAGAAGGGTGTTTTTGATTGCTCTGACAAGAAACGGTAGTTTTTAAAAGCATCATCCACTTAGTTTGAAGAATGAGGCAAAGTACCTTGAGGTGTCTAGAATCTTCATGTGTGTATTGGTACTTACAGGAATTTACAAAGCATCTCAAAGTTATTCACTTTACTTCCTATGCACTCGATGTTTTTATATCTATTTGTATTGTAAGTGTATTTCATATGGTGTACTTCCACCACTGCATCATTATATTCTTTTATTTACATTCTTTAGTACTCTTTTATGCAAAGTCAACCACCTCAAAGCGAGCTTACGCCAATAGTATTTTTATTTAGCCTTCTATTGCATAAATAGTATAATCATTTTATCTAACATCTTTCTTACTGAAAAAATAAATCATAAACATTTGTCTAAAAAACTTGGACATTTAAGCATTGTCAAAAAAAACACCGATGGCAATAGTGAATTTTCCATCTCCTGGTATCTTCAGATGAAGACTAAATGCCTTAGCAAACAGCATGCTTTGGCCAAATGTAAGCTCTGGACTGAATACAAGAATACCACAGTGGAATCCAAGAGCTTACAACATAAGGAAAGTAGATTTGTCAGTCCTTTAGAAGCATCAAGTCCTTCATGCACTTTTGGCCTAAAGGCTCAAAAGAGTAAGAAAATTCATAACAGAGCCTCCTACAACTTAGTTTTCCTCAAGTACCTCAAATGCATTAAACAGGGAATATAATTTCTCATCCCTCATTCAATGACAATTAAAAGTCCATGCTATTTTATGGGGCCTTTGTCTCTCTGCACAAATAAGTAATCCTGTCCAAAACTATATCAATATAGATACAGGTTATTTTAATTTCATCTTTTTTAGTTTTTAAACTTAAATGGCCAACTTTGCAACTCCTACCATCTTTCACATGAGTTAATGTATTATCCTTTTCTTAAAGAAAAATTTAAGAACTAAATCAGAAGATAATTATTTCTGAAATTGCACTGCAGTTACTATAAACTCAAACTCTAACCTCTACCGCTAATTCCCAAGTGAATGCCACCAATTTCTGTTTAGTAAGATCTGTACTGTTTGACACTCTTGATTACCAAAAAAAATGCCTTGTTGTATTAAAAAAAAAAAATTAGAATCCATGAATGCACAGGGCTAAACTACCTTTTAATCCTTGGAAAAAAAAAAGGTGGCCTTTAAGGGTCCTAAATAATCACTTAGAACTTACAAATAATTTTCAACCTGAAAATATTATTTATTTAAAAGCTTGGAATATTTTTTGCATTCATTTTCAAAAAATCCAAACACAAAATTATTCCACAAGTTACACAGAGAAAAAGCCCTACATGGTCAATGGTGATTCATCTTTGCAGAAGTTCCTCAAGTCACCTCCTTTTCATGATCTCCACCTTAATTTATACTAATTCTGTTGAATTCTTATAATAAGATTATTCTCATTGTAAGGGAAGAAGAAAAAGTGGAATGCAAGTCAGTAAATAAACAATGGGGGGAAGTTACAGCTGATCTCCTTACTAGAAAGTTAATAGGAAGTTCTTGTTTGGTTGGTCAAACAAATAACATCTTAATTATAGACACACAGAGTATAGGAATTAAATACACAAAGTTTACACTGAACAAAAGCAAGACTGTCTCAAAAGCATTCACACATCATGATTCAACCTACCTGTTTAATCCATTCCACTGGAATAGTTTTTCTCTTTCAAAACTGTCAACAATAAAGTTGCAAAACGCAACCAAGGGGAAGAAGCAGAACAAGTTCTTCACTTGTTCAGATAATTTATTGCTTGATTAGCAGCTTGCTTAAAAAAAAAAAAAATCTGAGTGAGTCCACACAGCATCTTTGTTAATATGTTAACCATAATTTGCAAAGACAAAATAAGATGTATTCTTTGCCCAGAGAAACAATTTAACATTAATGCACAGAGAAGTAAAAACAAACTTCAACTCTATCTCCCCCTATTAGGCGAACTTGAAGAAAGTTCAAAACCAAAAACAACTTTATAAGAAAGCATTCTCAAACTCTTGGTCTGGAGCCAAGACTCAGTAGCCTTTTCCAATATACAACAAAAACTTTGCATGAATGGGGCAACCTAAGACTATGCTTATCATCCTTGCCACTGTACACATTATTAGCCTTCACACCCATAAGTCAGATGACAATGTCCTCATAAGAATGCTGTGAGTATTTAGAATACAAGAACCAATGCCCAGACTTTTGATCCAAACTCATCTATTTCCTTCTTACTCACATGAACTTCCGCTTCAGTAATGGCAGCACAGTAACAGGTGCCACCATGGCCATGCAGCATACTACCTGGTCTTCGTGAGCCACCTCAATGATTTAAGGGATCTACAATATCATTTATCCAACATTCTCCATAGCCGAATCGTTCATCCGTGTTCTTTTTCCTGAGCAGAAGTCAAGTAACTGCTTGCTTACCTGCCTAGGATAATCTAGATTATGTCCCTGAGAAGGAATGCTCGTCAAGCATTAAAGAGTTTGGCATCCATTGTGAAATATTTTGCCTTTGTTGTAAGCGTCAAGAACTGCATAAACACCTGAGATACAGTCACTAAAACTATTCTGTTGGAAACAAAGTAATGTTTTGGGGTCCACAAAGCAAGGAGAGCCAAAAGAAGTCATACCAAAAGAAGTATTCTCACTGGACCTCTCTTTGTAGAGGGACTGCTTACCTAAGTTTTCTGCATATTTTCTTAGGCAGAAAGACTATTTAGGCAGCTCGTCATCACTGACCTTAATGTTTTCAGAAAAATCTTTGCTTCTGGCTAGTCTACAAGTATTTTTAGAATCAGGTTTTAGACCATAGCAAAGAATAACTTGCATCATCAACAGACCTGCACTGGCTTTACCTCACACACGTGGCATTCTCTTATTTGGACTAAAAACCTGAAAACTCTCACTGATTGCTTCCTCAAATTCAATAAGATTCACTTTGCTCTTTACCTGGCTCTAACATGCTAGACCATTTTCTAGAAACCATAATCAACATAAAAAGAATGGCAAATTACAATATGCAGGAAAAAAAATACAGGTTAACACCACTGCAAAATCGGTAATCATGAAAAACAGTAAAAATTTCATCTATTATCAACCCTAACAACCATTACATCTGCTTGGATAAAAGCACCTAAAATAAGTACCTCACCCAATCAAAGTTGGCTTCTACTCACCAGTGGAAATAAGTTGAATTTTTAAGATTACATGTCTAAAGAAAACTTTTAAAAATCCCCTTTTCACCTTAAGTCTTCGAGCAGCCCTCTCACAATCACAAACAAATTCCTTGTGGACCAACCAAATAGAAACTGACTGTATCACAGCAACAAATACAAAGTTTACAAATATTATCTCCACAGCTACCAAAATAAATACCAAGCATAACAGAAACATCAATATCTGTTGCATTTATGCACGTCAGAAGCCTGCATTGCTGCTGCAGCTGAGCAAAATTAAAACACAGCCAAAGCTGTCAATCTGGTATTACATTACTTCACCTACAAATAAACCGAAAGCTCAATTTTGTTAGAAAATGAAACCTTTTCAAGACAAATTGTCTACGGCTTTGTCTTGTATACTTTGATAACAGATTCCCAGCAGGAACATTCAGAATTGTAAATGAAAATAGAGCTGTGAGAGTAAGCTGAAAGGCCACCAGGGAGCTCCCTCTAGTGTGAACAAGAAAAGGAAGTAATTTAAGTCCAAGATATCAACTGTACAGAGAAATGTGTTACTGCGACGAAAAAGATAACACAACAGAAATAGTTAAGGAGCTAAATATTAACCCCAGATCTTAGAAAGTTGAGATGAGGTTGAAACATGGATGGCTGAGGTTGGAAGGGACCTCTGGAGGTTGGTTATCTGGTCCACCACGCCCACCCCACCCCCCTAGAGCCAGCTGCCCAGGACCGTGTCCAGATGGCTTTTGAATATCTCCAAGGATGGAGACTCCACAACCTCTCTGGGCAACCTGTGCCAGTGCTGAGTCACCCTCACAGTAAGAAAGTGTTTCGTTACGTTCAGGAGGAACCTCCTGTGTTTCAGTTTGTGCCTGTTGCCTCTTGTCCTGTCACTGGGCACCACTGAAGAAAACCTAGCTCCATCATCTTTACACCCTCACGTCAAGTATTTGTACACATCGATGAGATTCTCCCCCTCCCCCCCGCTCCTTGAGGCCAAAAATTTTTGTTCCTGCCTAGGGACCTTAAATACCAAAATCAAACAGGATGATTTCACTAGTAAAAAAGTATCTCACCAAAACAAGACAAAACTGTATCAAGAAAAGCCAGAAGCAGATTTTCATCACACTGCTAGAAGGTTTTGACATTAATTTTTTTATCTTGCATATATTTGGGAGCGCATTGTTTTAAATGAGCCAATTTACGCTGACAGTTTTCCGCAGACCATTTCCTGGAATTCTCACATCAGGACACGTACGTAAAAGTCTTACAACATACTAGTCTTTCCAATGACAAAAAAAGTTCAGCCTTATTAAACTTGCTGCATCTAAAAATATTTTGAGCAACTGACAATGCAGAATTTTAATCCTATTAGATGAGCAGCATTCTCGGTGCCTTCAGTGGGAGCTGACAGCACTCACCAGCTGGGAGCAGCGGGCCCGTTACTGAAATCAGAGTGGGTGTTTGCTTCCCCATCAGTATTGACAACATTTCCATTCCCTTTCAAATACTGAATACAGAGACAAGTATATGTGAAATTCAGTCCTGCAAGGCTTTTACCGACCCTCTGTAAGCACTTTTAGTTTAATAACTTCCTCAAAAATTAGTATACTGGCAATAACAAACTTTGTTAATTGGATGTGTAATTACTTTTGTTACTTATGTGCTATTACAAGTGAACACTATTATTTCTGAGCAGTAAAAATTACCTTAGCAGCTTAGTGGTTAATAACTAAATATTCAAATTAGGTGCAGGCTTTTTTTTTTAAATCTTTAGGAAAAATCCTGCCTCATTCTGAGACTTAACAACTGACATTGATCCATGAACATGTCCTTAAAATCCTAGTTATTTTGTTATTAAACCCCTAATTTTTCTCATATGTGTTTCTTTCTTCCCCCCCTACACTGCCTAGGATATTTGTGCCAGCATTTTTTTTTTTTCTTTCAATTAGAAAAATCACTAACGCTCCTCTGAAGGAGAGAGGCAATAACCTCAGCAGAAGTTAGTTTATCAGCTAAATTCAACCTCTTAATGCCAAAGAATCTCATGACCAACACTTAAAAGACTTCATCATGTCTTGTAGGGGTGAAGTGACAGTCTTAACAAAAAACAAAGTGATGTATGTATCAGAAATCTAAGCACATTTAAAATACACTTAAAATTCTATTATAGCATCATTACAATAGTAATCTTGATTCCAAGTAAAGATTTAATTGACGATGGTTTGTCAAACAATGTAATATAATTTATCATGTCTTTTATTAGACCAACCAATATAGCTGGAAAACCAGGCATTTCTACAGGAAGGCGTAAGGGACACTAGGGGGTACCCAAAAAAGTAACTGTCTTTTCCAAATATGACCTGGTCTAAAATAACCCTTCCCTACAGCATATACTATGTGGAACAAGATAACAGGGTTATCCAAGATTCTGATATGGTTCACTTGTTGGTTGAAGTGTTTATTGCTGAATGCGACAGTCAAAGCCCTTTGATGTTAACTGTACAAAACCAATAATTAAAATCTAAGTTACATCAGATTACCTTTAGTAAAAAAGCATGACTTCTAAATCAAGCTACCTGGACAGAAACTTAGTTAACAAATATGAGAACTTCGAATAGTTTTGTATAAAGGACAAATCTATACCATATGATTCAGGACATCAAATAAACCGTTACAAAGAACAAACCAGATGCACACGCTTCCGAAGTCCATGAGAGAGGTCATTCTCAATTATACATTTGTGTCATTTTCCTTATTCAAATGCTTAAAAGTTCTATCTACAGTTTATCATATCAATTGATAAATACTACGTGAGCAACTGAACAATAACTACAAAAAATTTAATACTCAAATTATGGCAGGATATATTTGCAGATTGGGGTGAGATAAAGGGTGTTACTTTTCATGATTCTGTATCAAACAATCAAAAGAAAATCCTTGATAGCACAATGTGAACAAGGAATTAGATGCATTCCTGACCCAAAGTCCTCCTAAGCAGAAATCAGTAAAGCCTATTATCCTTTACTACACAAAAATGAATACGCCACTATTAATTTGCAACAAAGTAATCAGGATATGCAGAAACAAGTAATTACTACATAAACATCTTACATTAATATCACCCTCCTCTTGTGAGGAGATATGTAGTTCTAGTTCAATTCTTCAACAGCATAATATATTTAATTTCTCCAACAATATTTTACCAAACACCACTGTAATGAGTGAAGTTTTAAAATACAGGTAAATAAGCATACTAGCTAGTATAGCCAATAAATTAGAGATATTTTTAGAAACATGAATTTATATTCACTCAATGTTAAAAGCAAGTGATTTAAATTAATTTCCTATTTTTCACCTCTCAGAATATCTCTAATTACATATCTACTATATTGTTTACAGGTATTTATCTGAAAAGGTTGAGGAAAATAACATCTTTACTGATGATTCCGTCTTTCTGAGCTTCTTCATCACATAGCTTGCTAATCAAGGCTATTTTACCTGAAAAATTACTTCACAAGTAGGAAAGTAACAGGCAAAAGCTACTCATTGTTCTGCCGTGCTGAAAACTGCATAGACACAGGAGATATTCTGTTTATTCTAAGCACTTGCTGCACCCTTTCTAACATTTATCTTTTCTATGATCTGTATAACAAACCAGAATTTAAGCACACTTTTAGCATATAGCTATATGCTATACCTATAGCATAACCCTAAAAATTTAATATTTCCTTATATAATAATTAGCTTAAGCTGTGTACACTGTTGTTTCCTTTACATCTGCTGCTGTAATGCTGCTTTAAACAGCAAAATTGAGCCATAGGGTTGGGACAGCAAAAATTCAGATATAGTTCAGAAACAGGGGTGGCTCCTACCTTGGGAATAATGGAGTCAATCCACACCTGATGGGGGGGCGGGGATAAACCTTGCCAAGTCTTTCCTTGTTCTGCCTTAATAAAGATACGTAGTGATGGCATAACACAAGAAAGGTTTACCTCATCAATACAAGAAGGAACTAGAGGACTCATGCACACTTGTTACAATGTTTGCCATTACTGGTTTCTCACTCATTTTTCTGTAGACATTAACATATAAACATGTTACAGAGTTTTCACATATCTGCGTACTTGTAGAGTAGCCCTCCATGAGGACTTCACAGATAACCCTCAAGACCACAGAGATGGGCATGTGGGAACGCAGGCTGAGCTCAGAGAGGGGCACACAGGAGAGTCTTCTCCAAAGTAAAGACCACCCTTTCCTGTTTTCCAGTGTGTAACGCCTTAATCTTTTCTTGTTGCATCTCAATAATAAATAATCTATACTGTTTATGTTTTGTATGGTATGGTTTTGAAAACCCTCCACCACACACGCACAGGCACCCATGCACACACAGACAGAAGACACTTACAAATTTTCTGCTAAGACCCACACAGGCAAAAACATTTGAGTAACCATCGGTGAGCATTAAAGATCTGAGGGCCTTTCCCACCGGAGTTCTACTGCATTGCTCCTCCACCTTCAGAGCAGGTGTGAGGTCCAGCAGAGAGTTCGGATGGGGCTGATGTGTTTCTCAGTCCACACCGGGAGCCTGGAGCCTTCTCCTCTGATGCAGGCAGGGCTGGGCCCAGGATTCACTCTTGCCCTGAAGATATGGGGATTCACCTCCACTCCCCAGACAACATATATAAGCAATTCTAAAATCTTTTCCCTCTCTCTTAATGATATGTAATGGTGGCATAACGCAATGGAGATTTACCTGTTGCTTGTACAAGAGAGGTTCCTCATACAAAGTTGTTATGACACATAAAAAGTTTCCATATACGTATGCAGGTATTTTACTTAAACGCACCACAGAGTTCTTGTGCATTCATGCCCTTGCACTGTAGCTCTCAGCAGGGATTTCGCTGGTTGACACCATCCTCACAGAAACAGTCACGTCGGAGCTCAGGGTGAGGGCTGAGTAGAGGTGCACAGGAGGAAGTTGTAAGGTCCTTTACAAAGTAATGGCAGTTTCTCCTGTTTTCCAACATGTAGCAACTAAGTATTCTTGTCTCCTTAGTATTATCTGGATAACAAACAATCTATACTGCTCTTTTCTTATAAAATATTATCTTAGTCCTCCACTGTGCTCTAAGTACATACACAATCATACTACAAAATCTTCTGTTGAGATCTCCACCAGCTAAAAAGCATTAGAGCCACCCCAGCTTGTAAGTTACATATTCATCAAGCACCTCTTAACTGCAGTGTGTTGATGTCATAAAGTAAATATTTAACTACAGTCATCATTCCTCCAAACAGTGCTCCTTATTTCACACATCAGAAGTTTCTGTTTTTCTCTGGGGAGTATTTGATCACTTCCACCAGCGTTATCCAATACCCTATTCTACTCTTCCCTGCGTCCATATATACAAGTCACTCCAGCACTCTAAATAAATAACACAATACAGAGTCACCACAGGAGATATGCTAGCACAGACACAAGTCACTCTCAGTGCCTGGGTTTCCTGGTAGCAAAATCATTCCACCCACATGTCTCAAGAGTTTCTTTGGTGTACAATTTTTAACCCAACCCATCCCAAAATTCTTCACATACTTAATGTTACCGGTACGCTGTGTTAAATGCATTCTCAACTTCACCTTTTAAAAAGCTTTCCAAGTACCACTTCCTGCCCTTGCCAAACACCACACATGGTTTGGGAAAATACTCTTAAAGCAAATGTGAAGTACTCAACTGCTTCTCTCTTGTCCTTTGGGGAAACAACAACAGCCACAGATCCATGTGCTTGAACCTGGCCTCCATACCAGCCTGCTCCTCTGTGCTGGGAAGGAGAGTGAAGGCAGGTCCCCAGAGCACGTGCGTGCTAGGGGAGACCAACCTCTTGCATTTCAGGGAACCACATCTGCCACTCTCTAGCCTTTTAGAAATATGTTAAGGTTTGCTGTACTGATAAAAAAAAAAAAACCCAAACCACACCAAAGTTATTTTCACATGTGCAAAACTTATGCTGGCCTTTTTTCCCCCCTGTGGTTAGGTGCCTGGATAGAAAAGCCTGGTGTAGACAAAACGCTCTAATTTGCTGTTAGATAAGTAATTAATTGTGGATAAGCAGCTAGTTACAAGGTACGCTGCCTCACCGCCATTAGGGAGGCATCCCCTCTTCACAGCTCCTGCTCAGCAGACACCCTACCATTAGACCAAGGGCTTTACTTTTGGGCAGTAAAAAGCCAAACCAGGTTTTCAGCATCATGATTAACCCAGGGGAAAAAAAGTCAGCTTTAACAGTAAAAGTTGTTCACAGAAGACAAAAGGACCGCTACCTTGTCCTCAGAGAAGTGCAAGGGGCGAGCTGAGGAGACGGCTAGGTTTCTGGAAAAGACGCGGGGGGGGGCCGCGGGGGGAGCCCCCCCCCCCCGCCTCGGCTCCCTCTCCGGCCGTCCCGGCGCTCCCGGCCGACCCCTTTTTTTCTCGAGGAGCGTTTCCGACCTCCGTCCCGGGGAGGCCCCCGCCC
>NW_008796218.1:10355472-10371587 GCF_000699145.1 Aptenodytes forsteri | reverse complement strand
CAGCAGCAGCAGGGCCGCGGGACGGCTGTTCGCCCGGAGTCGTAGGCGGGGGGGGGCGGCAGAGCGGTCTTCGTCCGCGGCGGGCCCGGGGTGGGCCGGGGCAGCCGTTGGGGGAAGCTCCCAGCAGGGCCGCGGGACGGCTGTTCGCCCGGAGTCGTAGGTGCCCTCGGGTGGTGGCCGCACGTCTCTGCTTCAGGCGGCGATCGATCGTGTTTTTCTCGGTGTTGGGCGTCTCTTGGAAGAATTCAGGTCTTACTTCATTCTTATTTCCTACAGTCATCCTAGGTGGGAGAGTGCAGAGTCTCCCCTGGAGTGTTGGGCGCAAGGAGGTTGGCAACGGCTTTCTCCTGACAAAATGGTTTCTGTACGTCTCTTTACGTCGGCAGCAGTTTTTATAAGCTGCTGCTCTGGTAGCAAAATCGCAGGTACCTGAAGTTTCAGAGCGCACCTGCAGCACCTCGTGTGTGACCTTTCCCCGTTAATTCGCCAGCTAACCGGGCCGCTGCTCTGTTTAGCCGCTTCCCCGGGAGGGGAGAGCGGAGGGTACTGCCCGGCTGAGGTGAGAGCGGCCCCGGTGACATGTGCGGATGTTACGCAACGAAAACACAAGAGACAAGCAGGACCAGTTTGGATCGGTGCTTTTGTTCTAGGGATCCATTAGCCTCAACTGCATGTAGGTGCTTGCGTGTAGCTTGCATGTAGATGACTTCATTTATAGGATTCATTCAAGGTTCATCACTGACACTCCAAAAGACTTGAGCTGGCTGTTTTTTTTTAACTCACGTTAGTTTCTGTCTGACAGATACCACGCCATGTTTGCGTTTTTGGTACTGCTGTGTCAACTACAGGTGATGATGTTTGCATTTCCTCACTGCACAGGGAGATTAAATAACTTGAAGCAACCTGAACGGAAAGATGGTAACTTACTTTTAACGTGATTTTATGCTTTCCAAAATAAAACTGTATCTAACTTTGCTTCTGCTGAGAAATCTTTTTATGTATGTAAATAGCTTTTTTTTTACTTCATTAAAAAAATTAAGCTGTTTTATGCTTAATTTTAGAATATTTGAATATCTTTTGCTGAAATGATTGATAATTGACTTGGGTGTTGATGTTAAGTATTTATCAGATCCAGTAGGAAGTGCAGATTGGGACAACTGAGCTTTCTTTAGGTCTCTAGGGTTATTGTCATTGCTATAACCAGAATCCTCTAAGTAACATCAAAATTCCAAAAGTTTGAAATCTGTATTAAGACAGTACTGCTTTGGTACTACTTGAGCACATCACAGTTTTATTTGTATATCTAAAATTGCTTTGTATTTGAAAGGGTTTATTTGCTTGTTTTGAGATTGGTATTTTTTCTCAGTACCAGATCCCCTTACAACACCTGTAAAGCTAAACATAGTGCTGCTATTGCAGTTCTGCCCTTTGGAGGGAGGGAAGTGGAGAGGAATTGAGGTAAAAACAAATGAAGTTCCCAAAAAGGACTCAAGCACTACAATGCTAAGCTGTGTGACACTTCACATTTAAGCATCAGAGCTTCAAAAAGGAATTTGTAACTTAGCTGTCCAGTCTCCTCCGTGGGTAGCGTGCTGAAACCTTAAGGCAGACTTTAAAAAGTCATCTCATTGAGCAGGAGGCTCCTTCAGGGCAGTATGTTGAGCAGAAAACATGGCTAGCAGAAAAATGCTTGAGACAGGTTATTCATTAAAATCCATATTGCTCTGTGGCATAAAACGTTGGGCTGCCAGGCTGCCTCTTTCCTGTGAGTTCACGGTGTAGAACCCTCTCCTGACAATAGGCCCAGATCACTCCTTCAAAGATGGAGCTGGAAAGAGAGGGGCCCAACTCTTCATCCAATAATTTAGCAAGTAGAACAGCTGCCAAGAGTATGAGGTACCTGCATGGAGAGGTTAACCCTTCAGCATTTTCTGAACATCTTTTACCAGCAGAGTTACTTTATTTAGCACATCGTGTGGATGCATTTTTAAATGCTAGGCATCCTAAAACTGGATTTACCATTTCATTGAACCATGGCCTAAGGACTGCAGTTCCCTCACATATAGGGGAGAATTCAAATCCATCTGTTTCATTCTCCAAATGCTATCTTAGTCAGGTTGTAGGTAATTCGGAGATGGAGATAGGTGCACTTTGACTATGTCCTACAAAATGAAAAAAGTGCAGATAAATGGATAAAGACTCTTTGAAAGAGAAAAGGAGCATGTATCACTGGGAATTAGGGGTCCTAGGCTCCAGGCAGCTTGCCTATGCATTCCATGTTAATTAAAATGCATCAATTATCTTACCTAAGTTAATTAAGAAGTATAGCAAATACTACTTGCGTGGTAAGGAATGAAACATTACTGAGCAAAACTGAAGATCTCTGTTTCAGAAGACTGAAGTTATTCTTGCGATTTGCACTTAATCAAGATACTGGTAATATTTTTTTCCATGTAATTCTTTTCCCTTTCCACTTGTGGGTCTGGGGATTCTTTTTGGATGAAGTCCTTCTCTCTGGTTACTCTTAGATATAGCATAAATATTTTAAGCTTAGATTTTCTTGCAATTACTTTAGAATAACACATTTCCCTTCCTACACAAATGTGTGTGTACACGTGTGGCTCCTTCAATAGATACTGTAATATTATATAAATCATATAAAGATATACTGTAATATTCCTTCAATATACTATAATATTAAAGACATAAACAACCACTATGCAAGTTACACTGTAGTTTTCTTAGTTTTCAGAGAGCAAACCATTTTGAGATACCATTGCAAGATCTAACAGTAACTATTAGGGTAAAAATTCCTGAATGATGCGATAATCTCGGCAAACAAGCTAACAAGAACACAGAGCTAATTTGTAGCTGAATAATGTTATTCTGAATCTTATCTCCTTTTTTAGCCGTCTAGCTTGGTACGTAACAATGCTGTTTCTGCATTACACTTGCAAAAATAATCCTCTAGTCATTTTGCTTAACGGAATAGTCTGAGTTTCTTGGAGTATAGCTTAGGCTTTCACTAGAAAGCAAGCCAGAAAGCTAGTTCTGTCATATAAAGATTTTTTTTTTTTTAAAGAAGCTGTAGCAAGAGCAGGCTAAAACTTGACTATGGAAAATGCCTGGTGAGAAAATGCATTCCTGTATTCCAAAGCCTTCTACAATTTCACTAACTCTTCTGGAATCTCACCTCACAATGTACTCCATGAGGCCTCATGGGGCCTGTAATAGGCACAAAAGAAGAAAATAATTAAATGTCTTCAGAAGTGCCCGTTGTCAGTAAACTCCTATCATGGACTAATTTAAAACAAATAAACTTGGCAATATGCCGACCTTTACATAAAACTTGCTGCCATGATTGTGAAAAGAGAACAAATGTAAAATTAATAGGATTCTGCTGCTATGATTTAAAATCCAAATTCCACAAACAAAATTTGGAACTCTCAGATACCAGAATGTTGATAAATGTATATTGAGGATTCTTTAGAAGGAAGAGTTTTTTGGGTTTTTTTTACCTTTTTTTCCCCCCCTTGCCTCCTTCCTCCAGTAGGTCAGTGTCTTGCTGGGTTTGCATCTGACTGAACTTCTGCTTTATGCAACCTATTACTTTGTTCTTAAGAGCTCCAGTAAAAAACTGATGCCCCCATCCCAGAGGGATAATACCAAAACTTGAACAACAGCTGTCATGAGAATCAAATTCTCTTGGCCAGCATAAGGAATAGCTGAAATGCTTTATGAGAAAGGAAAATATGTTTATTTTCTATTGTGTACTTAGAAAAGTTAGCAGCGAAGAAGACATTTTAGGAGGAGACCTTGATGTTTCTTTTTCCTGTATGTAGTTGAGAGATGCTAGGGGAAGAAGGGGTCTCAATGTGCTCCTTAAGGATGTCCTTTAAAAATACCAAATTTAGCTTTCCTAACTTGTTTTAAATTAACTTGATTTTTTTTTATTAGTGTTCACATCAGAAAAGGAGGCCAATTTATTCATTGGACGGCATCTTCTGAATAACAGATTTGATTTTGAAGCATTCACAGCAGATAACCTGGAAAGAGAATGCTTTGAAGAGCTGTGCAATTATGAAGAAGCAAGAGAATTTTTTGAAGACCCTGATAAAACGGTAGCTGTTCAAACTGAATTTAATATATTGAAGGAGGTTATTGACTAAATCATTACTGTATCTAAATACTGTAGCCCTTCAGAGAACAGCACTTAAAATAAGATGATTGCTTCTTTTACTGCAAAAGGAGAGGCCCCAGTTAGATGTGGTTATTGCTTTAGATACACAGTGAATACACCTGAATATCTACTATTGCCTTACAGACTTTAGATAAGGGCTCCAATTCTGCTAACAAATATAAATGAAACTTCAGACATACCGCTTGTGGATATACCTATATGTGTTTTCAGAATCTCATTATTTTTTTTTTAGTAACTTCTCAGCATCCAATTTGAATGCGTTCCACATGCTCTATGTATTAATTGGCAGATCGTGTCCTTGTGTCATGCCAAAGTAGTGTTTTAGAAGAGAGGAGTACAGAGTAAATCCACAGTTCAGCTATTGCTGAGTACTCCTATAGCATTATCTTCTAAATCGCTACCTATACACAGCTTGGAAGAAACCTGGTATAAAAAAAGAGAAAAATACGTAAGAAACCTTTCAGCCCGATAATGGAACGTGATGATTGTCTGAAGACTGGCTCTTGCTGCATGCAGCAAGAATCTCTTTGTGATTCTAGATGTGCTCTGCACTAACCTGCAGAAAGAGCAAGGAATACACTCCTATTCTGAAGGGGGAAATGTTAGTTTGCCATTGCTAGCCTTTTCCTAAGAAAAAGGTGAAAGTTAAATCGGAATCTTGATGGAGTCGTTTGCTGGGTAGCAAAAGTGGAAATTATAGCTAAACACATTTAATGCATAACAGTCATGCAACAAAGGTTTTTCTCTGAAATGAATCCCATTATTTTTCCTACCTGATATGAATTCAAATACTGTTCATGCAAATGTCCGATTCTTAAGAACTTGACTTTGCCTCTATACTCTTCTGTAGGGATTTACAAAGATTAATTGTAAGCATTTTTTTAGTGTCAGAATATATGCTAACTTCTACTGTAATCAGGCAGAAATATGAGGTAACATTGGACAGTTAAATGCACTTTTCTCTTTCACCAGCTGGCATTTGCTTCTTTGTGAAATTGTAATTTTTATGCAAACTTGAACGTATAAGAAAAATATGGTGGGATAAGCAAGTACAAATCCTTCAGCGGGAGTTGCTTCTGTTTATGCCATTGTTAAATTTTGCCCACAGTACCATATAAAAAAAATTGTTAATAAGCCTGCCAATATAGCTCATATAAATCTGATCCTTTGTGTTTTTATAGATGGATTTTTGGAAAGACTATTCAATTAAAGGCCCTAAAATAAAAATAGGTAAGTAATCTTTTTATTATTTTCTTATATTGCAATATTTTGTTTGTTATAATAGTACATGCTTAAAAATACACCATGCATTCAGTTAGCAAAATCAGAATTGATCTTTTTACTGAAATTCACTATGAACTGTGCAAGTATATTACATTATCTGATTCAATAAAACGTACTCACTGAAGTGTCTTGCTCACAGTGGGATCCATTATAAGTCTGTACTTAAAAACAATATGAATTTTGTTGTCCATTTCTTTGTTTTATTACACAGTCAGTAAAATTTGCAGTAATTCTGTGGCTGCTTTCTGTGGCTTTGTTTCGTTTGTCCCGCCTCCTCCCCCCATTTCTTTAATAGTAATATAACAGTCTGGTTCAGGTTCAGAGTAGTCTTATGCCAGATGTTTTATAAAAAATGGTCAATATGACTTGAGGAAAGATCTACAGCCTGATCAAGGTCACGAGTACACAAAGTAATATTTGGAAGGCATTAGAAGACAGACATCTCAACAGTTTTATGTACAGAAAAGGGAATATCTACTCACTTTTGCTTGAAGCTGAATGTGAATGATACTCTTGGGTTGTGTTGCGCAGATATGGCTTCTCACCACAAGCTAGACATTTGTGGAAATTAACAGCCTTAAAGCACAGCAAAATTAGTATTTCACAGCGTATACTGTATACTATGTAGATGGAAAGAACACATAATGAAAATAACCAATGTTTTATCTTCAGGTGATGAGACACTACAAAAGATTAATGTTACAGGACTTCTCATCAGTCTGGTTGCTGCTGGAGTACTGTTAGTTATAATTGTACTGCTTATCTTCTACTGCTGCAAAAGTAGATGCAAATCAACGCAACCACCAGGGTAAGGAATTTAACTGCTTAAAAAAACCCAAGCGCCAAAATAAACTCTTAAGAGTGGAATTTAAAAATCACTGTGAGTTGGTCTAACTGTATTCTCAGAGAATCCAATGGGAGTTCTAGTTCTTACTTTCCTGGAAGCCAAGTTAGGTGAGCGCTAGCAGTAGTTATGCTGAAGTTATGAAACAACACTTCCATGGCTGACGTACCTTTGGGGTTTTTTTTGTGTGTGTGTGTTCTTGGTTCCAAAATATTCTTACTAAAAAGATGGAATCATTCTAATAAGTTAGGGCCTGCAGTGGAAAGCCTAACGTGTTCTGTTCGCTCTTTAAAGTGGGGTGTATGCTCTTCATGGCATGTAGTCTACCTCAGATGTGAAATGAAGTAGGCTGGAGGAAATGCTTCTCTACCAATTTTCTAGCCCTTCTTGTTCCTTTATCGTAAACGTGAAAGGCATACAAGAGGATTCTGTGCTTCCTCTTCCCTATAAATTTCACATTACTGAGCTATTCTTACCCTGTGGTTTGGAGAGAGTATTTGGCTTCTGGTCTTTATGATCATTGAAGGCAAGTGGTTTTTTGTGTTGTTTTTTCTGTTTGTGGTTTTTTGTTAGTTTTGGGGTTTTTGGTGGGTTGTTTTTTTTTTTTGGGGGGGGGGTTACAACTAAGACTTTATATTCTTTCTTCCCTTTAAAACAGAAGCTGCCACTTATAATGCTGTTAACTTTGTTTAGGTACTTGGATTATGTAAGAAGTAGAAGACGCAATTCATCTAGCATCTTCAGAAGGCACGAAGAATTTTCTTTAAACCCACTTCCTCTCAGAACTGATGATTCAGGACTACCAACTTACGAGCAAGCAGTTACTTCAGATGGACAACATGATGTGCCACCACCCCCCTATCCAGGGCCCCCAAAAGGGGCACGGGTGTTTAAAAAGTCTATGTCACTTCCTGCCCCTTAGTCACAAACCTCCTTCTGGGGTGAGGGGGGATTACTGAAATGTAACATACTTTTTTAAAAAGTGTGTGTTACCTTGCATATTGCAAGACAGTTTACAAAAATGTGAAAGATCTTTAGCACAACTAGGAACAAGTGAAAATCCCATTTGGGAAAAGAGGTTATCTGTTGCAAAGGCTGCAGGACTATTCTTTGCACAAGGTTATTGCGCTAAGAGGAGAGAATGCATAAAGAGTACATCTTGTACATCTGCCACCCTCTTCCATGTGCACTTTGAGCCATCCCATTATACTACTGATGTTTCATTAATAGTTTCATCTTTTTTTCTCTAGAAGGAACAGTATTTTAATTGGTTTTATTGACACCATTTTTTGTGACTATTAATACTTTGAACCACCATAAGAAGTCTGCTTTGTTGTTTGATAGATTCACTTCATTGCTGTGTGAATTTTCTATTCATTCTAATAATAGATTTGCATATGAAAATTATTTCATAATTTGATCTTTTAAATGTATATATATTACTGCTTCTGGATTACACTGGTTTGTTTTAGACACTGCTGGTTAACACTACTCAATTTGTTGTATTTTTGTGATTGTAATTTTGGATGAAAAGGAACCATTAATGGCATGGCACATTACCCATTTGGACAAAGTATAGTTTTATCGAACGGTTTTGATATTCAGTTTGACCTGGTATTTAGTGCTGAACAAGCAGAGTACTATGGGTCGGGGGATGTTAAGCAAATAGCTAGACATTTGTCCCTTGCTTAAAAAGTACCCAGGTTTCACAGATAATGTTTCTCTTGCAGTTTAAAAATTTAAATGTTGAAAAAGACATTTAGCTTGTGGAATCAAAGGCCAAACTACCCCACAGAAGCACTTTGCATAAGTATGTATTGCCCTGCTGGGGTGACAAAATGATACCTTTAAGGAGCATGAAACATCATATTAGATAAATAACCAGTATCCACAGAGCAGTAGTCAAGAATTTCAGGGAGTTACTGGTTAACTGTATCAACACTATTTCTTTATCTCCAGTTGTAGCCACCCTTAAATTTACATCTTATTAAAATATCCACCCCCCAGCACTATATGGCCTACAGATCTCATTGAGCAAGTCACAGACCAACATTGCTGTCGCTTTACCTCCTAGTCAAATGGCACCGTAGTGGAAAAGGCTTCCCATAGCCACAGGAAGCCATGTCAGAGGGTCTCACAGGCAACATGTCCGGCTGGTGTTTTCTTGTATTACAGTAGCTATATAGTTGGACACGTGCAATGAAGTTTTTTAAGAAGCAACAAATTCCCCCCCCGCACACACACACTCCCATTTGACCAATGCTGACAGCAGCAAATGGTGTTTTAATTTGGTGCCTAAAATGCACTTTATATTCTCAAGGTTGAATATTTGTATGTAACATTTCACTGACTTTTATGGTTTTTAACATGCTAGAACCTACAGCGCTATTGAGTGAGATGCAGAGGATTGCTATGAGATTTTTAATCTGTAAATGCTTTTGTAAAGAAGAAAATGCTCCAAATCTTGGAATATAAAGAACGTATATTGAAAATGCTACACAAGGAGGTCTTGCCCTTTGAAAAATACATACAGCCCAGCTGGTGTCAGTGGACATTGGACTGTGTTCTTATTCCTAAAGCTTCAGCGTCAGATTTGGCTTTTGACAAGTCACAAACCTCTTTGCAGCTTCTTTCTTGTTGAGAGATGGGGGAATCCCCTCGTTGGGATAGCTTCAATTCACTTTCACCCTACTTGTAAAAGCATTTTGAAGTTCTTGGAGGTTACTATTTTGTAATACTGAAATAAGTGAATTGTGTGAGATCACTGTTGATAACTAAAATACAGAGTTATGATGAAGCTATAGAATTATAAGCTTGCAAAAACATTTCTCCCATATTTCCTTTTCATTTAGCTAACAATTTTTAAATTTGTTAATGTGCATCTTGAGCTATAGAGCACACTTTTCTCTAGATTTTTCCTGAGACTCAAAAATGACTGATTTAATGGGACTGATAGGAGCACTTTCAAGGAAAGGGATTGCACAGGGCTTGTGAGAGTTCAGAGATTCTTTAACGTTACTACAGTGGTGTACGCATCTGGCAAAGTCACGTTTTAAATAAACTACAGAAATTGTATAGAAACCTATTTAATCACTTGAAATTTGATTCTTCTACTATTCCTACAAATCATTGGCAAATGATTCCATGCAATGCAAGCAAAAATCTTGATGTTCATAATTAATAAAAAACCTTAAGATGGTTTAACTGTTGAACATCAACGCTGTAGCTCTTTGGGCAGTAAACTGCACCTTCTGTAGGGTATAACGGTTCAAATTTACTCAAAGAATCTGCACTTTAGACCCTGAAGATACTCAAAATATGCAAAAATTAGTTGCATGTAGCTTGACAATTTGCAAGAGACATTCTGCTTATTATAAATAAGGAGCAAAGTTTAAAATTTAGTTGAACTTAACGTAAACTTACCTCTCCTTGTAAAGGGAGAAAATTCCCTTGAATAGCACTTGTTTGGGTTGAGTTTGTTTTTCTTCTTTCATACATTTACTCCTGGCCCAAGACGCTCTTACCTTGTATCTTGTCTCTTTTTAGAACTTCTGATTCATCAGGGTTAGCAGAGGAAAAATCAACAAGAGGTAGACCGTGGTGACTTGTGAATTCAGAAGTGTTGCCACATTTCCAAATTTGACATGCAGTTTCTTTTGGAAATGCAGTTGCTATTAGAATACAGAAAACAGCAAATATAAGCGTCCTTAGCTGGGAGGAGAAGGAGGAGGAGGTAGATTTTGAGGAGCAAAGCAGCAGCGAGTTTAATCTAATTTGTATACAGATGTAAATCATCAGTGTTTTGACTTCTGGATTTTCTTTCAAGGGCCAGTAGGAAAAGCAGTGGCTTTTAAGTGAATTAACACATATCTACTATGACAGTTGAAAACAGAATTGTCTAACCAAAACACTGGGAAAAATTACGTAGTACTTAAAATTCTGTTTCTCTCAGAACAGGTTTAAACATGTCACACTAAATGCTGCTAGCCATCGCCTTGAACAATTTTCCAAAAACTTCCTGTGTTGCCCTTTCAGCGTCATACAAGCTTACAGCATGCAACTTTTTATAAATCAGGAGAGATTATTAGAGCAAATAACTGAGGGTCAGAAAAGTGGTCTCTGGCTCTGTCAGCTGAAAAATAAATCACTTAGCCTGTTTTTTGCTTCAGTGACACAAGAAAGCCTATCAAATCCTCTGATGAATAGTATTATAAGCACTATGTATTTCAAATTTTTTTTTTTTTTGTGAATTTATTAGAACAGGAAAACCAAAGTACCAAATGGAAGTGCACTTCCTCACCAAAGTTCATGAAAATGTGAGTCATGAAGCATTTGATTCTGGTCCTATCAAAGTCTACAGCAAGCTTTTTATTGGCTTCAGCTGAACTGGGATTGGAGCCAAAACTGAAATAACTGATCACTTCTGGTAATAAAAAGTATGCTCTGCCAAATTATTTACCACAATGCTGTTGCCAAACCTGATTTAGAGTATTCTATTGTTTTAATGATGCCTACTGAAATTAACTAGAATGTTTGAGGCTGATCTGCCCTTAAAAAGTGTATTTGAAATTTGGAAAGCATAGGAAAATTCCTTGTTTTTCCTCAGATTACCAGCCATGAATAAGCTGCATTAATTACTGGTAAGAGGTTATTAGCAACACTGTTTGATTACCTTGATCAACAGTATGGGTTCATTTAAACCTTTTTTCTTTTTTAAAAACAAACAAAAACCCAGCAAACTTTTCTATCTACAGTCTCATCTGCCAACAAAAGTTTTATTGCTGCTATCCTCACTTGTTCCATGTGGTGTAGAGAACAGGAAGGAAACCCCAGGTTTAAAAGCCGTCTTTCAAACACTTCAAGCTTGCTCTTTCTCTACTGTAAATGTCTTTCAATCAATTCCTATCACATACAAATTTATCACTATTATCATTTTCACAGTCAAGAACTTGGATGTGTTTTCCTCTCAAAAATCTTAAGCACATCTTCCCAAATACCCTGCTCTTTATTCAGGTGATAACTTTTGACTGTTTCCAGTCATTTCTGAACTGTGTGAACAGTTTTTGTTACTTAATCTTATGAACACATTTCCTTCTACTCATCTGACAGAGCCTTTTGAATGCACTTGTCACTGGTTATATTTTAATTCTAACTTTGATGTTAAGTGCTGTCATTTTGGTGGAGGAGGGATAGCAATATTTTAAACTTTGCTTGTGTCTATATTATTTTGTTAAACAATTTCCAAATAAACATTTACGCAAGTTAATCATAGCAAAGAGAAAATGCTAGTTCAGCCTGTGATAAAAAGTTAAAAAACCTGACAACCCTTTTGATTTTTATTTTTTTTAAATGAAGTTGGTAACTGCATGCACTCTTCTTCATGCCATATAGCACCTATCAACAGGGAAAAAGGGTCATGGTTTATTTTCTTTTAACACTGGTAATTTCTACTCTGGACAGAAGCTTCCTACTTCACTGCTCTAGTTCACTTAAGCATCTGAGGTTCTGAACCATGAACTGCAGTCACTGAAGATGAAGTCTTCAAGACAAACAAGCCAACTGAACCAGGTGTTGTACCCTTCCATCTTCCTTGACTTTCACCAGATGATTTAACCCAATAATGTGGCCAAAAAATATCCACTTTCTTAAGGTTAGTGAAGTGAGCAAGATCACTCTGGTGAGGACGAGAACAGGCATGCAAAAGCAACGTGGGAAGCAGACCTTCCTCGTTCAGTAATGGTGATTTCAATCTGAAGTGAAGGTACGCATTGTGCAATGAGGATAAACTTCTGCAGAGAGGCAGGAGGGACAGATGAGGGCAGCTAGATAGAGAAAATACTGTAGCACAGCAAATTACACTAAATTAAGCCACTCTTGTTTTGCCCACTGGAAGACAATGGTCAGATTTGTGCTTTTTCTCCCAACCACACAAGATGAACTGAGCTAGCTGGTTAAAACTCCCCAAAGAATACCAGAATCTCCTCCTGTATTTGAACATCCAGTGAAGCTTTTTAATCAGTCAACTGAACTGAGACTTGGAATACAGCTGGTGGGGTACAGATGCTTCATTCTCATTAAAAGTCTTGGGAAAATAGTATCTCAGATATTTGGAAAATGTCTTTTATGTCATCTATATTATGACTTTAGTTATACAGTTCCCAGCTACAGAAAAAAAAAGAGGAGTTTGTATCTACTGGATTTCAACAATTCTGAAAATTATGTGGAAGTTGAGCAAATTTACAACATTCTGACACTACTTTAGAAAAAAAAAAAAAAACAAAAAGCTAGCCAAAACTCAGATTCGTAAAAGTTCCCATCTAACTTTTAATCTCTGCGTCTGTTTAATAGAAAGCCAGTCCATTCACTTTGAAACGTCAAAAACAATTACTGCAAAACTGTCCTGACTAATTTGGCAAAATACTGAAATGTCAGCAAAAGACTAGATCCAGCTGGGAACAGCAGGTCCTATGATGTACCAACAAGAGAAGCAATAGTACTGCAACTAGTGTTTAAACTACAATTTAGTTTGCTGTTGACCCCCGTGGGAGCAACCTCCCCGAATTTTCACCAGGTGGACACCATTCCTCTATTTTACCATAAAATACATTATCTTTTACATAACTTCACAATAGGAACTACACTAATTGCTTATATGGAAAGTAACAGAACAGCATCAAATGTATTTTGGCTATTTTTGATGCAGTAAATTTTGTCCATGTTGAAAATACATATAACTACATTAACTACTTTTGCTTTACATTTAACTTTTTATTTCCTTCTTTTTTTTTTCTTTTCTTATTGTTCTACCTATAATTTGCTATTGAACTTCTCTGATTCCTTTTTCTGTGTCTATTCATAATCTGCTATTGCACGCACTTACCTGTTTGCTGCTTATTTAATTTTTTTTTTTCTTTCCTGGACATGGTTCCCAAGCACTTGGTCCCCTCCCACTCTCTGAAAACCACTCTTCTTGAGCAGCTTCCCTAGTCTCTTCATAGTAATAGCAAGGCCTTTAGCCCCTCCTTTCCCTCCTGCTTTCAGAGTCCTCAGAGCTCCTTGCATAGCACCTAGACTACAGAAGCACTGAAACAAACGGGGCCATCAGATGCAGGCATCTTGCTGCCTACATTCTGGGAGCCTCTAGAAGCCCACACTTCAAACATAGCAGCCAGACTTCAAGGGATTGGGAAAAATATTTCAGTCTAGAAATTGGTACACTTAAATACAAGGTTTGAAAAAGCCTTATAATAGGTTTTGAATTTCTGATGCAGTGCCTACTTCATTTAGGAAATAAGAAACACCTGTGATTGCTCAAGTTGCTGTTCCAGCAGCTTCAGTTTAACTTCTCTAAAGAACAGTAACTACTAAGTAAGTGTTGAATACTTAAACTTCCAGTATTTAATGTTAAATACCCAGCATGGATATGATACAAAGGAAAATATCTAGTAAGAGTTAAAATAAAATACTCCCTGTTAAAACTATGAGTTTGTTCAAGAGCAAAGGTTTTATTTAAGTTTTCTTTCTACTACATGTCATTGCACATTTCTCCCACTTACCTTATACCAGTTCTGGTGCTTACTTTACTTTGTAAATCATCCAGCAAAAACGTAGACAGCTTTCTCATGAGACGTTGAGTTGAATCAACACAAGTGCCGGTGGTGGTGCCTTGGAAGGTGTGGGACCACATGACCAGAAGGAGGATTAGGAAAGTGAAAGAAACAAGGCCTTCTGTCTCATTGCTGCAGTGAGCTTTCTACCAGCTCAGTCATCTCTTATCACGTCAGGAGAAGTACCATGGTTTAGTAGATCAACTTTAGTTTAATAGAATTAATTCTGAAGATTTTGCTTCATTTGTTTGTACATATACTTAAGCTTTCCATCAAATACATGCACAGACTAGTATATGTAAAGAAATGCCAAGAAAGAGAGTATTTGCTGTGAGGCTCCAAGATCAAGTGTGTTCTTTGAAAGGCAGCACTTTCTGCCCTATTTACACATTTCTTAATGTCTAGCTTTATGTTTAAAGAGGCCATGAGCCAGATTAAATGCAAAATCTAATCTGTTAAGCAACTGCAATTTTCTGCTTTGGTCAGAATCACAATCACAACAACAAAAAACCAGTCAGTGATTAATAATAGGCCTAACCAAGACTCATGTTATTGCTGCATAATATCTGATCTACTTACCTATTGTTGCTCATGGAAGGTATCACAGCCTGGCAGCACACATACAAAGCCTGCACAAAGGTGCTGCATCCACAATCTGTCAGTGGATGCCTACCGTCCATCAATGTTCAACAGAGAAAGACACTGCACAAATTTTATTTTGCGCTCTTTTTAGAATTTGCTAGTAAATCAGACCCAGCTCAGCTTTCGCCTGAACTTCTTCAAATTTCATCTGATCAGACACATTCAAATTATTTGAATGTTTTATCTTTGAAAGACTAGTTTTCAAAAAGGAATGTCCTCAAGTCTCTGAAACGCTATTTTCAAACAATTATGAATTCATTCTCTCAGCACAAGGCTAACTGTTAAGCATTTCTAGAGCTTTTGTTGACAAATGGTTAGCCACTGAAAGCTAACCACTAAGATGTTTGTGTATGTTAGTGAACTATTTCTGATACTGTGATAGTTCCAAAATAAAGTACTATTATGAACTGAAATACAATCCTTTTTGTCCACTTTCAACAACCAAGCTGTAATCTCAGATTTGCAGCGTCAACCACATGCCGTGCCTTTAACTACTTTCTTCGATCAACAACAGCTGAAGCTGCTGATCCAGCATGCGCATCTGACTATTCTTCCATGATTCTTTTCAGCCCATCAAAAATTGCCCTGAAGCATACCAAGAATTTTGCTGCAAAACCAACAGTTTACAGATTTAGCTGAAAGCCTCTTAATGCAAGAAAAAAAAAAATTTTTGCACTTAAACATAAGGGACGAGCCAGGACGATACCAAAACCAGGCATCATGTGTTATGGAAAGGCGAAGGACAGGAGCAATGCCCTCTGTGGCAGAAGAGGGCATATAGGGATATATTGAGAGACATTGGAAAAGCCTTGTAGAGCCAGGTTTGTTGCACCTGCAGTAAAAAGGATGCCGAAAGCACAGGCAGCAACTGCAGGCCCTATGAAGAATCACCCCATTCAGTAACACCTGCTGCTGCATGCACAAGGACCTTCAAGTGGTGCTATCCTGGTATTTAACACCTGTGGTACTGTTAAAGCTGTAACATACCATGTAGCCTTCTGCCTGGCCAGTCTTGTACATACACAACATACAAAATACTCAATCACACTCAACTCAAACACTGGCTGACATTTTTCTGTTAACATGGGTAATAATAATAGCACACTAAGCAACAAAGAAGTTACTAAATTAATATATCAGTTACAAATAAATCAATGCCAAGTGTGACTTGGAGCATTATTCTGGCCCTGGATTTGTGATTGATATATTGGTTTTAATTATGATCAAATCACAGAAAAATGCCAACTACCCATTAGCTTGATCCTGCATTTCATTTGGCATATGGTCACTTTAAACATAAAACTAGACCTTGAGGGGATCAAGTGCACCCTCAGTAAGTTTGCAGATGACACCAAGTTGGGCGGGAGTGTTGATCTGCTCGAGGGTAGGAAGGCTCTGCAGAGGGACCTGGACAGGCTGGATCGATGGGCCGAGGCCAACTGTATGAGATTCAACAAGGCCAAGTGCCGGGTCATGTACCTGGGTCACAACAACCCCAGTGGCTGGAAAGCTGCCCGGCAGAAAAGGGCCTGGGGGC
>NW_008796218.1:10351303-10355233 GCF_000699145.1 Aptenodytes forsteri | reverse complement strand
GGCTGAGGGAACTGGGGTTGTTTAGCCTGGAGAAAAGGAGGCTGAGGAGAGACCTTATCGCCCTCTACAACTACCTGAAAGGAGGTTGTAGGGAGGTGGGTGTCAGTCTCTTCTCCCAAGTAACAAGCAATAGGATGAGAGGAAATGGCCTCAAGTTGTGCCAGGGGAGGTTTAGACTGGATATTAGGAAAAATTTCTTCACCAAAGGAGTTATCAAGCATTGGAACAGGCTGCCCAGGGGAGTGGTTGAGTCCCCATCCCTGGAGGCCTTTAAAAGATGAGTAGATGAGGTGCTTAGGGACATGGTTTAGTGGTGGACTTTGCAGTGCTAGGTTAACAGTTGGACATCTTAAAGGTCTTTTCCAACCTAAATGATTCTACGGTTCTCAAAAAGCAATATTGCCATTCAGCATTGTGTAACATTAAGTTATTTAAACAGAAAGAGGAAAATAAGAAAGTTTCCCTAAAGGGCAGCGTATATTAGCTAACACAATCCTGCAGAGCTGGCTTGATTGTAGCTGAACTAGCATATGGGCAGAGAAGCCTGTTACTGTCCACAAAGGTATATCCTCAAGGACTCCTAGACTCTAGAGATTTCTACACTGAATATACCACGAGCCAAGTCAACATCTCATCATCAAAAGTAAAAGTTCCCTGCTCTTTCCTGTCACCTCCTTCCCTTCCCAGCATCTTCTGGCTGCACACTACCACTGCTTGCCCTGAGCCAGCACTCATTTGATGCAAAGCAAGCTGACTCAGCTCAGTGAAATTACAGAAAAATGACCTCTGGCAAAAAAGTAAATGTTCTTTTGCCACTGGAGTGAATTTACTGCTCACCTTGTGGCCAGAGCGCATCACTAGGAGCGGGAGGGTGGAGCAGGGAAGGAGGAAAGGAGAGTAAGGCCTTCTCCTTTGGGTATCAGCAAGCAGCTGAGGCAGCCCAGCCCAGCCCAGCCCAGCCCAGCCCTGCTGCCACACCACACCTGCATGCTGCAGCTTTGAAGATCACTCCTCGGACCTTAGGCAGATGATTCTCATTAAAGCACTACCTTAAGTACTTAAATCCATCTCCTAACCATCACATGACATTTTTGACTCTGTCAAGGCTTTGTTATTTTTCCAAGTGGAGACTGTTCATTTAGGGAAAGAAATGAGCAACAAAAATTCAGTACTGCCCCAGGCTGGTATGCTGCACAGATTGTGTTACAGTGCTGTAATTTAAGATTTTGCGCTTAAATAGAGTGAAAAATTGTATCAGCTTATGTTTCAGCAAAATATATTTATTTCATTAAATTCTTGACTTGAGAGACAAGCACATACAATATCATTACTGGCTATAGGCACTCAGTTATGAACTACACTTTGGAAAGTGTGAAAGCCCACCACAGCTCAGTTCCTAAATGGCAAGTAATAGCTGCATTTGAAATGAAAGCATTCCTTACTAACACAAGAATGAAAGTATTTTCAATATTCAGAATCATGAATATGTCTAATGACTTCTAAATACACATCTTAATATGTACACTTTAATCTACACATTAAAATAACATATGTAATTAGCAGGATTTATCAAAGGATTTTTTCTATCGCTGACATCTTTCAGAAAAGCTGTTTATAAGTACCATGGATACCAGGATACTGTAAAAGCACTTGCTCTAAACAGACTCTTTTGTTGTCTTACAGAATGGTGTTACAAAATATCTTTTGGTTACAAAAAGATAAAATGCACAAACTTCGAGGTAGCTTTCCTAGACAGAGAATAGCAACAAGCAGCAGGGATCAGTTTAATGAGAAAACTGCGGAAGTCTCACCAGCTAGTCTCAGGACAAATAGATTTATCTCATATGCAGGAAAAGCAAACTACTGTATAAACTGGCTTTATCTGGTGGTTATGGACATTAGCAATGAAGTTTTCAGTCTACTACACCTCTATTAAAACCATATAAGAGAAAATTAAACTTAACAACAGCTGTCAACTTCTGTTTCACTCAACTTCACTATTTGATTACAAGAAAGAGGATATACTCCAACAATGTTCAGGGAAACACTGTGTCTGTGGTATATTGACAAATAGTTCATTTAGTGGTCTAAACTAATTGTGTATCTGTTTCCCTGCCTGTATGTCTGGACTGGTGCTTTGTGATTCAAATCAAACCAAATCACTGGTTTGTGATTTCTCAGGTAACATGATTTTACAGCCACGTATCTAACAGTTTTAACACCCTCCCCCTTCTCCTTAGAGAAATATCCTGTAATGAAAATACACATCATTATGGTACTCTTTAAAGTTCGTGTTGCCATTACTTGAGAAAAATCAAACAACACTAGCAGTTTTACAATTTATTAATATGTCGTTCCAAATTCGTGGCAAGAAACTTTTAAGGTAGCTCCACACCAACACGCTCGCTCTAGATAACCAAACACTACAGCTAGGGTGGAAAAGGCATTTGGTATCACTTAGGTCCATGTATCGCCCTTCCCTCAGGCCCACTTGAGGGAAACAATGCACTCTATGTGTAATATTATAATGGAGATTAGCGGAGATCCTGCAGGGAAATCAAAAACCGTAGGTTCTTCCCCGCTGGAAATGCTACTTTCAATAGTATCAGCAGCATAAGTGCTTCATCATTAGCATAAAACTGGAGTAATTTTCTGTCATCAGGCCTCGTTCATATGTAAAACAGTAACCCTCGTGTTTCCCAGGGAAAGAAGGTCTCCCACCACCCCCAATCTCCTCCAGCTGCAAGCAATACAGGTGCTAACTTATGCAAACACAAGGAAAACTCACTCTGCTGGTTTCTGGCTTTGGTGCGCTGCTTCTCTTCTCCCTCTGCCCTGGCCTCTGGGTGACTTCGCTCAGTCTCGTCGGTGCTGATGACTTTCACGCTTACTTTTCCCTCCTCATGCAAGGCTGCATTTCTTCCTATAGTTGGCTTGCTGCTCCTTGAAACTAGGCATGGGAAAAGCAAAACCTCAGCTTTTCCTTCTGAAGTTTACCTTTCTGCTTTCTCATTTAATATTGACCACTCCACTTTTTTTTTTTTTTAGCATTTAATCTGATTGGCTGTAGTGAAGTTTTTAAACTCTGCATTTCACTATAAAATTCATTTCGCTCTGTGGTTCGATATTGGCTGGAGTACGACAAACTGAATCTTCAAAAGACTTACTTGTTAGCACACACCTTCTCCTGAGCATTGCCTTCAGGTGCAGTCGCCCTCTTTTCAAGTGCATATTCCTCATCTTTACCTCTGAGGCACATTCCTCCTGCTCATCTCAGCCTCTGTACCTTCAACCTGCAAGGGAGAACAAGACACCATAGTTCACCCGCCATCCCCCTGCCCCACACCGATGTCCCCATCGCTCTTACCCTGTTCTGTGCAGCTGGTGCCCATTTCCCTTATACTTTAACAGGCACACAGCCAAAGATTTAGGAATTTACTGTCTGTGCACCAGGTGGCTTAAATTGCTCTAAATACTCAAATATTCTTTCTGTCTGTTTCTCTTGCTGTTTGAATTTTGGCCTATTCAGACTCAGGCCTGCAATGACTTATTGATGGGGAACGCCTAAGTCTTTCGGAAAGCTCTGATGTATCTATATATATTAGAAGCTTTTAGCTTGTAAAGAGAAAAAAATTAGCTAAAGGGCTGTGCTTTTATATTATTTAACCTCTGTAAAGCATCCTCAGAGCGATGACCAACCTAATCCCCCGGGGAACCGGCACACATATATATATTAGAAGCTTTTAGCTTGTAAAGAGAAAAAAATTAGCTAAAGGGCTGTGCTTTTATATTATTTAACCTCTGTAAAGCATCCTCAGAGCGATGACCAACCTAATCCCCCGGGGAACCGGCACACAGGACCTTGAAGCGGCAAAGCAAAGGCTCGGGGCTGCCCTGAGGGAAACGCGACCACGAGCTTCTCCCGGTGAC
>NW_008796218.1:10339322-10349729 GCF_000699145.1 Aptenodytes forsteri | reverse complement strand
AGCGCCGCGCCAGCATCCCCCTTCGCCCTTTATTTCTCCGTTGTTTTTCGCTGCGCCGAGGCTGGTTAACCTCTTTCCTCTAAAGCGCTGCTCTCGGGCGTGCGGAGGCTCCTCTCAGCTAAAACTCGTCTGGGGCGATTCAGTCCCACGGAGAGTTCTGTAAAGTTCCGGGAAGTGCGGAAAAAATAGAGGATATCTTATTGGCTTCGGACTGCTTTTTGATTGTATAAGTCTGCCAACTAAAATGAGTATTTTCTAGGTGATGAGATTTTTGTTATCGCCTGCCTTTTATGTCTCTAGCTTGATATATCTGCAGTTCCAATCTCGACGACGTTTAAAGGTAAAAGTCTCAGGCTAAAAATATACCGTCAGAATAGGTGCGCCTATTTTGCATTCGGTCCTGAAAGTGGTCAGGCATGTATTCTGATCTGTCTGATAAGATTAATAGATTATCAAGTCAGAAGGACTGTTGCAATCTTCTAGTCTGACCTCTTCATAACGCAGGCCATAGGACTTTTTTTTTTTTTTATCCTGTGTTTGAAACTAGAGCTTACGTTTTAGAAGGTGCAGTTAAAAATTTCCAATGAGGCAAAATTCAGTGCAATTCTTGGTAAAGTATACAAGTGTCTGATTTGTATTTTATTTCTTGTTTCTGATCTGAAGAGGGCTACCTTTAGTTTCTGGCCACTGAATCTTGCAATAGCCTCATTGTCACTGAATATCCCATTATAATTCATGTTTTCCTGAGTATGAATTCTTATGAATTTTGATTAATTTCTTGCTTTATGTTCTTTTTATTAAGAAAAATAATCTTCTGAAGTTTGTTACCAGACATTCCATCTCTTTGCTTTTCTTTTTTTTTTCTTCTTTTTTTTTTTTTCTTTTCTACTTCAGTTATTCTCTCAGTTTTCTCCTGGATTGCCTCCAATTTATTGTCACCCTTCCTGAATTGTGGACATTGCATTTTAGAAGCAATTAAGTCAATGTTAAGTAAGAAGATAATAGGACCTCCCTGGGGTGTGAGGCTCTAGATTCCTTGTTTCACAGAGAATTGCAAGGACGGTTAGTTTTTTTGCCCGAAAGCTTGCCCCATGAAGCTATGTTTAGCTGGGTTCTCTGCAGAGTTGCCTACATGGCAAAGTAAGGTCTCCTACTGTTCTTTCTAATCTTTCTTCCCAACTGCTGAACTACTTTTGGTCATGTTGCTATGTTGGTTTCAGTGGAAGTCAGTGACGTGTCCTTCCTATATTGCTTTCACCAGTCCTCATCATCTATTGAGGATCATGCCATCTATTCCATGAGGAAGGTTTGGATTTTCCAGGTCATTTAAGAATACGTAGTGCAGGAGCGAGAGTAGATCCCTTTGGGATCTTAGAAGAAATACAACTGCTTGATGATTATTTTCTATATTAAAAAAAAAATCCCCTGGTTTCAAAACATAACTTTAATTTTTTTAATAGCTGCTATATTAATGCAATATTAATTGTATATTTTGGGAATTCCTTAATTGACATGGCATGGAGAACAGTCCCAAGACAAGTACTGTGCAGAAGCTCACTGGATCAACGCCTGCTACCTTTACCAGTCAAATTAGTATTACTGAATCCATTCTTGATATGACAATATTTATGCTATACTTTAGGAAGCAATGTCAAGAAGACCTTGCTTTCAGTTCTTAAAAGTTTCATCTTGAGGCTGTGAGATGGTGATGAATGATGCATTTTAAATGTGTTGACTGAAATGTTTTAACTTCTTTTTTTTTTTAACTGTGGCAAGGGCAGGGAAAATACTATGAATCATATTTTGTGCTTGAAGTTCTCCTGTACTGGGTTCTTAGAGTTCACGTCATTTTAGTAAGAATTAAAATACCCTGTCTTCAGTAAGATTTAAAGATTTGAACCATGTTGGACACAATGTTAAATACAGTCTGGGCTTGCATAGGTGTTTCTGGTTCCTCTGTCACTGATAACATTTGTCTTTGTGTGGATGGAGCCTGTTGCTGGGGAACTGGGACATAAGAGTCATGCCTATCACTACCAAGGCTTGTACCAGCTGGAAGCAAATCGTGAAGGTATAGATGTGCTGTAAGGGAATATGCTGTCAATGTTCTCTACTTGTGTTACAGATCACTTCACATTTTTCAAAATGGTGTTTTTGATTGTGGTTGACAGGTAGTCATCTAAACAGCTGAAGCTGCATTAGCTTGATGTTAAATTAAAAAAATGTGTGTCATGTTCATCTGGTACTTGCTTGAAAAGAATTCAGCCTTTAGGTGATACAGATAACAATATTTCATTGAAATTTCATTTCATATTTATGCTGTTGCAGGCTGTGTCGTGGCAGGCTATGTTCCCTTTGTGCGGAGAGCCATGTTCACAGTCTCAGCTCATCAAAATGATTTCTCCTCCCTACAAGCATCGCTCCTGTCTTCCTGTGCTTAACTTCAGCCATCTGGTTTTTATCCTGCTCCTTATTTCTTGCAGGCACTGTTTTGTCTGTGCAATGGCACTATTCCTATCAACTGAAAGGAAATGTGTGGTGAAGTATTATAAGGACATTGCTACCAGGCCTACTGTGCCATAACTTTTCCCATGGAATAGGAGAAGATAGTGAAACAGGGACGGGAGCTGATGGAAGTCACTTGAATCACTGTTAACTGAGCAGAGATCGTTCCCACTGAAGAATGTGCTTGGACAGTGCAGCCACCGCAGCCCCGTAGCAGGGGGCTGAAAAGGGTGCTTCTGTCCTCCGTGTTCCCCTTCCCCCTTCTTACATAGGCTGTCAGCATCTTGAAGGAATTTCTGATGGTTCTAGGGGCACATTGCCACTTTTGACCTTTTCCTGTAGCTGTTAGAAACCCTTACTTCTGTGCTGAAACTCTCTCTTTTTGTGGCTAGTCTAAAGCTAGTCCTGTATTGAATAGCACATATGTATGTCGTGCTTGCTTGTTACTTGCTCGAGAAAAACATGGTCTCCAGAAAACAGGTGAATGTGTAACAGTTAGAGAGACTGTCGTAATTGCTTGGAAAGAGAAATGGAGATAGGTGGTAATGGATGAGGTTTCTGGTTGAGTATATATCTGACTTGGGGGTACTTCTAGGGTTTCATTCAGAGAAGGATTTTTACTAGCGGAGGGATCTCACTGTTCTTGTTTGGTTTTTACCACAGCTCTAAGACTCAAATCTTCTGCTACATGTGATTGAATATCAGTCACAATTATTTTGTTGTTGTTTTAAATTTTATGGCGACTGCTGTGGTCTCTGATGTTTCTTTATGCCCGGTGGTCTTTGTCCATCTCTGCCCTACCCAAACATGTGGGGTTTTATATCATTTAATTCAAGGTGGTTCCTTACAATGGATAACACTGACATTTGGTTAGTGCGGCCTATGTTTATAGCAGCTAATCTAAGATAATCAGTTAGTTACAGTGATAGTTTGTATGCAAAGTTACATAAGTGGGAGACTTAAACTTGTATGATAAATGGTTATGATGATTTTTTTTAACTTGTATTTTTGCGTAGCTGTCAAACAAATGCTTATTGTAACAAGTATATGATAATTGTGATTTAGTTAAGGCTCAATTTTAAATTCTAATGGATTTTTGCATAGCTATAGAAACTCTAAACGTGCAGATAGTGTGTTTTAGAAAAGCATAGAACATTTTCTTTCATCAAATGAAATTCTTCTGGGAGGCAAAAACGTTTGTTGTTAAACACATTTCCTACAAAAAGTTCCCTATGGCGTAGTATTTCAAATGTTGAAAGGTAAAGCTCATAAACTGTGCATATATTCAGAACATTTGCTATTAAAAGAAAAGGCACAGAAGGATTAAATAAACTTTATAAACATATAAAAAGGTAGGTCGTTATAAAGTATGACAGAAAGTTCGGTAAGATTTTAAATCTAAAACATTTATACACACAAAATAACACACAGCTACTCTACGGTGTAGCACAGATACCTTACAGGGACTTGCTAGCTTTTGTCAGTCTTAGTTGTTTGGTTTTTTTTTAACTTTCTTGTTTTAACCTGCATTCAGTACACACTGAAATAACAGCTGTGACAAGGTCAAAGATTGACTGAACAGAGAGGCTGAACACATTCTTGCTGTATGCCCCTCAGCTTTTCACGGATGTAGATGTATGGTCATCTTGTAAAATCTTTGCTAAAGTTTCAAAATGAGCCATATAGGCTTGTTTAGAATTACATGGTGCTTACCTGTCTAAGACTTAACAGTGACTTTACATGAAACATTTTAAGCATTTTATGTCACTTTGATGCAGTGAGAAATGGTGATATAGAGCAGTGTGCAGAAGGAATGAGTTGAAACTTAGTCTGAGGGTGCAGTTACATGAGATGGCTGAACTCACTGCTCAGGCTCACTGCTGCTGAAAGGGGCTCCCTTCCTCCTCCCTTGCGTTGGCTCTGGTGTTTGTGCAACTGCATGGGGAGCTGATCTAATTTGTTAATCCATGAGAAAACTAACCTGACCGAGAAGGTGAATAGCTTTTTCTTGAGTTGGAGAGCTGTGCTGGTGTACCTGTGCTGTCAGACAGGAATCTAGAGGTGGCACCAGGGGACGAGCAGGGAGCAGAGCTGTAAGGAGTGAGTTGTGTGGCCTCGGTGGGGACTCTGCGCTGCGGTCCCGGGCGGCTTTTAGATGGGCTCAGCCTTGCAATGTCACTGTCCTCAGCGAGCATCCTACCCAAATTGTACTGCCTGGTTCTCTACCAGGAGCACTTATTAAGTGTCTGTGTTAGTTGAGCGCTTGTATTCTTCTACCTATGCAAAAAGTCTTTCAGTCCCAATAAAATGTGTATTTTACCTTTCATCCTGTTAACTTTAATTGTAGGCATTTACTTTATACTGCCAGAAAACAACCTTTTCCATTTGTTTCTTCTGTACTGTTGCCCACCTTTTATTTTTTCTTGGAGATGCTGTTGATTCTGGCATGATGCTGTCATAGGAAGGAGGTTGTTTTTAGAAAAATCTTTGTTCCCATCAGGAAAAAAGCACCTATGACTGGATTATATTAATTCTAAACAATACTAGAGCTCCTTATAGAGTGGGTGTATTTTCCTTGGATTTTTTGATTTCTTGTATTTAGTCAAAGCATTCACAACTTTGCATGTCAAAAAGTTACTTTGTACGACAAGTGCCTATTCCATACATTAAAAAACAAACAAAAACCCAAAACAAAAACCAGTTAAAAGGCAGCACGTTAATAGTCTCACTTCAAACCTTCCTTAGCAGCCTTAAGCGTGACAAAAATAACTTTGAGCAGCATGCAGGATTCAGCCTTTCCAGCACGGCATTTCTTGCTGTACCATGCAAGTCACAGAGAAAGGAAAATTCTTTGAATTTTTAAGCAAAGAGAAATAATGTGCTCAGAGAGGATGGAGCTCTTGGTTATTAAGTACTAGATTTGCTTATCTCGCTGGGCAGATCTCATAGTTTTTGCTTTTACTTCTGCTATTCTTTGTCACCTCTTCTTACATTACTTCCTTGTTTTATTACTCTGAATGGACTGTTAGAGATGAATGGACACTTACAGTTAGAGCATCCTCAGAACCTCTCTGACTATGGGTTACAATACATAGGGGCAAGGAGCTTTTATTCCTGAATCCCTGCACGCTTGGACTTTCTTATTCCAAAACAATTCAACAAGAACCTACGTATGTTTGGACAAGCTTTTATTTGCCTGCATTGCTTTTCTTGTTTTTCATCATCCTTCTATGTGCCTACCTCTGTTGCTTGCTTAGGACTTGTATAAATGTAACCAGCTACACTCAGCAGGAAGAAGGCACCCTTAGGCATCCTTATCTTAGAGTAATAGTATTTACATAGGAGGATACTAAGGAACATTTATTCCTTAATAACCATGTATGAATTATACCTGGGGCTGTCATACATCTAGATTTCTTTGAACATAGCCCTCTTTTTTTACCTGGCAGTGTTGTGTGAGAAGAGTTTGAGGGCTCTGGTCCTTCGTCTGGTGTTTCCAGATGTCCGGCAACTTGTTCTGAAAACTTTTGGACATCCAGAACATGCCAGACAAATGACCACTGCACCTGCATGGTGTGTGTGCAATCGGGCTGGTGTTTCGTGGTGATACTGAATGTACCAGCGTGTGCTGCACGTTCCATGTTGCACTTTTTTCTGACCAGGAAATCCCTTTCAGAAATACGGCAACTTAGTGTTTCACACCACATCCTGTTTACTCTCTTCTTCGTGTCAAAAATTCCAGTTCTAGACAGTGAATAATCCTTCAATTCCTATGTTCCTCCCGTTTCATTATTCTCTACCAAGTCTGCCAAGGATAGGATTTCTAATAGGTTTTTCTTGATTGTGAACGTTTGCTCATTTGCTATACAAAGAGTGATCCTAGAAGACTAGCTCCTTAAGACTCTCAACAGCAGCCATTTGTTAACTACCTTCAGTTGTTGCTGGAACTGGTGACCTGGAGGTTACCCATGCTTAGTGCCACTGAAGAGAGCTGGGATTTTCTTCTTTTTGCCTCCAAAAAACTCCCTTTTGTTATTCTCTTTAAAAGGGAATACAGGTTTTCCACCAATTAAAGGAATTTTTTAGTTTGTGTGTGTGTACTGTTTTGATCTCTATTAACACTTGTTTTTGTTTAGACATCTGCCTTAATGCCAGGAAATCTTAAATCAATACCTGGGGCATATTTAAGGAATTTGTTTTATATAGTGAAGTTTTTCCCATCTCAAAATAAATGCCGTGTAGTTGTAACTATTCTTCTACAGTTTTGAACAGTGCACGATTTCTAGTTGAAGCATTCACAAGCAACTGGGTTTGTATGGTATTTTCAGCTAAATAGTAACTAGTGACAACGTGGTAGCCATGTTTCTAACCTCTTTGCAAGGTTAGAAGTGTAAATTTAAATCTGTTTTAGGATGAAGAGAGCACTGATGAAGAGGTGTAAGAGCTAAGTTCAAGGACTATGCTAACTTTCCTTATAAAAGTAGGTAGTAACACCCCATGATGTTTCCTTTAATGTAAAGGACTCTTGCTGCTGCATTTTACGATGAACTGTGTGTTGTTCATATGTTAGATCTTTCCTGGGCACACCTCCTAAATTAGGATAGAAGTGCTGTTAGTCGTAGGAGTGCCTCTTTATTGAATCTGAAGGAGCTCATATGAGCTGCTTAGCCCTTGTAGTGTGATGTGGGATGGGGAAGACACTGTAGTGGACATGTAGGCATGCTGGAAGACTTAGAGAATATTTAATGGCCTTGAATTGTAGGCTGTACGGATGACCAAGGATAATAAGGTTTGTGGTCTCAGATGTAGGCAGAGAGTAGACGCCTCGATTGTGTGCAAGCTCTGCGGCTGTGAGCTGTGTAGCCACTGATCTTCATAGTGGTTCAGTATGTTGCATACTGAGCTCTTAGAAATTTTAACTTCGTGAAACCTTCCTTATTTCAGTACTGAGTGTTTGAAACTCGGTTGTGAGGGCTGACCTCTTTTGTAAATCTAAGTGGGTTGGTGTTTGTGCCTTAGTTTCCCTAGATTAAAGGAGACAATATTTCATGGATTATGGAACTGTGAAGTGCTTGGAGATTTGGTAATGAAAGGAGGTGTTGCCTAAGGTGGCTCTGTCAGTCAATAGGACATATGTATTTGTACCTCTTACCTCTTTTGTGATGAATATCTTAACTTCAGCATCATCTTTTCCATATAATTGGAAAATAATGGGCTTATTAGGAAATGGGGTATCAAGCATTCTTATAGTATCCCAAAGGTAATACTCAAGCTTGCCACAAAATATGGCACTGTAATAACTGTGGGAGGATAAGGGTTGAGAAGCGTTTCGATAGGTGAAATGAATTGTATTTTTAATAAGGCACCGATGTGGCTAAGCCGCATCTTGAGATAATGCTCTGCTGGTTTTTATATTTTGAAATAAAATTTTATTATTAAAAGTAATGAAATCTTTTTGTGCGTATCTCAGCCAATCATAATAGAGGATTATGCTGTGTGCTCAACCATTAATGCTGTGATGATCTTGAGAAGATTTTTGAATATCTCTACACTTTTGACAACAGAATAGCATCACATATTGGAGAAAAAGGGCTAGATTTCCATTACTGTCTGTTACAAAAAATCTTTGAAATTGTGAGTACAGCTCTGTAGGAGAGAAGTATTGCTAATTAAAAAAAAATCACAGCTATTATCTCCATGCTGGGTAAAGAGAACATTCTTTCATAGAGAAAAGGTAAGAGACGAGGATAAATAAATGTAGTGACAAAATAATCCAGTGCCTCAAAAGGCGAGAAAAGAAGATCGCAGTTCTTTCCATGGTGTAAGCTACACGGACCATAATGGATACTCATTTTTCTGCAGGGAGCAGTAGAGTAGAAGCTGTCAGGGAAGATGTGTGAACCCCCAAAACATTGCTTGACAAACAAATGGCTTAAAATTATTTCTGACACTGCATTAGAATATAAATTGGGTGGTGAATGTGAGCATATCAGTATCTGCTTAGATGTGGGGAGTGATGATACTGAGTTAATGAGGACATCAAAGTTAGGCTTCAATATTCAGAGGAGGAACACTAAAAGCTCCTCTCCAGACCTTGAAATCTTAAAGTGCATCAGGAGCTGAAAACTGGCATTATTATAGAATAGTTTAGGCAGGCTGTAGTCCCATTACAGTAGAAAAGGGGGGGAAGGAAGTGGGTAAGCTGTAAAGAGCTTCTTAACTAGTACAGTGCTCTATGGTCAGTTTTATTTGCAACGTTCAGATCTAAACATGGTTGGCATTTTTTTCCTGTGGGATGTTTTGTGCAATCGATTTTAATGAATTCCTTGAAAATACCTGATAGGACACAGAGGGTTTTCCAACAGAAACATGCCTTGGTGCTGCTAGCCCCACTTGCCCTATGGGGTAACTGTGAGCCGGAGGGACTGTGGCTTGTGGGGCTGCCACAGCCAGGCAGTCACCCCCAATCCTGCAGCCCTGCTCCTGGGCACGTGGCAGGAAGCCTGAAAGCCCTGGATGCTCCCCCGGCTTCTGGGTTCCTGCTAGCGGGCTGGGAGCTTTGGAGTTTCTCGTTAAAGGAATTTGAAGTAGTTCATATTTAGAATTTTAATTCTAAATTTAAAATACCTTCACCCTTTTTTGCCTTTCATAGTGTATCTGATTTTTGTAAGCCGCAGAACTTCTTTTAGAAAGTTGCTTTGATTAGGCTACTGAGAATTTTAGTCAAAGCCAAGAGAAGTAGTAGCGGTATTTGCCAATGTTTAAAATACCTTCACCCTTTTTTGCCTTTCATAGTGTATCTGATTTTTGTAAGCCGCAGAACTTCTTTTAGAAAGTTGCTTTGATTAGGCTACTGAGAATTTTAGTCAAAGCCAAGAGAAGTAGTAGCGGTATTTGCCAATGTCTTGGTTTAACCCCAGCTGGCAACTAAGCCCCACACAGCTGCTCACTCACTGCCCCCTGGGGGGATGGGGGAGAGAATTGGAAAAGTAAAAGTGAGCAAACTTGTGGGTTGAGATAAAGACAATTTAATAGGTAAAGCAAAAGCCGCGCACACAAGCAAAGCAAGACAAGGAATTCATTCACTACTTCCTGCATTTCAACTGTAGATAACCTCAGCAAAAAGATAACTTACATTGTATACCTTAACAAATAAGAACATGAGGTAGTTTGTGCAGTCCTTCCATAGGAACTGAAGTTGACATTTATAAATAGCTCATTTCTATCTGAATGTTAGTTTTCACATACATAGTTTCAAGACATAGTTTAACTGATTTTTATGAAAACGGAATTATAATTGTCTTTGTTATTAAGAACTCCACAGGTTACTTAATCAGACAAGCCAGCACTTGCACTCAGGTATTGAAGTACCAGTAAGACTGTTTTGGCTTTCCTGAAGCGGTTTTGGGTTTTTTATTTTTAAAAGGATCAGGCTTAAAGAGTTCAGAGGCATTAATGTGGGAATAAAAGGGAGATGGACCTTTTTTGCCATAAAATCTTTTTCTTAAGATACAACATGTATTCAGGTAAAGAATCACAGGAACAGCATGAACTTCTGCTCATTCAGGCAGTTCCCTGCATGTAATTTTCTACCTCAAAATCTTTCTTAGAAGCTCCTACATCAGCTCCTAGAAAGCAAGGAAGTAATGAGTGTTTCCTCTCGCAAGTACCTGGAGGCAGTCTTCGGTCCATGTCGTGGTGGTGTCAGTCATGCTCTTGGTGGCTCTGCATATGAATTGAAGTGGGAAATTAACATTATAATCTCATCTTTAATGAAAGAGTGAAGGGGGATTGCCTCTGGTATGGTACAATTTGATATATTCTGCATTGAGTATGTAGTCTGTAATTCATAGAATCATTAAGGTTGGAAAAGACCTCTAAGATCATCGAGTCCAACCGTCA
>NW_008796218.1:10337664-10339018 GCF_000699145.1 Aptenodytes forsteri | reverse complement strand
GGGGGGAGTGGGGGGGTGTGGGCCTGCCACAGCCAGGCAGTCACCCCCAATCCTGCAGCCCTGCTCCTGGGCACGTGGCAGGAAGCCTGAAAGCCCTGGATGCTCCCCCGGCTTCTGGGTTCCTGCTAGCGGGCTGGGAGCTTTGGAGTTTCTCGTTAAAGGAATTTGAAGTAGTTCATATTTAGAATTTTAATTCTAAATTTAAAATACCTTCACCCTTTTTTGCCTTTCATAGTGTATCTGATTTTTGTAAGCCGCAGAACTTCTTTTAGAAAGTTGCTTTGATTAGGCTACTGAGAATTTTAGTCAAAGCCAAGAGAAGTAGTAGCGGTATTTGCCAATGTCTTGGTTTAACCCCAGCTGGCAACTAAGCCCCACACAGCTGCTCACTCACTGCCCCCTGGGGGGATGGGGGAGAGAATTGGAAGAGTAAAAGTGAGCAAACTTGTGGGTTGAGATAAAGACAATTTAATAGGTAAAGCAAAAGCCGCGCACACAAGCAAAGCAAGACAAGGAATTCATTCACTACTTCCTGCATTTCAACTGTAGATAACCTCAGCAAAAAGATAACTTACATTGTATACCTTAACAAATAAGAACATGAGGTAGTTTGTGCAGTCCTTCCATAGGAACTGAAGTTGACATTTATAAATAGCTCATTTCTATCTGAATGTTAGTTTTCACATACATAGTTTCAAGACATAGTTTAACTGATTTTTATGAAAACGGAATTATAATTGTCTTTGTTATTAAGAACTCCACAGGTTACTTAATCAGACAAGCCAGCACTTGCACTCAGGTATTGAAGTACCAGTAAGACTGTTTTGGCTTTCCTGAAGCGGTTTTGGGTTTTTTATTTTTAAAAGGATCAGGCTTAAAGAGTTCAGAGGCATTAATGTGGGAATAAAAGGGAGATGGACCTTTTTTGCCATAAAATCTTTTTCTTAAGATACAACATGTATTCAGGTAAAGAATCACAGGAACAGCATGAACTTCTGCTCATTCAGGCAGTTCCCTGCATGTAATTTTCTACCTCAAAATCTTTCTTAGAAGCTCCTACATCAGCTCCTAGAAAGCAAGGAAGTAATGAGTGTTTCCTCTCGCAAGTACCTGGAGGCAGTCTTCGGTCCATGTCGTGGTGGTGTCAGTCATGCTCTTGGTGGCTCTGCATATGAATTGAAGTGGGAAATTAACATTATAATCTCATCTTTAATGAAAGAGTGAAGGGGGATTGCCTCTGGTATGGTACAATTTGATATATTCTGCATTGAGTATGTAGTCTGTAATTCATAGAATCATTAAGGTTGGAAAAGACCTCTAAGATCATCGAGTCCAACCGTCAACCCAACACCAC
>NW_008796218.1:10290114-10336557 GCF_000699145.1 Aptenodytes forsteri | reverse complement strand
CAAGATGAACCGCTCCATGATCTTCCCTGATTACATTTTAATTACATTAAAAGGGAAGAATGTGACATAACCAACAGACAGTTGAGATTGTCGATAAAATACTACTCTTCTGTGTTTTACTGAAATACCATAGAACTGGAGTCTGATTCTGTATTTTCCATCTTTCTAAAAGTCATCTTCTATCTTGAATAATATTTTTAGAGAGTTAATAATCCTTTAAAATATTGACATCTATTTATTTTTTTATGTGATAATTCAAAAACAAACCAGGCGAATGCTAAAGATGTGTACTGTTCCCAAAGGAACGCTCTACATACCTTTTAAGATGTATTAACTTTAGAGATGCTTTTCTTCTAATTTCTCAGTGGTGGACTTCATTTTTCAAGTAGCAGATTATTTTTTCTTTTGTCTCGTGAATACCGTAACTGTTCTAGGCTGTTAAATAGTCCTTCTCTTTGTCCAAGTACTGGTTGAATCTTCAAATGTTAAGGATTGTCTTGTATTATCTTATGAGAGGATCAGGGGAATTAGATGCATGGAGTAGGCTGGTTTCCATTTTTTCCCGAACCTGCCAACATTTGCAAGCTTTGAACCAACTTTGTTCTTGGAGTGTCTTTTTTTTTGTTGTTGTTTTTTTTTTTTTTAGTATGTCTGCAGCTGGGAAATAGAGGTGAAAAATTATATATTGTTTACATTTCTAAATAAGTATTTTGCACTGAAATGAGTTGCTGGGCTGAGCAGGAGTTTGTTTTCCTTTGTTTTCTATTGGAATTAATTTCTGAAACGTTTTCTGTTGTCTGTACAGGCTTGCTTTTAAACTTCTAGAAGTGTGTTGGCCTGTCCATTGGACAGGAGTGATTTGATGTTATTAGCAGTATTAAACTCGTTTAAGTAGCAACTTTCTTTCTAGGCAAATCCCTCCATCCTTTATGATTCTGCTTTCTTAGAGTCATTGCTTTTTTAAAAATACAAGATCAAACCCATTTTTGGATTAAATATATCTACCTATAACATTGCTTTTAAATTTTAATTTTCTTCTGAGCTGCAGATAGATGAACGCTAGATGCTGAATTACATTCTAGTCAGACTGTAGCAAACGGTGGTGAACTCCATTGCGGTTACAATGAGCAGCTGAAGCGCATACTGGCTAAAAGGCCATTACCCTCCATTTTATCTGTATTAAATTCAAGTAATGTTTCCAAGTAGTACTCTTCCATTCTGTCTCCGTGGGATGCTGTGAATAAAGGCAAATTAACAAAGCTAAATATTTAAGCAAAATATTAAATATTGTATCTAATATTAAAACAATTCTAAATACGAACCTGCCAGCAGATAATGCAAGCTGGAACTGTATTTTACATGTTTAAAATCAAATATAGTGGACAAAAAGAGATGTAAGCTGCATATCAGTTTATATAGCTTATATTTAGAACAGTTTTTTTAATATTTAGAAATGTGTTTGTCATTTTTGTGGTGTTTGGATCTTAAGTGGCTTTGCTTTTGGCCTCTGACTGGAACTCGCTATTGCATAGCTAAGGAGCTGGTTGAAGAGAAACTCCTTTGCCAAGTATCTGAGCTTTGGGGTAGAGGGGGAAATTTGAGTAATATTTCCCCTATTTCGCATATATCTCAAATCAGATAAAGTGCAAAGTGTGAGTTTTAAGGTATTTCCTTGTCAGTACGAGGCTATCACTGTTTTTTTTTTTTTAATCTCCTTTTTGGTGATTTAATATTAGAAGTGGACCGCATGCCTAGTCATCTCCCTGCGGGAGTCAGGAAGCTCCTCTTGTTTTCAGTAAAGTCGAACAGGCTGCCCGAGGATGAAATCAAATCGTTTCCCTTGTCTACCTCAAATCTGATCACTTGTATGGTGCGTGCTGGGTTGTTGCCTTTTGTTTTGCTGGGTTTGGTTGTTTTGGATCTCAGACTTGTTAGCCTGTGCAGGAGCCTGAGGTTGGGGCGCTGAGGCTTCCCCGCTTGGGGCGGCGGGAGGAAGGGGGCTTTCCAGTTCTCCTGCAGTCAGGAGTTTCCTGTGCAACTACTTGTCTTGTAGGTGTCCGGTTTCACTTTGAGCACAGCCTGCACCGTTTGAATACTTCGAAAATGCTCTGTGATTTAATGCAGTTTTTAGCAATTTTCCTTTATATCAGAGGCAGAAGTTACAAGTGCCTAAGAACAAAGGAACGAGGTATTGCACCCAGAAGTATCCTTTGCTGCTTAAAAGTCCAGGTCTGTTTTTCACATAGCCATTATACATTTCCCTAGAGCTTGAATAATTGCTGCTACTAAACTTAAAAAAAAAAAAAAAATTTTTAAAAATTGATAGGCTTTATTAAAAAGATCAAGAAAAATGAAAATTCATCTAGAAAATAAAGATGAAAATGCCCTCTTTCCATGTAATGATACTTTTTGTATCGGGGATTAAGTAAACTAAGATACTTGTTTAAGGTGGTTTTTTTCTGTATTTCATTCTGTATGGATGTCTAGGAGAGCAAGGTTATTTGAAGAAAATGAGAGAATTAAAAATAAAGGCTTACTTGTATGTCCAGTGCTTATTGCAACTAAATTTTGTTTCCTTGTAAAAGTGATCCTTCCATCTGAGTTTGAAATTGAGAAATGCATGTATCACTTGGGTAAAGCGCAAACCAGATAATTGTGTTGGCAGGTGAGGAGGGTGGCGAGTGCAATGTAACCTAGTAACCTTTTGCAGTTGGAGACCTAAATTCATATGAAACTATTAGATTGAAGAATGCTATGGAAATAAATTATTGTAAGAATAGCAATATAAACAGATATGTGAAGAGTTGATTCAGGAAAGACTTAATACAGGCTAAAAAACAGGAGTTGTAAATCAAGGTTGAGGCATTTTAGTAACAAGTAAGTGCAAAGACTATACATTTTCTTCCAGAAATTTTACTGGAGAGGTAGTAATCTTCTATTAGCCCAACTGGTGGAGCTAAAAAACCCAAATTAATGTTTAGTTGTTTCATTTTTCACCTTCATTGTCATAAGGTTTTTTTGATTGCATCATTACAGCAATGACAAATAATGATGGCTCTTTATAGGACATCTCTAAAAGGACACTTAAATATTATATTAAAATTGAATGGACCTTTTCAGTGAAAATACTTCAGGGAGAACTATTTTCCAAATTTGTATGTCAAATTTGTATTACTTTCTATCAGTAATCACTCCATTGTGCAGTTAACTATGCCAGTAGAAGTGAGAAATCACTGTGATGTATCAGTGATCAGGGGGAAGTGTTTTTGGAACACTATATAGCAACTAATGATAACAAATAACAACGTACCAAGTAATGTGAATGTGTTTCTTCAGTAACTAATCTGACATTTCAGTGCAAGTGAGAACTCGTGGAATTTTAACAAACTTGGAAACCAGAGTACAAAAAGGCTAGATAGCCATAATGTTATTTGCCACGCTTAATGTATTTTTGATATGCGAATTACATGCTGTATAAGTTTGTCTGTTTAAAAGCTAAATTTTGTAAAAAGAAACCCTAAGGCAGTAATCTTCTTTCAGATTGCTGTGCTTGTGTTTAGGATAAGCTTATGTAAACTGAAGGCATATATGCAGGGGTTTTTTTAGATAAGAATCTACATTCCAGCAACTAGTAATTACACAATAAACAATTAACTGTTCTAATAAATACAATGTTTTTATTGAAAGTCAGATTAATTTTTGAGGTTGCGGTTGCATTAACTATGACCTGGGAGTTTGTATTTAAAAAAAAAAAAAAAGTCATCATATACTTTGAGTATTCTTACGATGCTCATAATTACTGGAATTTTGAGATTCTAGTAATTACAAGGTTTTTGAGATACTAAGTCTAGAGGTTATTTTGTATCCCAGTGTTAATTCCAGCATCTGTGTTACAAAGTCTTTGTCTTAAGTTTCTTTTTATCATTCAAAACGTTCTGCCTCATGTCTACAAACTTGTGTTTTAGACTGTCTTCTAGTCTTTGCATATACTGTACGTTTCCTTTACAAAAAAGGTGTTTATTGCAAGGGAGTGAAGAGGGGGAAATGAATCAGTCTTCACCGAACAACCAGAATAAGTAGAAATTTCAAATTAAAAAAAAACCAAACAGCAAACTAAGTTTTCAGTTTCCCAAATTTTCAGGTGGTTGATTTAAAGTAAAGTTCATCCACTTTGTCACAGTAGAAGGTCATGAGCAAAATGTAAGAGGAGGGATGATGCAATATTACTTGATGTAATCTGCACCGCTTTTTGCGGGTCTCACCTCATCTGGAAGGATGTTTGCTGCAAAGTGTAGGCCCGCTTGCCTAGAAGACCACTACAATGCCAAACATGCCTCTCAGCCTGAAAATACCTGAAACGGGAAAAGGCAGGTGTTGCGGTGTATGAGCGATATATGTAGTATGACTTCATAGTTTGCCTTTTAAACGTATATGAAAGCAAAGTCAGCATCACATACTTTAGGCAGGTAAATGCTTTAAGAAAACTTGAAAGTGAACTAAGTAAAACCTATTACACATGGAAAGTTTTCACAAGATCAGCATTTGTGTCGTTGAACGTAACTCTTGCTAACAATGCATGTGCTACCATGATTCAGTTTAGAAACGTATTTTCTCATGTAGCACATTTTTATTTTTAAAAAATCTGAAGAAAACATCATGTGTCCTAAGTTTTATGTTTTTTCTAGCTATGCAAGTTTGTTCCAAAAAACCAAACCACCTGAACTTTAAAATTTTCCTTGTAAAAATATTTGCATTTAAATTGGCTTTATTACATGCATTAATGTTTTATGTGCAGAACACTATTGTAATTCTTTTGGTCTGGAAATACTAAAATTTTTTAATGCTGTAAATAAAAACATAACCTACAGTGTTATGCAGTCATGCCTGCTGATTGTCCATAGTAATGATGCAAATCATTAGATTTCAGTCAGCGTATAATAGAAATCAGTTGCTGATACATAGTGTTGAACTGCGCAAAGATCTATCCTCTGCAACATAAGCACGTCGATGTGCTGACTCTGAATTGAGGTTTGGCTGTTCTCTAAAAGGTAATTATTGCTGTGAAAGGTAAAGTGCTAGACAGTGACTGCAACTGAGAAAAGCAGTAGCTGAGGTTCTTTTTTTTTTCAAAGGATTTTAGTTCATTCTTTACACTTGTGCCTTAGTCTGGCAAGCTGACTATTGGAGCACTGCAATGCTATTAAGCAGCTGAACTGGAAAATATATCCCCTGTTAGTGCATCTCAGGAATGGAAGTTAATCTAGAAGTCTAAAATGTTGTGTCCCTTATAGACAGGCTCTTGCTAGTTCATAATGTGTGGACGTCACAGCACTTTTAAAGGCTCATCAGATCTCCGCTGCCTCCTCTTTTCTTAATGAAAACAAAGCAGATCCAGTAGTGTTGCCAATTTTTATATTATTTGGTGACTTCTATAAAAGTTTCCCATGATGTCATGATTCCTGGCATCAAGTGTTCAATTTTTTCCCTCATGCAGAGTGACTGCCCCCTCATCCCAGGGGATGAAAGAGGGTAAGTAAGGGAAGTCTCCCTTACAGCAGTCAGCAGGGAGGGTTGTGGGTTTTGCCGTTTGGGGTTTCTTGGCATCTGTTTACAACGGAATTTTGAACTTAAAGGAATCTCACGTGCACTGGAGTAAGTAGCAGCTACCTATAAACTTAACGTCCAAAAGGCAAGAAGAGAAGAAGATAAATGGTTACTCAGTCATGCCGGCTTTCATTTTTTCCATTTGACAGGTGCTATACAGAGCTGGATCTGTGGAAGCTTGAAAGCTTTGGGATTTTGTTTTGCTTCCCCCTCCTTTTTCTGCCTTTTAAGTTGGAAAACATTAGCACTTTTGACAGGTTCCTAATGTTGCTTGATGTTTAGATCGCATTTCTTTATTTTCTGCATTATTGCTTTTGCATGGGCCCAGACACTGTATATTTTCAGTTTGCTTCCATTAAGCCTGATTAAAACATTGTGTTAATTTAGATGACTCATTTCAAAATGTTAAATAAAAATGGATCATTATTAAGTTATATTTAATACTAGGAGGTCTGAAGACGGATTTGTCACTTGCTAGTGCTCTCACTGTCAATTTTGTTAGAATTGTACCAAAATTAACAAAATCTTTAAAAAACTATTGTTCCCGCAGCTTCCTAGACATTCCAGTCTTTGTATTAAATGTGGTCCTGTAAGTTTTAATGGAATCAGAAATTGAAATGTTAAAGTGGGCATGTACTTGTAGTCAGTCATCTGCTTTGCAGATTTTTAGATGTCTCATTTCAAAATGTTAAATAAAAACTGTGGATCATTAAGTTATATTTAATACTAGGAGGTCTGAAGACGGATTTGTCACTTGCTAGTGCTCTCACTGTCAATTTTGTTAGAATTGTACCAAAATTAACAAAGTCTTTAAAAAACTATTGTTCCCGCAGCTTCCTAGACATTCCAGTCTTTGTATTAAATGTGGTCCTGTAAGTTTTAATGGAATCAGAAATTGAAATGTTAAAGTGGGCATGTACTTGTAGTCAGTCATCTGCTTTGCAGATTTTACATCGGTAAATCATTACAGAAAGTGTCCATCCAGTGTTTCTTACAGTTGAACTAGGAAGACCTCTGTCTTTCTGACCTAGTCCTTTGTAGACTTTTCCATGATCAACTTTGATTTTTGTAAGAGTTTTTTTCCCCCCTTTGGCTTGTTAGGTTTTGTTGTACTTTTTTAAACTGCTTAACATTTTTAGTGACGTTCTAGCACAACCACATCTGTCAGACCTTGGGCATGTGTTCTCTTTTATTTCTGCAACTTTTTGGCTTGTGGTTGGGATTTCATAGTTGTACTTTGTTTCTATAGCTGTATATTTTTGTTAATAATGTTTAATTTCTTCCTTAGCTTAAGTTATGGAGGAGGACATTCATCACATTCAGAAACAGATCTTCTTCACAGACAGACATACACAGCTTCTCATCAGCTTCCTGGATACTCTGCTACACACCATCCTACTGGTAACTGTCCATATCATGAGATTACAGCTTAAACAGCTAAAGAAAGAAAAAAACCTGTTACGTAATTTAGATTCAAATTGATGAATTTTATAATCAGAGGGAGTTTGTCATGCAGGTGGTGGCAAGTGGTATGAGAAAAGCTGAGTTTGTAGTAGAAAGTTAACAATCAGTTGTTAGCTTTTATCAAAATGTAAGTAGAAAGAAAAATATAAGGGGGGGTTATGCTCAATAACTTATTGTTGGTTCTTAAAGAAACTGCGTTTATTCTTTAAAATACAGCTTTTCAGGATTTGGCCTATGCATAAGGGCCAAACGTTAAGTATACCTTGAAGCCAGCTGCAGAAATCATGCCGATTTTTTTAGACTAAAGCAAAGAGCAAAACTAATGCAAGTTTGAACACACTGTTGCTAGTACTTACATGTGCGAACTAAGACATAGTGCTGGGGGTAAAGTTAAAATTTACTTTAAATATAGTAGCAGATTAGGTGATGTTACATCTGCATCAGGATCTGTCTGTGATCCTGATGATATCCTGTCTCCATGTCAGGAGAAGACAGGGCATGACCTCTTCATGCTTGCCTTGCAATCCAGTTTCTAAGGAAAGATATTTGAGCTCGTGCTGGCTGGAATCGGCAGTCTCTTGACCAAGTCCTCGATCAGGACGATGGAGGGTCAGAACTGCAGAGAACATTCAGGGTGCAGACCCTGCAGTCTTGACATAATCTCAGTTATTCAAAACTCTGGATCTCTCCAGTGCTTCCCATCGAGCCCCCTGCCATTGGAAGGTGTGAGCAACAGGGAACACACAAAGGTGTTTGTTGAAACAGGAATGCAACCAAAACCCCCTTTCTTGTGCCAGTCCTACAGAGAATTCCAAACTGCTACAAGCTGCCCAAAGGGGAAAAAGGTTGATACAGAGAAGTTGAACCCATTTCAGAAGGAATTCTGAATGTTTAAACAGTTCATGTAAAAACTGGAACAGTGAATCTTCAGATGAAGGGAGAATTTTATTGCTTGACCTGAATATTGTTTTTAAGCATCATATTTGACATACATTTAATAATAGATTTCAAAATGTATACTCAAGTTCCAGTTTACAGTTGCAACGCTGTAAAACAGTTAAACACTGAAAATATCAATGTACTTTAATAATACTGCTTATGTTTCATAGGTTATTTTTAGTGAATTATGAATGTATGTTCTTGTTATTTGATTGAGCTTCTTATAACTTCATCTGAATTGTCTGTTTGTTTTGTTTCATTTCCCTCCACTCTCATCTAGGTCTTTCAGGAATATTTGATACCAGTATGCACAGTGCTGGAAGTAACACTAAGGAAACTTCTTCAGTTATGAATTTTCTCTCTGCTATTGAGTCTCGTACTGCTCAGGCAGTCTCTTCAGGATCTACCCTTTTACCACAGTTCAGGGCTCCTTCCTGGCAGACAGGTGAAAAATTTCTCTTGAATTAAAATTTTGTCATGATTATATTGAATGTTTGGGAGAATTTGAAACAAAAATATCCTGAGTAGCTGAAAAGGCTACATGTCTTCTACCTCTTTTCCATCTTGGTATTTAAAAATCTGAAATTCAATGAAATTATATTAGCAGAAGAATTATATTAGAAGAAGAGTTATATGAGCAGAAGTTCTAATTGTTTAGAAGGAATTTAGATGTATAGGATACTATTTTGTCTAATGAGTCAAATTTATTCTCCAGCTTTGTTTGGAATTAATCTCACCAACACCATAAGCATATTCAGGTACCTGTACACCCTAGCAGATCTTTCATTCTCAAACTCTGTTCCCTGTCATAATTCTTCTTCTGTGATATTACTACTAAAAATCTGTGGATAACTTCAGCCCCTTTGTACACAGAAGTAATGAGCAAGGGGTTCTCAAAAAGAGGGTCTGAGGTGCATGTCGCATAGAAATAAGTGATCTAATTTACAAATAAACAAACATGCTGTCTTTTTTGGCAGACAGACTGCCTCCTGTAAAACTCCCCCATCTGTCAAGCCTTCTGTGCAGAGCAGGAAACTTTGCATATTTTGAGCTTGCTATAGACAGCCATGCCAAGATAAGTGTTGCGACTGCATCTGTGGGTAGCTTCAAGTTATGCTTAATCTTATGTAGTGATTATGCAGCTGCGCAGTGAATCACATCTATTCACTGATCTGACAGAAAACGTTTGGGTGGCTTTTTTTCCTTTGGTGGGGTGGTTTTCCACTGTATCAGCAAGCTGATCTGTGTCTCAGTGCAGCTGTATGATCGCTGGTTCTGATTTAGGGGAGGAGGCATAAGGTAGAAAGAGGGAAGAGTTGAACAATCCTTTTGTTGATGGTTCGCACTTGGTGTGGTAAGTGTAATGTGCAGCTGCATTCTGTGAAGAGCTACTCAAAAAGTTGAGAAGAGAAAATGTGGCTTTTTATTCACCATGGACAAAAAAGCAGATATGTGGGAACACAGATGAAGATACACACTGTTAGTCTTTCAAAAAATCTTAATATAAATCAGTGGTGTTTAGAGTTGTGATGACCCATCCTCACATCACATTGTCAGCTGGGAAGAAATCTTTTTTTCTCTTCGTCCTAGCATTTTCTCCATTGCAGCCTGCCTAACAGTGAATTGTGAAGAATGGGGAGACATGCTGTGGGTCGGGTTTGATGTTGATACCAGTGATTGAGAGACTTCTCAGTACTCATTACTAAGAACTCATCAGTAAGCCCATTTTCAATATTACCAGTTCTCTGAGCTTTCTGTTGTCCTTTTATATTTTTGCTGCTTTTCTGTATCCCTCAATCCTCCCAAGTGTCTTGTGAGAGCTTTGTCTTCTACAAACTTTTTCGATGAGGGAAAACAAGTGCTCTTTGCTCTTCAAGGTGACCTTTCTTTAGAAGGGTTTTTTACTTTGGGTTTTTCTCCAAACACTGCAACTGCTGATTTTGGGGGGAAAAGAGGAAGAGTGTGTTTGTTATATTGTCCTTCCAAGTCTTCCTTTGATATGTGGGATGTGTTATCAGTGTTCTGATTTCTTAGGGTAGCGGGGGGTGTCTGTGCACACAACTTACTACCTTTGCCATACCTCTTCTCTGCTCCTCTAGAAAAGTAAAATATGAAACCCAGCAGTTCTACCATAATAGTGCTTCTGTGACTGGCTCTTGTCTGGTTTAAGAAATTACCTGCATAGTAGGAAGGGCTTTAATTTATGGAAGAGAAGGGGAAAAATACAGGTGGGATGAGAAATGAACATCTGCAGTTAAAATAGGTATAAATTCTTCCCCTTCTTTGATGCTTCTGGATGCCCCTACCTTTGTGTTAGTGGTAGGGATCAGTAAAAGAGGACCCAGTTGTACATGATGTTGCAGTTTTTTAGAATAGGGGGAAAAAAAAAAGCATTAAAACACTGCTTATGCTTTCTTACTCAGAAAGACCTTATTGTTGACTCATGAAAAATATCTTGGCATTCGTTCAGTGTCACGTCTCTTCATATCAGTTTGTCTTGAACTGAAAGGGAGAAACAAAGACTTTCTTTCGCAGCTTCATCTGAAACTTCCAAAGCAATTGTGTGATTAAGTTGCAATCAGTTTAAGAGGACTTAATATATTTTAAAATGAAAATTGATTCTTTTTTTTTACTGAAGTGTTTGTCTCAAAACAAGCTTTACTTACTGAGAGTTTTTTTATCTATTCTTAAATGATCTGAAGCTAAAAGCTGTTTTAAGTATCCAAGAAGAACTGAGAAAGGTCAAATTATACCAGTGGTTTTAATTTTTTCTGATTTGCATACCCTTGTAAATTTCCCAGTGGAAATTGATTCCTTTACAGATTCCTTTGCAAGAAGTTTAAGCCTCTCTGAGAATAAACTTGCCGTCTTCACTTTTATTCATAGACTTTGGAAATAGTAAACAAACTTCACCAGTACCTACAAGTTACAGGGTGAAAAGCACTGAACGATATGGATCACTGCTGTAAGCCCCAAAGCTTGCAAGGGAATTTCACACTCCTATTTCAGTTGGAGTAGTATATTCTGTTGAGAAATCCTGTTTAAACCAGGATGTCATACCAATGTCCGGATGCAAATAAGTAATATTATACCTTTCAGTTGGATAGTTGCTATTGCATTGTGCAGATAGTTGCTGTCTGTGGATATTTTGGACTCTCACTTTAGAAAGCATACAAATCATATTTATTCTTTGTATTGAAAGTCAAAGCCCTCCTTTAAGAAACATATATTGCAAAGTGTGTAGGGCGTTAGCTATTTCACTGTAAGTTCTGAAGTGTTTCACATAAAGTGAGTTATAAAAGTATTGGTGAGGGTAGATGCAGGAGATGGAATTGCCCCTTTAACTGTATATGTATTACACTTGGTACGGTGTAACTTTGCCTTTTTACTATATATTAAAGGCGTCCAGGGCTTTTGATCAGTTGTCCTCTACTATGAACTTCTTTTAAAACTGAAATAAAAACTAATAAAGAGCCTTCGGTTTCAAAGCAGAATTAATCTTGCACATTTTTTAATCCACAATTTGCATCTTAAGGATATGAGTTTTTTCCCTTGGCAATTCACTGTGGGTGTAGAATTTGGAATTCTTAAAAAAAACCTGCACTTCAGGTTGAAAATTACCCACAATAAGTGCCTCCCTTTATATGTTTTTGTTGAAAAGGGTGGTGATTCTAAAGAAGGTTGTATTTGTAAATGCTGTAAGATCTTACAATTGAATGAGTTATAGAAATGCAGAATGTTGTAACTTGTAAAGCTCCCTTATGCTCTTTTTCCCTTCCTGTTTTGTTTTTGTTTTTTCCAGGTATGCATTCCTCAACAGCCACAGAACTATTTGTTACTGGAGCTTTGCCAACCTCTGGAACATTTCCACCAACATCTGCTTTATCAGCATATCAGCATCCCAACACTTTCAGCAGTAGAAACTTTGCTACTACCCCTTCTCTTACTCTTCAGGATACTACTTTCAGTGCTACATCAAATGGTCTCTTGACTACCCATGATCCTTTATTACAGATTAAAACATCGCAAGGCACTGTTCCAACTGCTTTGACATTTGAGCGCCTAGGCAGTTCTGTTTTAAGTACCAGTATTCCACCTCAGTCATCAACATATCGTTCTGCTCAAGAATCTGCACCCCATCTTTTGCAACCTCAATTTAGTTTGTTGCCTTCAACCCTTGGAGGAGCTCAGCAGGTTTCTCAGGCATATAGCACATCCGTCTTTACTGGTTCCACTGCTTCTATCGATAGAGCACTTCAGCGAGAATGTAGTGTTATTAAACACCATCAGCGGCCTTCAAGTACTCAGTCTGTTCAGGCTCAATTGACTGTTTCACAGCATTCCTTACACAGCTATTTAACAAGTACAAGTGGAGTTAATTTTCAGGATACATCTAGGCACTCAGCATTATCCTGCAGTCCAGTTGGAGATGTTACTCAGGTGAGCAATGGAGGACCACAGCAGAAAACTTCTCAAGTCACAGTGGAACTTGCTCAGTCGTACACATCTGCGATTCCATCACCTGGTTTTCCATCTCCTTCCACAGCAAAAGTGAAAAACTGTTCCACGAAGCAGCCTCCAAGGTCAACGAAGACCCCCAAACCTCAAAGTGTAGCTCCCACTGTGCAGACACAAAGCTATGCCAAAACTGCACAAAACCAGAGTTCTGTCATTACAGGCCAAGCACAGATCTATTCTACAGCACAGCTCCCAAGCCTCTTGTCGGTCAGCCAGTCCCAAAACTATGTTTCATCCCAGGCTCAGAATGTGCCACCTGTCAGTCACTCACAGGATTTCTCATCCAGCAAGGTTGAGAAGCTGCCCTCACTGTATAAAACATTGACTTTTTCTGGGCAATCGCAAACTATTACTTCTGATAGTCAAACTCTAAGTTACTCCTCAGAGGAACAGGTATTGACTTCAGTTCCAAATGAGAACTACTCTGGGCAAACGAGGGAACTTTCTTCAGTCAGTCAATCTCAGAGCTACTCTTCTAGTCACTCTCAGGGTTTATCTCCAGTTAGCCAACCCCAAGTTAGTTTTTCATCTCAATCACAAGTTTTATCAGCTGTTAGTCCTTCAGAAAGCTATTCTTCAGGGCAGTCTTTAACATTAACATCGCCTTCTCTTTCCTTTAATGCCTCTCCTCGGATACAAACTCTTCCAGCCTCGAGTCCAAATCAGAGCTATATTTCTTTACATTCTTCTCAGAACTCTCAATCACAAGAATCTTCCTCTCCGCAGTCTCAAAAGTTTTTGCCATCTGTCCAGTCTCCTCCTTTTGCGTCCCCAGCTCATTCACAGACACTGCAGAACAATAGGCCTTCTTCGGAAACAAAGTCATATGTTAAAAGGAAGTCTGACTCTAATTTGTATGCCTCATCAAAACAAGAGGAGGAATTATCAATGCAGGATATGCAGGCATTGCAACAGCACGCTTCTCTTGAATCTTCCACTCAAAGGCTAACTGATGAGGAAATCAATGCTCAGGATGCATCCTATAGGGTCTCAAAAGCAGATGACAGATACTCTCAAAGTGTAATCAGAAGTAACTCTCGTCTTGAAGATCAAGTTGTTGCACTTACTCTTCAAGGAACAAAAAAAGATGAAAGAACGGTCAATTCTGTAGAACAGCTTTCCCAACATATTGGCCATATCACTAGCCTAAGCCATGATATAAAAAAGACAGCTAATTTAATGCAAACAACACAAGTAACTGTGAGTGCTAAAGAACTAAACCAGCAACATTCTCTTATGCATAAGGTACATGAAAGTAAAGCTCAAGAACAGCAAGGCCAAGTCATTAGTACACCATCGCAGGTTCAACCTCATGCTTTAAGACATGGTCATCAGCTGTGTTTGCCCAGTGCACAGGTACTTCTGGAGTCAGCCTGTGACTTGCAGATTCTTCATCAGTCAATACTGCAGTCAGGTTTAGGACAAGCAAAGGCATCACCGCAAGTGCAAAGAATACAGAGTCCTCAACAAGTGACACATCCATTCCTTCAGATGGATGGTCATATTATTCAAAGTAATGGGGGTCATTCTCAGCAACAGCTTCATACTCAGAATTCAGAAGTAATGAAAATGGACATTTCTGAGCCATCAAAACCACTACAGCAACATTTGACAACAAAAGATCATTTTACTCAGACAAATCAACATGATTCAAAAAATCAGTTTGTTTCTCTAAGTTCAATATGTTTCCCAGAATCTATACTTCTCAGTGATGAGAGGAATATATTATCCAATGTAGATGACATCTTAGCAGCAACAGCAGCAGCCTGTGGAGTGACACCATCTGACTTTGCCAAATCAGCTTCTAATGAAGAGGAAATCCAGTCTGTTGAAAATAGGGAGGAGTCTAAAGCACAGTTCCGATCAATGGATGTAAGACATGTGTCTTCTGGTTTCAGTGCCACACCTACTGTAGTTGGAAAGCCAGCAACCATAAGTAATATTTCTCTGAATGGAGGCCAAATTACTATAAATCTTACACCAGTGTCAACAATACAGACAAAAACTGTGAACCTTGATCAACAACACATTGACACTTCTGATCAAAATGTACCAACGAGAATGACCTCTCCCACCCTTGGCCCTGGTCAAGAGGAGCAAGAGCAAGGGTCTGTTCCAGTTAAGAAACAATCTAGCATCAGTCACGAATCTGAAGAAGATAATGATGCTTCTGCTGATGGTACACTGAATGCAAGAGAGACAGAATTTGTTTCAAGTGGTAAGAGTCTAAGTGAAGAAAGTGCTGCTTCAGAGAATGATTTTAATATGGGTGGTGATGATAGTACAGTAGCAGGTAACCAGTCAAAGGGTCCATTGCAGCCACTATCTGTGCCCCAAAGTGCAGATGGAACCATTAGTAGAACTGAAGAAGAATGCCAAGATTTAACTCAAGGGAACCTTCAGAAGAAAAAAAGCAAAGGAAAAAGCCAAAACAAGAATGCTGCAGAAGATGACAGTGCGATTCAGAAACAGGTAAAAAGAAGTGGACAGTGTAAACGTCAAAATTCAAGAGGAACTGACTCATGTTTGACATACTCTTCTCCTGTTTCTGAAAGTTGTTATGATACTTACCAGCATCAGGAAAGAATGAGGCAAAAAATTAAAGAAGTTGAAGAAAAACAGCCTGAAGTCAAAACAGGATTTATCGCATCTTTTTTAGACTTTCTAAAGTCTGGGCCTAGGCAGCAGTTTTCAGCTCCAGCTGTACGAATGCCAAACAGGACTAGGCGACCGGTTACCCAAATAGTTCGTGCCCCTTGCCTACAGTCCTCTGCAAAGCCTCAGCCAGCAGCAGCAGCACCTGTAGCTGCTGAGGTTAGTGGAGAAAGTCCAACCAAAAAAGTTGATGAAGAACTTAAGAAAAATTTAGAAACGTTGCCTTCATTTTCTTCTGATGAAGATGATTCTGTGGGGGGTAACCACGATCTTCAGAAGAGCATCTCTACTGCATTGTCAGCCCTGGATGATACATCTGACAGAAAGAACAAATCAGGTAAAACAGTTACTACAAGTGCATATGTTGAAGGAGATTCTGTAGCTGATGGGAAAAAATAAAGAATAATTTTAGCTATCTTCAGTTCAGGTAAAGGTCTTGATTGGTTTTGGTTTTAATCACAGCCATGATTAAGAGTTCTGTTCAAAAGGTGTGTTGACTGTGAACTACACTAGTGTTTTCCACAATTAGAAAATATGTAGATAAACTTTTTCATGCTACTTAAGTAGGACTCTTCTAATGCCAAAAAGTTATTTTAGCCCAGAATTGGAATAATGTGTCTGTTCTCTTCTTTGGCTTAGAATGCTAAATATGTTTTTCATCTGGAAACCTCAACAAACCATCATGTCAGAGATTTTAAATCTATTTTAAAAAAATTCTAGCAAGACAACATATTAATAATTGCCATCAGCAGAGGTTAAGTTCTTCCTAAGTAGAGTTAAACTTGCACTTTCTGTGATGATAGGAGTTGCACAGAATATGTTGATGAAAACAGTTTTTGTACTTGTAAACTCTGGTTTGGCTAGTCTTGTCCAAGATGGGAGTCATTTGACTGATTTCAGCCATATTAATCAGGAGTGTTGTAGCTTCATGTTGCTACATTGCTAACAAAAAACCAAAATCTGGGGAGGGTGGTGTTGGGCAGGGAGGGGCAGGCAGCAACCACTGATCACAGTAGTAGGTAGTTTTCCACACGCTTCTCAGTTTCACTTCTATTGCATCTATGCTGTATGTTACATTGTCAGTATTCATAGCTTTTAACTGAAGCTGCTTTGTTTTGAGGTATTTTCAACATACAGCATGTTTTTGCCTAGACAGACCTTTTCAGTGAAGTTTGTTTTCTCTGGTAAGGAATTAAAAACTATCCAGCCAATCACATAACTCTACTAATTCAAGAGAAATACCATTACCTTCCAAAATAATCACAGGGACAAAATGAAACATTTCTTAAACTCTTCTTAGGACCCACAACTCGTAACCTGGTTCTTAACAAAATAGATTGAAGTAATTTTTTCTCTTTTTAGATTAAAGGAGAGAGGGAGATTTTTTTTCTCTAGGGGTGACGTGATTTACTGAAAAATACATAGCACAATTGAACTTAAATTGTAATAAACGGACCTAAAATACTGGAAAAAGATTGCAGAAGACATGCTATACTAAGCGATACTTCATCTTAATTACTGTTCTGTTTTCTTCTGTGGATATTTCTATTGTTATGTTAAGTTCATGCATTTTGGAAAGTCTGTTACAGAAGATGAAGTTCCTCATGTGTCTTCCGGTTGAATACGTATTTTAAACAAGAAAGCAGTGACTTTTTTTTCCTAGAAAGCCAAAATGTGGACAGTGCTATGGTGTGAGCCTCTTCCTGAAGCTTGTTAATTTTAATAAGCCATGTTCTATGTACAACTTCCTAAGGAAAGATTTCAAAGGTTTTTTGTTGGGTGGGCATTTCTATTAGTGTTTTATTTGCAGTGATTTCTTCTACAATGTTACTGTATATTTATATTTATTATTCATAAGGATGTAAAATTTAGACCACCAATTTCTTGAATTCACCTTCCTGTTTTGTTGTATACAAGACTATACATTATACAAGATGCTGAGTAATGACTTCTTTCTTACTGGTGTTTTGCAGATTTTCTAGTAATTCCTCCTGTCTGTTTTTGCACATAAGTATGGAAAGACAAATATTAAAACATAGTCTTTCGTTGGTAGTATTAAGTAGCATATGTACGTTTATCTGCTGTTCTGAAGAATGTGTAAATATACTTGGGGAACTAATAATGCTTCTAATTAAAGCTGTCATAGCTTTCACTGAACAAAGTAATGCAACATATTTGCAGTAATGTGATATGATATATCCAGAAGAACGTATTTTGTGGCTTAGCAATCTTACTGAATTGACTTAATGAATCTTCACGTATCTGGTATATAGCTTTTATATTGACACATTAGTTTGATATTTAAATCATTTGTTTTGAATGACATCTATTAAAATATGTCACGCTATCTTTTTTATATTTTTTCAAGTGAAAAAGTCAACAGTTAACAGTGATTGTAACAAAACTGTAAAATGCTTATCTTCTCAAGTTTTATGCCAGTTTCCTAAGTGATATTAGTAATTATGGTATAGCTAATATAACTTGATTTCTTTTAGATCAGCAAGTCAGTGTTAAAACTAATATGTATAAAAGCATATAAAGTAATATCTAAAAAGGATTCTAATTTTTTCACGTTGAAAAGTGGGAGTTTCCTTTGGCTCTGGGGCATAGAGAAGAAGAATGTTCTTTCCCTTCTTTGTTTTGTATCATCAGTTCTTATTGCTCACCTCTGTTAATATTAAAAATTATTAGGATATTGTCAAAGTTTTAGTCTGGGACTTCCAGTTACATTATTGCAAGATATAAATGATAAATGTCCAAAAGTCATACAGCAAATGTTTTCATATTTCATGTGTATTTCTTTTTCCTTAATCCAATTTAAAAAAACATTACTCATCAGCAGATTGGAAACCAGATTCAATGTTGTAACTTTGACTGTTGCATTTGCTTATTCACACAAACTACAACATTATTTCCTGTTGATCATGTCTGTAACTGTCAAATTGTTTTCTAAAGCTTTCATCTTTGTTATTTCTAGATGCTGATAGATGCAGCAGTTTAATACAAACAGAGGTATACTAACTACAATATTTTGGTTTTGTTTAAGGTTTAGTTGTGGCCAAGATAATGCTTCTATTTTAACTCTTAGAACAGGTATTTTTCCTAGAATAGTTGTTTTTAATATGTATTGTAACAGAAAAGAAGAAAAATAAATCTAGTTCCCATTTTACATTGCTAATCCTTCATAATTTGTTTAACTAAAATTTGGGTTTTTTTCTTCAGAAGCTGAAAATGGCAGTTGTGTTTCAGTTGTTACTGCTGCCCCCCCCACCACTACTGCTGTAATAAAGCAGGAATCTCCACAGACAACTGCTCCTGTAGTCAGTGTGCAGGAGAAAGTGAATCCAGCTGACCCCTTAAAAGTAGCTCAACAGGATGCTGTGACTTCAGACCAATTGGCAAAAATACAGGCAACTGTTGCAATAGAAGGATGTACTGATGAGGAGAATACGGACAGTGGAGGAGAGGGCATGTACAGAGAACGTGATGAATTTGTAGTGAAGATTGAAGATATAGAGACACAAAAAATGAACCGGGAGCTGAGGGGGGGGGGGGGGGGAATCACAAAAAATCCTCCATGTGAATTTAGCCTCAACAAACTACCAAAAGGGGACAGGCTGCAGATTAGTTTTGTGTTTCTATTCTAATGTTTCCTGGCTGCTGCCAAAATGCCTTAAAGGTGTCTTTCTAGTGCAGGTTACAAATATGTTTTGTATGTACATGACCCATTTTATACTACGTACATAATAAAGTATATCTGTGTGCTGGTAACCTCTGTTAGAACTTGGAATTACCTTTTATTAATATTAAAAAGCATAAATTTTTCACAGGCTGTTGACTACTTTTTTTTTTTTAAGATAGTAGTAGGCTTTCAAGTGTGAGGTGGTGAAGAAATGACTTTTGGACCTTTGCAAAAGATCTTGGGGTTGTCTCTTTTTCTTTTTTGGAAGAGGTTCTGTTTGCTATTCCAACAAGAAATGGCTTCCATAAGCAACCAGTACAGCTCTTTACATGGGTTTATGGGAATGTTCCTTGTTGCCTCTGATTTCTTGTTTTGTTTTGGTGTTGTTGCTTCTCTATTTTAAATTCTTCTGCATGTTTACCTTTCCTTTTGTTGCTATCATAGCCAGCAATATTCTTGCCATTATTTTCTAATACTTTTGATTACTTGTCTGTGTGTTCATCCTCTTGAGCTTAAGTGTTAAATGAATTCATGTAGCTTTGTCACATAAGACAAGTGTTATCAGTTTTAAAATATTCCCTCATCACTTACAGAACTCATTAAGTTTTGTTATGAGATGTTTTGAATTTTAAGCTTTGTGGTGTTTATTTCTTTAGTTATTTAAACAGTCATGAAAAAGGAACCAATACTTGATTATATGTTTTCCAAAAAGAGAGTTTTTGAGTTAGTAGTTTGTGTGTGGGATTTATAGAGAATTCTCATTAGAGCTAATAATTACAAATTTGTTTTTTTAAGATAGTTTATTTCTGAAACCACATGAAGAAGAAAATCAACTCAAACTCATTTTTCTTTACGGTGAAGTTGAACTGAAAGTGTAAACTCTGGTTCACTAATTCATACTGAACTATCTCTTTTCACATTAGTGTAAGCATCTTGCTGTAATGTACCTGGGCTTCTGCTACAGAATCTCTAGGGACTTGCAAGCTTTTTGCTACTTGTTATGATTCTTGCATTTTGTTTTAAAAAATAATTCATAGAGCAAAAGAATAAAAAATTGGAAAAATGTTATATTGTTTTAAAAAATAAAGTTCTGTGGCTCAGTTGCATGGTACACGAGTTAAGACATCATGCCATAGGCAAAGCTGGTTGGCACAACTTCATCACTGTGAAAGTAAAATTTGTAGATTGCGTTATACTTACTGTAGTTCGTGTTGTACTGTCTTGATGCAAATGGCAGGTAATGACTAAGGGTTTGGAACTTTTAATTACTTATTTCCATTTTATCCCTGGGTAACTTTATCAAAAAATATAATGCACAAACACACTTCTGGGAGAAAAATAAGCGCTGTTTTTAGCAAATAATTTTACATTCTTACAGGTTGCTTTGCAAACAGGAAAAGAGCCTCCAGCTATTTGGAAAGTACAGAAGGCTTTATTGCAAAAGTTTGTTCCTGAAGTGCGAGATGGACAGAGAGAGTTTGCTGCTACTAACAGTGTGAGTCTTAAAAATTCCTTATGAAGCCTCATGGGAACTGATTTCCTTAATGGAAGTCTAGGAAACAAAATAAAATGTGATTCTGACATACGTTCTTAGCGAGCATCCTTGGGGGGTGGGGAGGGGAAAAAAGGTTTCTTGATTTCCTCCTACTCTAAAATTCTCTCTAAATATATTCATGGGCAGATTCTTTGCTTTCCAACATGAGTTCTTTGGTATCATTCAGGCTGCGTAAAGGAAGAAGTTTTCTCAACCAGAATAAAGTTAGTGGAAGCAGGCTTGTGAACCAACTGCTTTCCACAGTGGGAAGGATACAGATAGGATACAATTTCAACAGGCAGCCTTTTGCCAGGCAGATAGTCCTTTTGGGATAACACATGGGGAGGATTAAATACGGGGAGAAAATGAAGCCCAAAGTACCTCTTGCCTTATTTTCTTACTTTAAATATTATGTGGAAATCCACTGGAGAATTTCTCTTAAATTATAAATGCTGTAGGATGGCTCATCTTTGTATGTAAACAAGTTGTTTTTAAACTGACTTTTTTCCTCAGTATTTAAATTTTTAATTGTTAAACTGAATAATTTTACTTAACAGAAACACTTGTGTATTTCTTTTTTTATTTTTAGTATCTTGGGTATTTTGGGGATGCAAAAACAAAATATAAACGAGTGTATGTGAAGTTCATTGAAAATGCAAACAAAAAGGAATATGTCAGAGTATGTTCAAAAAAACCACGAAGCAAGCCTATACAGTCAGCAAGGTATTTTATTTCAATAAAAACAAAAAGGAATATGTCAGAGTATGTTCAAAAAAACCACGAAGCAAGCCTATACAGTCAAAGGTATTTTTTTATTTCAAATTTTTTTTTTCCATTTTGCCATATTGTTTTAATATAAAGAACACCCCTCTTTTAATAAACAAGTTAATAAACTTATAACTCAGGATTATGTTAATTCAGCTTTAAGTTGAAAACTGTGTGTTTTGCTTTAAGAAATGAGATATAAATTACTGCCATATCAAGACTTCCCTACCTTGAATCTGTGGATTGCAATAATCATTTGTTTCAGAGGTGTTAGAGCTCCACACGTGATTTCTTTCTGTCATCTTTTGCCCTGTTACTCAGCATAAGGATAGAAGCCTACAGGTGTAATGATTTTAAATTTTTGTGTGTTGTTTTCTCCTATCCTGTGGACTTTGCACGTTAGGTATGTTTTTCCGGATTGCTTCCACGATCGTCCTGTCCCAGTATCCTAGAAGTACCTTGCTTTCTTCTCAATCCTGGAAAGTTAATTTAAAAACAAAAGTTCATTGTTGAAGTTGGTTGTCACAAGGATGTTTTTCCTTCTTTTTTATGTCCTTGCACACTGAGGGTATTTTACTTTTCTTGTTGCACCTGCCCTACCCCCATCACCCCACCCCCAAAAGCCTTACCACTTTGAGTCATCCCATGTAACCTCTATCCATGCCTTAAAATTAGTAATTCCAGTAGTATTGCTTTTAAACCACCAACAGGGATAAATAAAACCCAAGCAAATCTGTCACTCTGGAGAGCTGCGTAAAGAATGCAGGGCAAACATAGTATGGTTTTGATTACTCTAGTAAATATACTACTGGTCCTGCAAAATGTTCCGACTGTAAGCATCTCTGACGCAGGCACTTTGGCTGTCTCTGAGATTTCCTCTGTCACTTTCCTTCTGACAAGGTTTTCACTTCAAGTCATTCACTTGCTAAGGGTTTTGGTATTGCGTTTTGTGTTGACCTTTGATTGTGCTTTTGGAAAAGATTGCAGATTCTGTGTTGTACAAACTCTGTCATGCTTTAATGCTTAGCTTATTTTATTTTCTCACAACTTCAGATGATATCTGAAGCTTTTCTCTCTCTATGGCTTTTCAATAATTGTAATCTAACGCAGATATGTTTTCTGTATCAGATGTTAGTAAACAGTAATGAAAAAAATTACAGTGCTCTTCATTCAAGAAATGACTGGGTTTTTAAGTCCAGTTTGCTCTCAAAGAAAGCAATGCCATCAGATAATCAATTTTATAAAATGATTGTGATCTACTTAAAACTATCTAGGATTTTGATGCTCTTTTTTTCTTGGGCTACAGAAGACTGTTCCAGAACCTGTTCCTCCAGTGCTGTGAAACAATCCTGTCTTTTAGCCAAAACATGATCATGATTAGCTTGTGTCCATATATTCTCCTCTCAATACTGTTTTTGACTTTTCTTTCTGTCTTTCCCTGGTGTTTTTACTGCATGATGTATTTCTGGAGAGCAGTCAGATTCCACCTCTGTCTTCGTTTCACTAAGCTGGATTAATCAAGGTCTTTCAACTTCCTGATCATCTAAGGCAGGCTTTCCATTCCTCTAATCATCCTAGTATCTATTGTCTCCATCCATTTCAGTTTGAAGTCTTCATCTCTGACAGATGATTAGAATTATTCACAATATTCTAGAAGATACTAACAATGTTTCTACTGTACATTTCACTGCTTTATCATTTGAACTTTCCCATTTGGACAAAAAATCTTGCCTGGTGCTTCCCAGAATTATATTCCCCGCCATGTTCTCAAAACTGCATTGCATTATTAGTCCTAAAGTACGTAACTTTGTATTTATGATACTAAGTTTCCTGTTTGCTTTCCTGTTTTGGGTGGTGGGAAGAGAAGGGAGGGGAGTTGTCTGGTTTCTTATTCCAAGATCCTGCATTTCCTGCATTTTTACCTCGTTGATATTCTCCCATCTTTGTATTGATACAATATCCCAAATTCACTTTGTCAGCAAATCTTATTGATTACTAGTATTTGTTCAAGTCTATCAAATCGGATTTTTTCATTACATAATCAATTTCAATATTAGCTCCAATCTCCTATAGCTCAGAAATTCTGCTAACATTGGGCAATTTAAACTTTCTGTGCCTGTCTATCTAGTTATAAAATTGGAATACTATTTAATCATAGCCAGTTGAGAATAATTGTTAAACATTGTTTAAAAAATGTATATTGTGTATGACCTAATTCCTAGTTACATGTGACAATGAAATAAGTATATATAACCCATGGGGTATATATTCTGATTAAATAAGGCTATAGCTATTTTATTAATGCCAAAACTTTTGTGGTAATTATTTTCATAAAGATCGTCTTCATAATATTGCAGAACTATTCATTGCAAACCTAGTAGTAGCAACAACAAAACCCCTGATCCACCAACCCCAAAACCAACAGCAGCAAAAGTCTCTTCTGTGAAAAGCAAAGCTAAACAGCCAAAGGTAAAGGCTGAACCACCACCAAAGAAAAGGAAGAAGTGGAAAGAAGAGTTTTCGTCTTCCCAGTCTGATTCTTCACCTGAGGCCCAGAGTGATGAGGATGGTGAGCGAGATATTGTTGTTAGCATCTAGGCGTATTTGAACTTAACTGAAAATAGTATTATAAAAATATGTTGCTTGATCTTGCAAATTTTTATTTACTAGCCTCAGAAAAAAAAATTAAAATCTGACAGTGCCACGCAAAATTTATTTCTTAGAACTTTTTACTTGCTGTTTATTTATTATTATTTATTATTTATTACTTGAGCAAATGTGTGCAAGTGAAGTTACCTCAAATGTAGTTTATCAATTAAATACATTTTTACTACTTGTTTTCTAAGACAGGTACAATTGCAGGAGAAGGAGCTGATTTGATTTTTGAATACATCTCAAGAATCGAATTCTTCATTAATTTTGCATTGCAATGCCATGTCATGTCTAAAATAACATTCCTGCAATGCCTGTCTGCATGCAGATGTGGGCAGAATTCAGATGTTACTGATGTTTTTTCAAAACCCAAGGAGAAGCAGCAGTTGACTTTTTGGCTGCTTCATTGCTTGTCTAAATGCCAGCTGTTCAAATGCAGCCTGCTGAGCAGATTTGCTGTTAAGACATTCACGGTGTCTTGGAACGTTGAGATACGACATTTGCAGTAATTCTCCAGAACAGAAAGGAATTTTTGAAGTGTGCTATGTTTATAGAGATTACCTGTGGTAGCAGATGTACAGTGTTTTTTGCAGTTTTTTGTTTATTTCCTGTATGTTTGAAGTTAAACTATGTAGTACCCGTGCTTTGTATTGCAGTATTTCCAAAGCACGTTGGCCTTGGTGACTTTAACTATAGATGAGCTAGGGTTGGTGGACTGGAACAGTGCCTCTGCTGAAGGCAGCAGCTTTGATATAACATTTTTCAAGCAAACTTACCTAAATAACCATTAATATGTACAACCGTCCACATTTAAAATTTCAAATAACTGATGATGATAGTCACCCATAGAAATGTGAATATCTGAGAAAGTTTAACAGCCTTGCTAGCTAAATTACTGCAAAATACTGGTATCATACATGGAGCCTTCAAAAAGCTCCAGAATGCTTACTAATACTGATGACTACTCCATGTGCATGTTTGAAATTGCTGTCTATGAAAAAATAAAAGCTTCCTCAGACTAAGCACAATTATGCCTACATTGCTTCACTGATAAAAATTGTTTTACGTGTTTTTTGGACAATTGGGTGGGATTGACTTCGACAGTATGCAGGCTCCTAAGTGACACTAGTGCTTTTGAATGTTTTTCTGTTGGACGACTTTTGAGTTTTGTGGTTTTAGGAATTACTTGCATTGACATGAAACCTGCACTTAGGGCACTTTGCTTGACTGAAGTTATTCATTATCCCTTTTCTCTAGACTTTCAGCTGCAATAATAGAAAAATGTTTAAATTCCCTAAAATATGATAATCTAAATGCTGATAGTTACAAGTTATTGTACGTATTTCTACAAAAAATTGTACCATTTGTACCAGTTTTGGTGTTTGTACCTGGTTTTGGCATGCAAGCAGTCTGAGTATTACTTCTGATTGTACAGAGTTTTAATCTCTTGGGATACCAGTAGAGGTCACTTGTGTTTTAAGAGAGAAAGCCTTTAGTTTTGAAAAACGCAAATATTTGCAGGATGTTCAAGGAAAAAAATCACTATATTCTGATTAATTTTCAGAGCTTGTACCTCCAGCTCCCCTTGTTACTCGCTTTTTGAATACAAGAGCTATGAAAGAAACTTTTAAGAGCTACATGGAGTTGCTTGTCAGTATTGCCTTGGATCCAGACACAATGCAAGCCTTGGAAAAGAGCAATGGTACAGTATGTTTAACATTTGTATGTTTTAATTAGATTTTAAGGTTATTGATCAGCAAGGCAAATGTATTTTTTTTTTTAAAAAAGGAAAAAAAAAAAAACCCACCAAACTTTTAGCTACATGCCCACATCTGAAGAACACTTTACGCAGATTACTTACATGTGTGTACATATATGTATGTATATTTGTGTTATCTCTTTGAATAATCAAAGTAACTTAGAAATACTGTTTTGTCTGCTTTGTTACATTAGGCTTGTGCTGTGAATGTCAGAACTGAGCTCTTTGTTCCTGCTGTTACTATCTTTCAAAATCTTAGCAAACATTTATTTCAAATTACAGTGTTTCAAGGTGCGTTTACTTTCTTATGAAGAAATACCCTTATAAGTAGTTCTGATTCTTGCTACTATTAAAAATTCTGCTTTTCAAACTCTGAAACCTTAAAATTCTGATCAAAGACAATTGATCTCCTCACTACTTTGAGGAGAAAATGTCTGGACTTATTCACCATGGTGGACTCCAGGATACAAAAGTCAAAACGGTTCTGTTTTTCAAAATTTAGCAAAACACTCATGTGTAAAGATAAAGGTCCCAAAAGAGCAATCATCTCATATTATTTAGTTGCAGGCTGTTGTTTTGTACTATATTCTGTTTGCCTGTATTTAAGAAAAATATTTTCTAGACTCTTCTTTCCTGGTTTGCTCTGGTTGTGCATCAATGCACACTTGCTTCAAGGTTTCATACCCATGCATTATGTCAGTAGTCCCACTAAAAGCAAAGAAATTGGCTTTATAAATAAAAGACTTCATACTGAGCTGTAAATTTTCATTCATGGCTACGTGCCTATGTTCAAATGTATGTTGTGCAATTTACAGTGGTTTATCAGATAACTTATCAGTAAGCACTTTCCCCAATTTCTTTTGTTATAAATGCCAGCAGCGTCATCTCTTGTAATATGGAATAGTGAACGTCAAAAACACATACTTGTCTTCATAAAACTGCCAGTTGTGTTGCACAGAAGAGGATTATCTAGGAAATGGTTTGAAATTGTCTCTAAGATTTATGCTCTATATTGCTCTATCTTAATTTTTTCCTTTCAACAAAGAAAAGTCAGAGAAGGAGCAGCAATTAAACTGCATAATGTCTAGACCAGTTTAGCAGGCTGATCCAAAAAAAGAGATCTTTTTTCTCTCACGTTTGAAATTAGTTTATGTGCATATTGCATTATTTTTTACGTCCACATTTTACGTTAATGTGTAGAAGTATAGATTGAATAGGAATCTCATTACTGTGTGTCTCTTAATAATCAACTGCTGCTTTTTTTTTTTTAATGTATCTTTTAGATGAGCTACTTTTGCCTCACATGAGAAAAATTGATGGCATGCTGAATGACAATAGGAAAAGGCTGCTTTCCAAATTACGCTTGGATCATTCTTTCAAGGTATTCTCTTTTAAATTCTAGGATTTTTAAAGTAATGTTACAAGTAAGTCATTGAATGCATACCATGCAGGCACAACTTAAAACCCAGAAGGCAAATTTGTAACAGAAGTGAATGTGGATTTGAAAGAGATGCTATAAATTCAATGCTTGTATGTGGCATTTGGAGAACGTTTTGTGATGGAGGAGTTTATACTGCAAAGGTAAAGTTCTAGTTTTGCTGCCCATGCTTTCTGATTCATTTTCAAGCGTTTTTTAAGCCTCTCAAGTTTGCCAAAAGAAAATGTTTGCTGTCCTTCTAGAGCTTTTGGTTAAGTGATTGTATTGCCTAAAAATCTTAATAAACTTTTACATGAAATAGCTATGCTGTGGAGCAGATGTCTGAACTTCTTTGAAGTAGAGAACATGATCAGAGTAGTTTAAAACCAGGACAGAGGGACTTGCAAACAACTCATTTGTGCATTCTTTCATGTATCTTGAAGAGTGTGGATAACAAGCCCATATTACAGCAACTTTGACACGGTAATAAAAACCAGGTCTGGATGTGGACAGGGAAGAGAGCAGCCATACCATCTCAGCAGAGAGAAGGTAAACAGGAGGATACTCACTGCGGTTCCTACCGTTCCCACCTACTCTCCAAGCAACAGTGCAGATTTCGAAAGTGCAGTAAAGTGAATTAAGGTTATTTTCACTCTTGTCTGAGAACTAGTTGTTGATGTCTATAATCAGACTGATTATTTCTTCCTGTAACGGTTTTGAGACCAAGAACAGTAGAGCAGACCTGTCTATAAACACCATCAGACCAAACTTGCTCTTTCACCTGTCTTTCTCCTGTCCCCTTATGTCCACAGTACAGAGACGCTTCTTGGAGAATTAGTTGTCTCTCTGTACTGCTGTGTGCTTATTTTTGAGAAGTAGGTGAGGAGGGAGATAATATCAGACATGACAGTTCTGCTTTTTCATCATGAAATCTTTAAAAGATCTTTTTCCCCACAGCCCATTCCTGGTAAGTCTTGTGGAACACTAAGTGACCTTATTTCAGGGATGAGAACATCATCAACCAGTGAAACAGCTGTAAATTCATACGATTCTTGAACTTTTTATTGTTAGTTATGCTGTTTTCCCAACAGCTGTACAATTTGTACCTGCTTGAACAGAATTTCTTGTGGCTTCTTCCTTACAGTAGGAAGGCATGGGGAGGGCTGTGTAGTTTCAAACCATACACAGAGCCTCAAAGAGGTAGCATATATTAACCCTCCATTTTTGTTTTTCTTTCCTGGTGACAGTTTTGTGTTAATAGTTATTTCTATAGCTGCTTCTTTTAGACCTGTCTATGCAGAGAATATAGGCCACGTTAAGGTAGGATATGAATTTGTAGAATTCTGGTTACATTCACAGTACACACAAAGTGAGAGGTAACTTACTTTGTTTTTTTTCCCCGTTTAAGGGAAAAAACCTAATATAATCTTCCGTAATACTAACATGTAATTACAGCTGCTTATTCAGTTGGCGTTCATAACTAATATAATAGCTTTGCTATTTGCTGTTCACTTAGAAGCAGATTATGTATCATATCTAAAGTTAGCTTAAGCCTGTATTTCACAGTATGATCTGCAAGAAGTTTATGGAGTTAACGGATGTAAGGAAGGGATCTGCTTGTGATGTAAACTGTGAGATAAAAAGCCTTTTATGTTTGCCTTCTGGTATGAAGGTACCAACTTGTGTCATCCTTGGGTCAATATTTTGGATAAAAATGAAACGCCTGTTTGTTGTCATAAGTGTTTGTGTTGGTTAGGAAAATGTGTTTGATACTCTTTAAGATTCAGGTTAATCTGATGATTAATACAGGAAAGTCTGCTTCTGTTCCAGCTTTGATCAAATGACTAGTTCAGATATTAGAGCTGAATGAGGTACTGAAGCAAGCAATAAGTGAAAATTATCATTATCGTTCATGAGTATCATTCAGTTTGAATATTTTTACTATCCTGCATTGATAAGCACGGATGAATTTAACATGTTTTTTTCACTGGATACAGTTAATATGGGATATTTTAGCACTGTATTATGAACCAAATCAAACGCTGAAGTTAGCAGTCAGTGTTTGGTAGTTTTGCCTGTAACATTCTTTATAGTTCTAACAGTTTATTATGTCCTTTGGGTTATAGTTTTTTATAAACAAAATTAGAAAATATTACTGTTGCTTTAGTTGAAGCTCAGTAAATGAAGCATCTTAGCCGAAATGTATAAATGTAATTTGGAAATAATCATCACCATTTTATGTCTTGTGCTCTCAAAGATGCGGGAATCACTAGTATTTTCTTCTTCATTCCAATTCAAATTTGCCTGTTTTAGGTCAGTGGTCCGGCCATGTAAACTGTTCTGGTTAATAGGAATTCTCCAGAGGAAGGCAGAAGTGGCCAAAGCCCCTTGACACTCAAAGTCAACCTTCAGGAAGGCTATTACAGTGGATAGAAAAACCTAAATAATTTAAACCTGTTGAAGTTGCTGTTCCAGTTTGAAAGCATTGCAATTAGTATTGTATATGGAGAGGTTAGCTAGTCGAGGTTACTGCTACCACTATGCAACTATCTCTCTGCAGTAGCTTTTACAGCTTTTTACTGAGAGGGTTTTTTTATAAAGCGAAAAATGGCTGATGTATATAAAGTGCTAAGAAAGTATTGGCAGGGGAGGTTGTTGAATTATAGTACTGCTTGTTAAAAGAAAATACAAAAATGTAGTCAACTTCATATTTTAAGCCAGTAGTCCAAATTAGGCCCTTAAGCTGCAGCATTGATACATTTTTCTGTATGCCTGATTTTTTCCCTCATGCTGGAGTATAATACAAAGATATATATGTTCATTTAACTTGAAATACTTTTTTTCAGGACCAGATTATATAGCACAACAGAACTATTTCAAAGCAGCCGCTAACATAATGCTGTATTTGTACAACAAAGTTGTATTCAAATTTACTCACGCAAATAATGTAGAACTGAAGCTGGTAGAAATGCAGTTCACTCCCATGAGTTAGTATGTCTTAAAAACTTGTGCTTTTTTAAACCAGCCATGTACTTCACTGTGCATAAGCTTTTCTACCTTACAGATATGATAAGATGCAATTAATTTGTACTTTGCAAAAGCTGGGACAAAACATATAAAGATATTTAGGCATCCAATCCCTGCTACAATTGGCAGATTTCCAGCGCCTGACTAGGCATTAAGTACTTACGCATCTCCAAGTAACTTGGCCTTAGAGATTCTTGGGTAGAAATGGAATGGAAAGCATTTTAAAAGGTAAAAATTGCCTAGTGGAGCCTTTTTTTGCTCTTTCTAGTGAAAGCATCACAGATGATAATCTAAGATGCAATAAAAGGATCTTCTCATCTTGAAAAATCATAGTAGTCAAGAACAGGTGGCCATGCTTTTCAAACTGTATATGGTTGCTTGTTCTGATAAAGACCTTTTCTCAGGTCTTTGTGGAAGAATAAATTGTTTTATAATTGGCTGCACTCTTAACTTTTCAAAGAAAAATGGCCAATTTATCAGCAGTCTGGGTGGCTGGCCATTCTTGAATTTTTCATAATCCTTTTTCTTTATATGCTCTGTTCAAAGAATGCTTTGGAAAACTTTCCTGAACTGACAGTGATCACTCGGGATTCTAAGACAAAAAGTGGAGGGACATCTGTGTCTAAGATCAAAATGAATGGTAAAGCTTACAACAAGAAAACACTGAGGGCTTCTAAATCAACCACTAAATTAGCACAGGTGAGTGTTCAGAGGGTTTATTGCTGCTACCATCTGACTTCTAATATGATAACCACATTTACATAAAACACTGCTTCATGTATTAGGTTTTTTGGTAGATTTATCAAAATATAAAATCTTTGTTGAGTGAGGTGCTTTTTCTGTAACAAGGGAATGTTAAAAAACATTTAAAGCAGTATATTAAGTCATTGTTTTAACTAATCTGTAAAACACAGTTATATTCCAGTAGGGAGACAAAATATAATAAATCATTTCATAATTATTCCCCCATTTAAGTTCTATGTTTAGACCCAAATGCTCTAATCCTGTATATTTATACAGGAAGACTTCTGTAGCAACCACTCAAGATTGCAGGAAGATGAAGGAGTAGTACGCTGCTTCCCTTATGCAGGCAGCAGTCGGTAGGTGTAGTTGGATGGGAAGGGAGAGGTGAGCTCTGCTGTTGCTGTGCTTCTCACCCGTTGTAGCATGCCAGACAGCAGAGCCTCTGCTAGAGCCTGCTCTGCTTCTGTCACCACCAGAGCAAGGACTGAACTTCAGACCCCGTTCCTGCGTAGCAGTCAGCCTCCTGGACTGTTGCTGAAGCAGCACCATTTTGCCTTCAACAGTGCAGTTGTGGTAAAATCACTGTGTGGCTCATAATGGTAACAGTTTCTTAAACTTCCTGCAAAGTCTCTAAAGTAAATGATACGATGGCTTCTAGATCAAAAATGAAAAATTAATATTAATATTGTAAAAACTGAGACTAGATAACACTTTTCAAAAATTTAGTTCTTTTTTGCTCCTTTCCTCATTTCCAGTGACAGAATGAAGCTGTGTATCTTAAATTTTAAAAAAAGTTTTAAAAAGTAACGTGGTAAAGCTTGAGATGTACACATTGTTTATTTCCATAGTATTCCTAGGGAACACTATAAGTAGATTTTGCTAGGTACTGGCTCACATAGGCTTACCTCCCAGTAGTAAATAGTGGCTAGACAAATGACCTGTAAATACAGCCCACACTTATATTTCTTGCCAAAGTAACATGAGTGTTAGGTAAGTGTAGATCAGCTCTTCTGAAGTACAAACTATATGCTTTTTTGCAATGATACCCATCAGTCTGGTAGAAAAATAGTTCAGCTTTGGTAATTCTTGCAGTAGTTCTTGAGAAGGGGGTGTCTTGCTTGTTTTAGACTTGCAGTGCATTCAGGAGGGTTGAAAGCGTTCTTAAACCTAGTTTTGATAAAATAACTTGGTAGGGAAATTGGAGATAGGAGATAATTGTGATGTAATATAAATTAGAGTGTACCAAAATATGTCAAAGCAATTATTTGGATGAAATACACCGTTTCTGAATTGTTGAAAACAAATTTGTTTACATAAGAAAATGTCTATCATATCTCTGTCTTGAAAATAACATGAATTTACCTAAAATAACTGTTCTTTTTCCAGGAGTTTACGGTAGATCCAGAAAAAATACAGTTGTATTCTTTGTATCACTCACTCCATCATTACAAATATCACATATATCTAACATGTAAAGAAGAGGTAAGTATTGTTCTCTTTGAGATACTTTTACGTTCTTTGACGAAATTTATTGAGGGAATTGAGTCCAACTAGAGGGGCTGTTCTCTTCTCCTTGGTAAATGAGCATGGATTGTGGCCTCCTATTTTAATCAATTCTTTGTGGCAAAGAAAGGGGTATGCCGAGCACATCTGTTGCCCCTAATGGGCGCTGCTGCCGAGAGCATTCAGGTATGAGGCTTACAAGGTTTGTGTGAAATCAGTTTCCCTCAGGATAGGTAAGCATTCTTCACTGTTATCCAAAATAGACAAAACACATTTTATCAGTGTGTGTAGCTCCTCAGATCTAGAAGCTACTTTTTGTCTTAGAATGCCTAATCCTTTATTTTTCTGCAAATCCTTGGTGGAAATATTCCAGGTAGCAGAAATACGAGAGTTGAGCTCTGGCTCACTTGTTCAGAAATGCATTTTCGGGGGCGTTTTCCCTTGTTTTTAAAGCTTAAAGGTTTTCTTCCAAAGAATGTTCGTGTTTAACTGCAGAATATTATAAAAACGAAAATTCTGAAATGCTGGCAGCCTAACATGTATATGTGTATGCATCTCTCTCTCTCCCCCCCTTCTCTTTTTCTAAATAGATTTCTTCTGTTCAGAAGAAGAGTGCAGATCTAGGACAGGAAGAGATTGTGCAGCTGTGCATGAAAAATATAAAATGGGTGGAGGATCTTTTTGAAAAGTTTGGTGAACTTTTGAATCGTGTCCAGCAGAAATGCTCATAACAAAAATGTATCCCAAATCTCACATTTTTCTACGGCACTAACCTGATGGAACAGAAAGCTCAGAGGGAGGCTCTGATTTCTTTTACAATGCCAGACTGCGTTCTTGTTTGTAGCCATTTTTATTTCTCTTTATGGAACTTTGTGCCTTGGCTCTTGCTAAGGAAAAGTGATGCTGCCAAGGAAACCAGTCCTTTGGAGGTGGAACTAAATGTAAACCTAACCACATTTTTAACCTGAAGAATTATTTTCTATTTTGTAAACTACTGGATAACTTAGTTTTATTTGCAGAAATGTTTTTGACAAGTGATAAAGCATGCACTACATATACTTTTTTCTTTATTGCTAAAAAGATAACAACACTTAAAATACTACAGATTTTTCCATCCCTGACTAAGCAACAGAAAAGTCAGCGTTGGGGTGAACTAATTTTTACATGTCTGGCCACCAAATTTAGAGCTTTGTACATTTTGTGAACAGAGCTGGAGTGACATCAGTTTCTGCATACGTATATTGCCATCATAAAATCCAGAAATGTCATTATGCTTTATGGACTCCTTTTACTATTGTCATGTTCAGGAGACTGAACATGGAGTTGGTGCAATCCTATGACTGCTTTTTGTGTCAAATTATATTGTAATGAAAGACAATGACCTTAACTATTTTCCCTGTTTTGAAGAAAAAAAATATTTTCCTTTATACTGTGTTTTTTTTTCTTTTGGAAAAAAAATTCAATTGTACATTTTATCTCACTAATAGTTGTATTTTTCACAGAGAAAATATTGTGGTTAAAATTGTTTCATGTATCTTTGTAATACACTTTCCATTGTTTTCAGTAAATCCTATTCATTTATATGTTGATTTCATATTGTAAACTATATATCTCGAGGTAACCCTTTTGTTTATACAGGTTTGCTTCAGTGTTAACCAGAATAATGCATACTAGACTAGTTTTGCTTTAAGTGTAGTTGTGTTAGACACTGCAATTATTTTCTGATACGTGAAAATAAATTTCTTACTAAACTAGCACTTGATTAACTGAGAGTTTAAATGAAGAGCTACTACACTTTATCTTCGTCAACAAAGATTGATGATTGAATAGACTATATGCAGTGTTAAACACAGCTTACATAATTGTTTGTAGAACTGGCAGTTGCAGAGCTGTTCTCTTTTTGGTGCCTTTCAAGTCTTCAGACATCTTTGTAGCTTTTTTTCCCCTCCAGTTTGTAAACAGTTAGTAGTGCCACTAGTCACACTCAGACAATGAATGTAACGGGCTCTAATCAGGAGAACATTTTCTTTAAATTTGCCAATGGAATGCCTTACTGAGTCATTCGGAATGGATATGTACTCTACTGGCGTCCTAAAAAAAATAGTCATGTTGGTCTTTTTTCAGATAATGTAGAAAAAAAATTCATTCCTTTATCCTTTCATTGCCACTTAGTGCCTTAATTTCAGCCAAGAAAGCAGGGTTCACTATTCATTGGCCAAATGAAATAATGTTTATTGCCATGTGACCTTTTTTCCTGTTATCTGTTTTGATCCTATTTAGTTGTTAAATATTCATTAGACCGTAGAACTATAAAGAGTTTAATGAATACATGTGAAAATGAAATGATTTGATCTTGAGTAATCAAATAGAGGTTTGAATATAAAGGTATGTACAGAATTTTAGCTGATTAGTTTTAGAACCTTGTAGGATGTTTACCATATTTCCAAAGCTTTTCATCTTTTAAAAGCAATAATTCTCCTTTACAATTTGTATGCAGACTACAGTGAACAGAAATGGGTATGTGCCCTTGCCTTTTTTAAAGCCTCTTCATAGTGGTTTTTCTTTAAAAAGGGAGGTCGCTATCATGTTAATAGATGCATTGTGCTACTGCTAGGTCTACTATAATCAAGGAGAGCGAGATGGGTTTTGGTTTAGGAAGAATGTGCAGATCGTTGGAGCAATCATGAAGCTAATTCATTTTCACAGTGAAGGGTAGACACAGGGTTGAAGAGTTGCTATTGTTTCAGTTGTACTGTGTTGAATCTGGTAGGAGCTAGAGTTCGTATTGTGCAACCAAACAGCAAAGTTACCAACATTGGTAGCAATCAGCTAAAATTATTTTAATGTAAATATGCACACTGGAGATATAGTAGAAATGTGCCCGGTATACTCTGTAATCGATAGTGGGTGTTCCCAAATTTACTTAGTGTATTCCCTTATTGGTGGGGGTGGTTGGCAGGACGTGTAGATTCATGAGAGGTATTTACGTGCCCAGGCAGAGTTCTGTTGTCACATTACAGTGATATGCACAGCACAGTCTGAGAATTCCTAATCTGTAGTTTTAAAAATGATTAGGATGCAGACCAAAGGAACAATAAAGTTGGCTCCTTGATGGTATAGTAAAGAACTCGTCAGACTGTCTCTCACACATCCCTTCCTAATACGACTATGAAGCAACTAATTGAGAGAGGTCTCTGTGCTTTCTAAATGATTCCTATACTGCTACCGTATACTTAACTCTAGATTTTTGAATCTAGAAGTAGCTTTAGGAAGCTGTTTGTTTTAATCCAAGTCCTTAGAGGCTGAAAAAAGAAACGAGAGGCTTTTGGAGTAGCTTGTCCGTATTTAAAAAGAAGGTAATTTTAGCAACAACCATTTAAAAAAACCCAGACAAAACAAAAAAAAGGCCAGGATGCTCTGCACTGCCATAGAAGGTGACCTGGCTTATTTTTGGCTGTTTTATTTCCAAGGCCAGTTAAACAAGCACTGTGCCTGTAGAAGACAGGAAAAACCTGTCTTGCATAAAAGTGACTACCCCAGACTATTGAAGATTAATATAGTGGAGCTTCCATCTTTGTCTTGGGCTGCAAAAATGGTGGCTGGGTTATTAATTTACCAAATCAGAATAAGTAAAAACATGGAACTCTCAAGTGTGTTGAAGGATCATAAATCAAATAAAGCTTTGTTAGCGGGATTGAAGAGGTTTTTTTATACTGAAGCAAACTTAGAAAAAAGTCTATGTACAAATTACTTTTTTGCACAAATACTTTGCTTTGTTTTGTTGCATTTTAGAAAACTAATTCTGCACCCACACGTCAATCTTCTTTCTTTTTTTTTTTCTTTTTTATTTTCTTTTTTTTCCCCTTGAAGTGATGGTGAGGTCTTCATCCCTTAACATCTGACAGTGGAAATTGAGCACTCATTTGACTGCAAGAGAAAGATGCACTAGGAAAAAACAAAACCCTCCTTAGACTATGAATTAGCAAAACAGAAATTAAACTCATTGCACGATGAATTATTTGGTTTTTAATTCCACTGTTTTTTCCTTTAGTGTGGCATCCCCGTTTACATTAGGTTTGTTTTTACTGAAGTACAGTATTTCTCTTAAAGGCAGGTTTTCTTTGAGATGCTACTTCCAAAGTTTTGCTAGCAAAAAATCTGAGACAAAATTGGATTGAAATACTGTTTCTGGAAATGGCTAAGGACTTTAGGGTCTTTGAAGTTCTATGACATGTATTGTATTCATGTATTGTCGAAATGAAATACTACTTTTTAAAAAGTCAGATCTTACAGGCTGTCTTCCAAGTAAATGATTTCCATTGGAAAATATATTTTAAATATTATTTAAATATTTACTACTATTTAAAACAATTTTAAAACAGAAAAGCTAAAACTATGGTCACAAAATGTCAGTGTGTCATCAATCATTTCTTATTTCACTGCCAACACTTGACATTTGGTCTCTTACCCTATTACATATCTGTGCATTACACAATGCACATTCTGCCATATCTTACTGTTTAAGCTAGTATTAACATGTCATTGTTAATAAATGCATGTTTTTCTGCATATCTCCTCTACATATGGCAAAAATGAAGCTAGGGCTAATTAAGAGACACTTCATGCATTCTTAGTCCAGATTTTCAGGTGGTCCGTAATACAATGTATGGAAATGTGAAAAAGGACAGTTTTGTACCATTCATGATGTTATTAACTAAACCCATTAAAGTGAAAACACTTTTTAAACAAAAACCTTATAACGCTTAGTCATTTATTATTAAAATATTAAGTCTTGAAAAGTTAGCTTGTTGGAAAAAAATGGCAATTTAGACTACATTTTCTGATCTCAATATGTAGAAATGCAGTTCTAGGTTGGGTTTTTTTTCATTATATTGCATGGATTGAGCATGTCTGGTTTATCTGGGTTTTTTTACATTTGTGGGTTCTAAATGTTCTGAATTAATTTTTACAATGTGTCTGCCAGGTCTTAAACTGATGTGATAAGTGGGGAGCCAGACAATTGGGGTAAGAGAGAGACTTCTGCTGTGATTCAGGAGTTTTTTAGGTACACTATTTTCTTTTGTTCTCTTTCTTGCTAAACTGGAGTATCATCTCTATGTACCTATGGGAAGAAATGGTGCTGTAGAGGGTTTTAGTCTGTTTTCTGCGGGCCCCCCCCCCCCACTACAATGAATTGCTCTAGATATTTTCTTACAAATACTTTTCCCCACACACAGAGGGCTGAAGTCCCATGATGTGGATATTGGCCATAAGATACATGGTAGGCATTCTCTGAGCCGCTTGCTTGCAGAAAAAGGTGAATCTGAAGAGCTGGAATATTTTTTTTAATGGTCCTGTGTATAAGAGCTGCTTCTCAAACCAAGATTAGTATAAAGTGAGACATTTGCCCATGGAGTTGATTGTTGTTTTCTCCAAAAAACACTTTGGGAAGCGGGTAGGCACAGAGAATGTTCCACTGCAGTGTGGAGGCTGAAGCTTTTGATAGCATTCCAGATATAGGTTATAATTTATTAAGTTTTTTTTTTTTAAAAAAAAAGGGCAAGAGGCTGAATGTATGCAGCTTTTTAAAAGAGAAGAGCAGCTCCTACTATCAGCAACTGGTTGGTAAGTATCTTAGGCAATCAAAATAACTTGTTCTGCATTAGGTATTTGGCTCTCCTGTAGAAAACCTAATAAATCTTTGTTTCATTTCCAGAAACTAAAGAACGGAAAACTGTCTTAAAATTCTTTTAATTTGATCTCTTATAACAACACAACAATAAATACAGAGAACAAGCTATTTATAAAGGAGAAAAATAAAAGGTGAGTCAGGGAAAACAGCAAAGAGTACAGCCCTGCAAAAGTTTCTGTCATTTGTCATGGGTATGTCTTAGGTTTCTGCTATTTCTTTTGTGTGTGTGTGTGTTTAGTTTTTGTTGGGTTTTGTTGGGTTTTTTAGCTACCTGATGCACAGAGGGTAGAGGGAAGTAGCAATAACAGCAGTGCCCATGAGCAGGACTGAAGGAGCAGTTAAGGCCCTTCCTTTTAGGAAAAACAGACTCAGAATAAGGTGGGAGGACTCGTGTATGTGACGGTTCATATAGGAGGAATCTGAGGGAGAAGAGGGGTGGGAAGTTGGAAGAAACGTGGGTCAGATGTGGGAGGGCATCGGAAAGGAAGAAGAATTTGGAAAGGGTGAGGCTAGGGGAGCTTTCGGAGTGGAGGTAGTTGAGGAGCAGGGGGTGTAGGAGTTGGGAGTGGTCCTAGGTAGGAAATAGCTTCAATTAGGCATGCTGCAACGTATACACTGACTGAAAAGCAATGACAAGCTAGCAACGTGATCTGGTGGCAGGTGGACATTCCTAGCAGAGGGTCCCACCAGAGGGCTGTTGGCATTTTGCCGCACACTTTATAAGATTAATTCAGTCTAGTCCTAATTCTGCCTTTTGTTTTGCTATAAAAAAGGGTTTTCTTCAGTTTTGAAAAGCATGGATGCCAGTATATCTCTGCGTAGAAGCAGTGGTTTTTCATTGCCTCCTACTATAATCTGTTTTTGAGCGTGTTTTAATGGACCGTGGTTCCTACTTCGGTTGTCCTGTATTGTCAATGTTCCAACAAATATGAGAGCAAAAGCCCTTTTAAGAAGTATTTGTATTGCAATCATCTGAGACAAGAATTTTTATTTTATTTTTGCAAATGCAGGTATATCATCAAAAGTTTGGCACTTACCTTTCTTCAGATGTCCATGTGAAGGGTTAAAAAACCCCTTACATTTGGACTGTGTCATAGCATGAATGGATTTCTCTCTGTGTGTAGAGTGTTTGAATTGTGATCATTCCAAATAAAAACAAAAAGTGCTACAGCCCTGTGCAAATTGGGACTTTGACGTAGCTAAGGGATTTTATTTGGAAATAATTTGCTAATATTTTAATCAATCCACTCAGGTCTTCTACCGCGATGTAGATGGATGCGTGTATGGTAAGCATATGCTGAAATAGCCATTAGAAGAGGGGCATTCAAGTAAGTGCACATTAGCGAGAACAGGAGTAATATGAAAATGTGTGAGTAATGATGCTAGCAGTAAACTAAACTGTAAAATTTCCATCCAGCATACAGTTAATATATTAACTTGAAAATACTGTAACTGAGTCCTAATGGAACATGCTGAGGAGTTAACTATTAGTCATATAGTTTGTGTAACAGCTTCAAAATTGGAGTATTTATCTTCTTTTAGACACACTGGGATGTTTACTCCATGAGAATTTTGTTTATCTGATCCTGTGCATATGGTGAAGGTTATAGATTGTAGTGGCCACTCTTAGCTCCAGCTACGATACTTAGTCTTAAAAATCCAATTTAAAATGCTGTGGTTATTTTTTCATAGGTGTTTTTGGTTCAAATTATGATTAAATTAAGTCTCTCTTTATTCTACATGTGTTACTTGAAATCTTTATATCATTGGGAGTGCATGCTGAAGCCTTCTAAGACTTCCAGGGCTTGTGACAGCAAGACTTCTCAAGTAAAACTACGTTGTTTGGCATCATCCTCTCCTTTCTAAATGTGGTGACTGCTAGTGTGATTTGCCTGTGCATTATTTATGTATCACATATTTTTGCTGCGGCAACAGAAGGTAAATGGTATGATAATTGAATAAAAGCTGAAGCATCAATGTTTTATCATGTGTTTAGGTCAAATTGGTAACTCGTTCAAAGCTCTGGGAGAATAAGGATTTAGATATGTTCTCTAAGTAAAGCAGCTTTGATGGTTTCTGAAATGTCCCAGATTTTTGTTGTTGTTGGTCAGCATGTAGAAATTACTATCCCTACAGCTTTGGTAACAAGAGAGTAAGTGAATGCTTTTTATTTGTCTCAGTGCAAGGTCCAGCAACTTTGTTTAAACAGCCAGAGAGGTAGTTTGAACACAGTCAATGGACTTTGCAGTTAAGGTGTCGAAGAGAAAGCTCGCATGTTCTGTGAGAATCCAAGTGTCGCAATTCTGGAACCAGCTGGTTTTAAAAAAAAAAAAGGTAGTAAGAAGTGCTTGGCCGGGGATTGTTACTTTCTTTTTGATGTGAACTCTGCAAGTTCTCTTTGAGTTTCAGTGGGGTAGCAAGGCTCTCTGCAGGATGCTTCCAGGGCCATTTTGCCATCCTAAACTGTGGGCCTGGCAAAACATGCCATAACTGAGTTTGGTGGCCCCAGCACATTGTACCATAAAATAAAAGGTGAATTATAGATTCCTGCTTGTAGCATACATAAACAAAAAGCCTGATCCTCTGCTCTAGAACACAAGCCTTGCATTCAGTGTAAATATAATTGGTATGTAGCTGTTTTCTAAAGAAGTCAAAACAAATGGTCAAAATCAGGAATTCAGTTATGCTTTGCAAATCCATTTCGAGTTCTCACTTTTTCCCCCATTATCTATCAGCTCCTGTCCCATTAAGCTGGTGCCACTAGTGGCTGCTTACTTTGGGAGTAGGGACATGAAACTTGTCCCTGGTAGATCACTGTAAGTTACTACCTCACCATGCTTCAGCTGGAAATCACTGCTCATTCAGCTGGACCTCCACAGGCTCTCCACAATTGTATAAACTGGTGAGAGCTGCTCCCCTAATCCTTTGTGAACTTACCTAAAGTCACTTTCAGTAGTAACATAGGTTAGTGTATTTGGTTTTGTGTTGCAATATACAGGAGTTCACATTCAATCAGTTACCGCAGCTCACCTGAGAAATGGTAACTCCCAGCTGGGCAGATGGTAACTTCCAACGTTTAAATTATTTGTGTCTGATCGTACTTGCTCATTCTGGTTGAACAGGTTTCTGATGTGTAGATGACAGTGAGTCTTTACTGTTCTGTGAGGAGTCTATCCAAACAGTGTTGCGAGGACCGTGCCATCCTGCGCACATTTAGTCATGCTGTAATCAATCTCTGGTTGTAATATATCGTCGTTCTTGAAAGTCCCAGAAAACTTCCCACGAGGAAAATTTGAAAAATCCATTTAAGACAAAATTCCTTGGTATTTATTAAGACTGAGAAGCAGAGGCTTGTCCCTTTGTTTTTGGTGATATTGCTAATAGTCTTTGCCCCCTGTACACTTCCTTACAGTAAGCCGTCTCAAGTAATCCTGGCTCCGACTCGCTCCCTTTCCAGCCCCTGTGCGTGGATTCTTATTCGGAGTGCACCGTGTTCCACCGGAGGTCACTGTGCACCAGCGCAGGCTCAGCGTGTTGCCTCGCTGCCCTTCATTTGCCATTGCCCTGCTTGACTTGGTCCCGCAGTCACATTGGTATTCCAGCCCAGGAATGGAAGGATTGCGCTCCTTAACAATGCACCCTTTGTCGATTCAAACAGTCAGTCATCCAGAAGCTTCTGTCCTGGGAACTTGTTTATTGTTCCAGTCTCTTAAAAAATGCAAGGGTGGAATCCTTAAAGATTTCACATCAGTATAAAATACTGAAGTTTGCGCTTTGGGAGTAAATTGTGCCCTTGCCCAAGCAAAAGTGCACCTGCAGGTAGCCTCTTTGTGGTGAGGCAGATGTAGTTGGCATCGTGGGTTGAATGTTGCGGGATGGCATCACTGTATCCCACAGAACTTACTACTATATGATCCTTTTTAATGCGAATGTAGATGAGAAATTGGGACTAAGCAGAGTGAATTTGTGAATAACCTGCTCTGCATTGTAAGGGAGAGTGTCAGTCCTCTCTAACCCGTGGAGTTCAGCCCCAAGCAAACCTCTCGTGCTCTTTAGTACAAATAGCAGAACATGTCACTTAGTAATAGGGCAGCTTCACTGCGGGAGTTCTTTCAGCTTCCTTCATATCTGTCTAGCATATCAAATAGCCTTTTGCAATGCAATATTGTATGAATAGCTGTTCACTTTCTTAAATTCGAGATTAATAAAGGTGGAAGAGAAAGTTTTCTGATTTTTATAGGACAGTTTCAGTATTAAAAAAACACGTACTGGACTTTGTATCTTCATGCAATGAAATAGAGGGGATTTGATAACATTATGATAACTGTGAATTAAAAATAGTCATTTCTGTAACTGAAGCTGTTGATTTTCCCTTACATGAGTATCTTTATGTGACACTGAACCATATGTCAAAATTTCATTTGTCTCATCATTTGTGAATGGAATGGAGCAACTTTTTAAGGGTTACTGTTTAAAATGTTCTCCTTTCATCAACTTCAGTGCTGCAGTGAATACAGGCATTGTTGATATTTAAGTGGGGGAAAAACAAAAGAGTAACTTTTCTAAATAACTGGAATATTTTTCTGAATTTTTATGGTAATTATTAATTGCTATGCTTTTTCAGAAACAGCCATAAAGATTGGGTTCACTAGATCCTTGCGATTATGGCAATAAAATTGTATGTATATATAAATCTAAGCTGTGTTGACATACACTTAATCTTTAAAGCTTATATTGTTAGGGGAAGACATTGGAAATCTAAAGAAAAAAGTTTGGTATAAGGGAGAGAGCCTTCTGTAGTCTGTGTTTATGAGATGTGGGGTTAGCATTTGAAATGCAGAGGCTATGTTAATCCTTCAGAAAAGTGGGATCTAAATTCTTTTGAAAATAAGAAATTGGATAGTGTTCTTCTGCAAGAATGCCTCTATTTCATAGTCAATTTTCAGTGACAAATCAATATTTTTTTTCTATTTTTTTGGCACTTAAAATGTGAATAATGATTGGGACATTGAACATTTCTTGGTTTTAGAATATTTTATTTTCCAGGATTGGGGTCCTTTCAGTTTTCCTAAAAATTTTGAACTTGAAGCAGCCTTTTTCCTATGTTTCTTTCAAGAATACATAACATTTCCCAACCACTTAACCAAGCATTGATCTGCTGTAGATAAAACAGCAGCGCCCCATATTTTCTATTAATATGCTTCCATCTATTTTGGGCAACACGTCCTCCAACTTCTGCCTATTCGATAATGATATTGAAAGGCTTAATCACACAGTCATTTTTTACTTTGTGAGGTCTTATACTCAATTATATTTCCTCCATTCGTGCCCAGAATACCTGGAAATTACAGGTGCTCTCACATCCAAATACTGGTTGGCTGTCCAGCTTTCAAGTTCATTATGGAAAAAGCTAGACAGCACTTTACATAAAGGTATTCTTCAGTTTCTCACTTTGTGATGATACAAGTTTCCATTTTGCCTTCTCTTTCCCCATAATCGGAGAAGACCTGAATGTGGGTCTTCATCCTTTATCATCATCTTTATCCTCGAGCAAACACTTAATTGACATGAGTAAGCTAATCAGATCCTGAGCAGCAGCCATGCCTGAAATTGTGGCTGTTGAATTTGAATACTCTGTTTCTGCTGTATGCTTCTAATTACACCCTACAGTTCTTACATGAGACTCTCAGAAATTCTTCAAAACTTAAGTTTGTAAATTCTTCAAAACGTAGGCCACTTTCTCGATCCTATTGTAGTTGGTAGGAGCATTTCTAGATGACCTGGAAATAAAGCAAAATAGATTTTTCTTTTGGTGTTCCTCACTGTAAAAGTTCTTTATAACAGTTTCAAAGAATTTGACACAACTGTACAAATTGGGACTCAGCTGCTTCATTTGTTAAAAATACATTTTAGTCACCATAACTAGATCACAAAATTGTTGTTCTGTGCAATTATTAGATAGAGAGCCAACACTAAAGCTTTCCGTATCATCAGGCTTCCTTCATTGGTGCTGTTTATAATCTCCCCTGCAGACTTACACCCTACAGACCAGGTTCTGATATATTTACCTACAGTAGCATCTGTCTCTGTATGTAGTCCTATATTTATCAGTGGAACTGCTTTTGGAGCAAGGTTACTGTTCCATGTGCATGTAGGAATGCCACTAAGTTGGTCCTAAGTGATTTGATGAATTAATTATGTTAATTATGTCTTCATAACTGGCATTCTTTTGTGCATCCCGTGTTGAACTTTATGGAGGTTAATTTGGAGAAACCACTGTGGAAGGTGAAGCCGAGTACAGCGTGTTGCACTTTCATCCTGAGATCTTTCCACCGCAGTCTAAGGAATTACACCAGCTAAGAATGACCGTAGTGGCTGCATGAGATTGCATTCTTTAAAATGACTATATAAAGTATAAATTAATTATTATGTATATATTAATAATTACATAAAAGTTTATCTGTGCTTTAGGAAGGCATTTTATAATAATGTTATTGTAAGAAATACTCAATGATGTATAGCATTTTTTAACATCCTTTGATACCAGATACTGTTCGACAGCAGCTGGCTGACCAGCCAATAGCTGCCATCTGCCCGTGGAGAAACTGGTGTGTTACGGTTGTGGTCACTGTGGGGAAACACGGAGGCAAAGCCAGAAATCCAGGGTAGACTGCTGATCACCTAGTAATAAAATACAGGAATAAAAATCTTATAACCTTCTAGATTAGCAGCTCACAGTGCGCCGTCCGTGGTTCACTCTGTTCCCTGCACTATGTTGACAAATTGTCCTCTGATGTAAGGTGTAATGTTCTCGTTAACTGATTGGTACACCTGTTTGAAAATGTTTGTAGTTCTAAATTCTCTCAAGATTGTGGTGAACCATTGCAGAATGATTGACTGCATCACTTTATTTCAACAGCTATGCAAAAATAAATTATTTTTAAAAATGAAAATGAACTCGGGCATTTACTGATTTGCAGTTAATGTATTTTAGCAATGCATCAAAAAAGTCTAGCATCAAACTATTACAAAAGTAGGGAATAATAAAATTATGTATCATGGAAATCCCCACTGACCCATGCATTATATACTTTTTATTAGGTTCTTAATGGCAACTGTCAAAACAGACACCTGTGAGTCAGAACTATTTTTTTCTATCATCTTCCCCTCTTCCCCCAAGAAAGAAATCTCTGTCTGTCAGTTCCTATTGTTGAAAAACAATATGAACTTTCATTTTCAAAGGCTAGCATTTTGCTGCAGTTTGAATAGATTCCTTTTTCTCTGGGCTTAAGCCCAGAGACTTAAGACTTCTTTATCTCAAAAAACTTAACAAGAACTTCCACTCTTAGAACTCCATTATTAAATACTTTACTGCTCTGTCAGTGAAACATGAAGAAATGTTTGTTTGCCTTAAGCCTGTGGTACCTAGTTCCTTGTATCCAATTTTTCACAGCTTAAAATGAAGTCCATTGTTTATTCATTTGTATACGATGAACAAACTTACAGTGCCCTACCTTTAAGCGTGACAAATAAGGATAAAAGAAGGCTGACTTGAGCTTTGGTGGATGGCAGACTTTATCCTGCACTTTACACCTGCTTGCACGGAACTCGTGGTAGAACAGATGAAAGTTTCACAGGGGATTTTGTTTTGCAAAACTACCATCAACAGTTCAATAATCCGAGAACTCAAAATGAATTTTTGCATCACTTGTAATACCTACATTATTTGGTCTTTAATGTGCATTATATACTTCTGAGTTTGCGTATCATGGAGATAAGTTTGGCTTTGTATCTGCTCCTATTGAAATCAGTCAAAAAATATGATTGAATTTCATGTTGTTCTAATACACTTTCATTGAGTAAGAATCATGAAAATTATGTTGGATCTCTCGGCAGTTTCCTGCAGCCAGCAGAAAAAAACTTTTATTACCCTGAAAGTGAATTTATTATTTCATTCCAATAAAAAATGCCTACTGTTTGTTATAATAAACGGCTTGTGTAAGACATCAGAGGGAAATTTCAACTATGTGGTTGTTCAAGTCGTGTCCTGGTAACAACCAAGAACACTTTAATTGTTCATCCATGGTCACGTACGAAGCCTATTCTCAGGTTAACTTAAAAAAAGAGCTGACCAGTTTGATTGTTTTTGAATTACACAGTAAATACAGGGGAAAATTTGCATTCTGTGCTCTAACAACAGGGTTATATATCCTATTGCTAGGAATGCAGGGTAGCACTTGTATTGCCGTAGGAAGCATCAGGGATTTTACAGTAAAGCTCTCGTGTTTGGGCGCGGACAGTGCCGTTACCCAGCCGAGGGTAGCAGAGCCCTCTCACGCCAGAACCGTAATGCCGGTAAACACAGACTCTTTGCTGCATTTTCTCGCCTCTCCGCCGATGACGGTCCCCGTTTGTGCACCTTGCTCACATTCACAGAAACGAAATCTTGTGAATCCGTCCGGCCGCGGGCCAGGCGACGCCCGCTTGG
>NW_008796218.1:10278261-10289415 GCF_000699145.1 Aptenodytes forsteri | reverse complement strand
GCGGCGTCGTAAACGCGCGGCAGAGCCGCGGCCCGGGCGAGGGGACTTGCGGCTGGGGGTGGAGCGAACGCCGTGCCTGTCGAGTGCCCGTGGGGCTGCGGGCGGCGGTGAGTAACAGGGAGACCCGAGCAGCTGTTCCCGTCCTGAAAGTAAGTTAAAAAGCAGGTGGCTCGTTAATGCAACGTAAAGGGCTAAAGGTCGCCTGTCGAGAACAATTTCTGCTTTTTTTCCCCACCTCTAGCACCTTAACTTTGTAAAACCTTGTAACCTTAATACTTAACGCCGCACTTACCACTTCCCTCCAAAAGGTTTTGGGGGGCGTGTGTGGAAGGAAGAGGTGATAAAGCGGTGGTTAATAGAATTATTGCAGGTAGTATGTGTTGATATTTATTCTAGCAACAGAAACGGGCGTTGATGTATGTTCGGTGGTGTTGGGTTTGGGTTTTTTTTCCCTTCCGAACAGGCTAGTCAGCTATTAAAACGGCTGGAAGGAAATTTGGTGTTCTGTTTTGTTTGTTCTGCCTACCTGAAGATGTCATCAGGTTAAAGTATCAGCAAGTGTGTGCTTCGTCTATCTTGTACTTTTAAAGCTTTGGAAACCGGAGGTTCTGGAAGGTTTCTACCTAGTCTGGTTCAATGCCTTGTATTAAAAAGCTTTTTTTTTTTCCCCCTGACATGAATCTTTTCAGAAAGCAGGTATCTATTTGATAATGGCTCTGAAGATAACTGTTGCTGTCCTTTGTAAGTGTGTTGGTGTATTCAAATGCTATTGTGTTCCCTGCTTTTTTCTGTTCTTCTTTTTTTTTTCTTTTCAATCCTTACTGCCCTAACTTCCCCCCTCCCCCTGCCAACTTGCTAATTTCTAGGCTCTCTGGTAGATGGAGATCAGCTGGAAACTCTGGTGCCCAAAATTGGAATACAATTCTCTAACTCAAGCCACTTCAGACTAAACAGAACAGAAAAAATACCTCCTGCATCTCTGTGGAAAATGTTCATGGTAATATGTTCCGGAATGAGTTGCATGGTGTTTTTCTTTAAACACTGCATCACACTGTTAATTCATTTGGTTTGAGGTCTGTCATAACCCCAGATGGCTTTCTGTAGGATTGCTGCCAACTCCTCATTCCATATTTTGTCCTTCAGCTTCTGATTTCTCTCCTCTTCCTCTGCTTTCTCTCTTAATAAATTATTCATCTTATTTACCGAGAGACATATATTCTAATTCTAGCCTCTCTGGTGGCTGCAACTCTTCCCAGTTAGGTGCCACCTGCAAACTTCATAAGTATATTCTGTATTTTTAGGTCTGTGTGGAGGCTGAGTCTAGCCTCTGGTCAAACTGTTACTTGCTAGCATGCTATTCTTAATCAGATTGGTAAATGAGTAATAGTTCAGTGGTTTTATTGGGGGAGGGAAGACGGGTTGGCTCAAGGAAGTGACATTGAGTACACAGAGCTTGAATCTCAGTTGGAGCTGTGGTGGTAGAAGGCTGTTCTGGGGGTAGAAGGCTGTTCTGGGGGTTAAGTGTCGAGTGAATGGTGTCCCGATAGTTCTTGATCTTGTTAGTGATATGCTAAGCACTGATACTAGGTAGCTTGTGTGTATGTGCAGTCCTGTAGGAAACAAGGTTCTGATGTGTCTCTTCGTCCCTGCTTCCCTCTTCCCCTGTCCAGCTGTACAGTTTTGTCAGTGTTAGTAGAGGAACTGGGGACTTACAAGTACATACAGGTAGTTTTTGGTTGTGGGAACGTGTGCTTAGGAGTAGGTTCTGCAAGTGTAGCCATTAGTTGATGGAGGAGCCTGCAAAAGGATAGTGTCAAAGTGACAGGCTGAAAAACTTAGAAGCTCCAGGTTGCAAAGCTTCAGGCTAATGTAATGAGAACAACCACCAGAGAGAGATATATTGGTACAATGCAGGCAGACTTGCTAAGAAAGTAACAAAATGTTAATACAAGAGCAACCCAAGCCAAACTGGAAATCTCAAAGATTTTTAAATCCTTACAAGAGTCGTGAAAGTTAGTAGCCAGGAAGGGGGCTGTTCTTTTCTAATTGCAGCATGATTTCAGTCTTTGTGCTTTCTCTGTTCTTAGCCTTTAGCTTGGCGCAGAAACCATTTGGAGCAACGTATGTCTGGAGCAGCATTATCAGTGCACTTCAAACTCAAGTGGAAGTGAAAAAGCGTCGCCAGAACCTGAAGTGCTATCATGACTGTTTTATTGGTTCCGATGCGGTAGATGTTGTCTTTGCCCATCTTCTACAGAACAAGTATTTTGGGGATGTTGATATTTCCCGCGCTAAAATAGTGCGTGTATGTCAAGCGCTGATGGATTACAAAGTATTTGAGGCTGTTTCAACTAGGGTCTTTGGAAAAGACAAACGGTCTGTATTTGAAGACAGTAGCAGTAGCCTCTACAGATTCACAAATGTCTCAAACCAAATGGAACTTGATAAAGATTACCAGCAGTGTACACCACAAAGGTTAGTACATGGAACATGAAGACAAGAAATTTTTTACGACGGGAAAATGTTATGTATTCTGGGGGAGAGAAGGGAAAACTGTTGTATAGTTACAGGACCTGGGGGGGGAAAAGTAGATACTATATAGGTGTTTGTGGGTGGAACATAGGTAGGAAACAGCAATTTGAAGTGATTCAATAATTCAGCCTGCATAGTTACTTGTTTTCTGTGTCTGTTATCACATCACCGTGGGGGAGGGGGGTAGCAGGGCAGAAATTAAGTGCATTACAGAATACTGATCTATTGGGCTCTAAACCAACTGGAATTCAGGTGCATCAGGCTAATGCAATGGAACAATCTTTAGTCACTGTGTACCTTGCTCTAGCATAAGCCAGTAATTCATCCAGTTTTTAAGGAAAAAAACAGGTAAAAATTGCTTCCTTCTTTCATTATCTTAGCTTCACTGAACTTCAAATTTAGCTTTTTGAAATGTTTTCAGCTGTTTCTTCATGTGCATATGACTTGTTCCTAGGCTAGGTAGCAGGCTGTTGTGCTGTTGCATGCCATTGTAGACCCAGAGGGAAGTGCAATTGTGAGGTTTTGTTTCCCTGTCTCTTTAGGAGTGACCAAAGAAAACCATGGTACAAACTAAACCATCACAAAACAGAACACACTGCTATGTAGATGACACTTTGCCAAATAACTTCCCTTAAACAGTTTTTGTCAAGTGTTCATCTCTGAACATATTCCAACATATTCCTATAAGAAACTACATTCATGTAGTTATTGCAATAGTTTTAGCAATACGCACTTTTGAAAATTGCAAATAGTATTGCCCTAAAAAAGAAAATACCTTGTGATTGATGTGTTCATGAGAGTAGCAAATGTGAACTCCAGTGCATCAACCCAACTGATCAGAAAATTCTAGAAGCAGATATTAAAAATGGATAGTTCCTTGGTCCTGCTTCTCCCCCCCCACCCCCCCACCAAAAAAAAAATTTTTTTTTGCCCCTCTCCCCCCCCCCCCCCCCCCAAAAAAAAAAAAAAAAACCCAAACCAACCAACTAGCTCTTGTTCTGTGCTAAAGCAAGCTGTCCCAAGTCTTTATTTGGAAAGAGGAGAATTTGTGAGAAATTAAAAACACTTTAATCAAATATGGTATTTAAAAATATATTAATCACAAGGGCTGTTAAAGCAAGACTTAGAATATATCGGACAAAGAGTCACAAAACAAGGTTATTCATGTTCTATGAGTGTAGAATGAAGGTGTTTTTCTTCTGGGCAGGGCACAGATCCATTGGATTACATTTCTTTATTTAGTGAAAGGAACAGACCTATTGATACATACAGCTTGTCACATATGTAGCAAAGATAGTGGCCATCAAAAGGATTTTGCAGTGCCCTAAAACAAAGAAGCTATAGAAATTCAAATTAAACAAATATGCTTGGAGGAATAGTAATTTTGTGGCTAGAATTGTTATGCTATCTACTCGATAGCATATGAAAGCAGTTATGAGAAGAACCAGCTAACACACAGAAATGGGTGGCAGGCTTCTGAAGCCTTCCATTAGCTGATGAACAAGGTTGATTAAGTTGATTAGAACAAGCCGCATAACTTTAGGAATGGTGTTGCTACGGCTACAGAGCAACAACCTTCTAGGTTTTTCAAGAACAGCTCTTAATTTTTGTCCTCACTTCGCCATCAGGAATAATGTCTTAAAACTCTGGAGGTTTCGAGGGGGGAATTTTGTTTGGTGTGTGTTTTGGTTTTTTTTCTTTAAATAATTTCCCCCCCTTAACCATTTCTTCCTCTTAGATTTTCTCTGTGGTAATTGAGGTAGCTTGTTGATGCCAGCTGTGACAAGTTCCAAGAGAGGAACCATGCACTTGCATGCAACTGTTGCATGCAAATTATTCTTTAAGGTATCATTCATTCTCCTGTGCGACTTGGTCAGGCCAGGGAGAGGGGGGAAAAGATTATGTAAATATTTATATAGAGACAGTTATCTGTATCTATATGTTACATGGTATGTTTGGTTATCTATATATATGGATATAAATATATATGAAAACTGTTTCTTAATCTCAGACATGAGAAGAGCATGTTGTTTCACTCTACTCCTGTCAAACCAGAAAGCTTGGAGGATCTCTGGGAAAACCTGAGTTTAAAGCCTGCAAACACCCCTCAAGTAAACATCTCGGATAGTTTGTCCCGTCGAGGTAAGCCAAATAACGTCTCAGTAATTTGTTTGTGGGAGAAGGAAGATAATAACTGTAGGACTGTAAAGGCTTATACCTGTCAGATTGGAGAGGGAGTCAAACTGACTCTCACAGTATTTTGTTTTGAACACCATGTCATAACAAAGGCAAATTATATTTGTTGCAGGCTTGCTTTTTACCTTTTTATTTCATCAGACAGGACCCATTAAAATAAATCAGTGTTGAATTTTGTGGAGAAGAATGCACAATCACGTAGAGCTTGACTTGAGTTAGGAACGTTCCTCATAATACTCAATTACCTGCACTACTTCCATGCTTGACTTAATCATGGCCAATAGTCTACTGTTAGTTAAAACTCTTCCCTAGCTTTTTAACTTGTGTATGTGCGCCATCCGGTGCTCCTTCAGTATTTTGTGAAACTGTTTCTGATAATTCATGTCTTGTCTCTGACTAACCTATGATCTAATGTGTTTTTTCCTTTGGTTAAAAATGCTAATGCATCCTAGAAACTCTCAAAACTCGAGCCAGATCATAATTGTGGAACCTGTGATAAGGATAGTGTCACTGTTACACTTTTTTTTTAAATCCCTTATCTAGAACAAAGACGACTTGCAAATTAGAGCACAAAGAATGTAAGGCACTTCAGACTTATCAAAAAAGCAGTTCTCTGACACTTGTAGTTAACTAAACAAATGGCTAATTCTTTCCTTTTGCGGTGATAAAATGCACTTAAAGCTGATAAGGGCCACACTCTCTGCTACTCTAAATCTTTATTTTGGTAAAATTAATCTGTTGGGTTAGGACTGATGGGAAGAAGGGGAGTTGTCTTTTTCATAATCTCTCTTTTTGCACATGCTGAATCTCTGTGTGCTTTGTGTATTCCACCCTTCCCAGTTATTAATGAAGTATGGCAAGAACAAACAATTGCTCGTCTGCTGCAGCTTGTAGACCTTCCGCTCCTTGAGTCTTTACTGGAGCACCAAGAGATCAGACCTCAGCTTCCACAACCAAGGAAGGGAACTGGATATGTCATCACAAGTAACTACCTAGACAGAGAAATTCTCAAGGCTTTCAGTGATTCACAGTAAGCATTCATTGCTCACCTCTGCAACTTTGAAAAACTTTCTGCTTTCATAGGCATGTAAAGCACAGTTGATCTTTGGGTAGAAATGTAGTGCAGAAAGGACGTGAGTGGGCACTTTTCTCTGTTAGACTTGACTGGATTAATTGGTAAATACTAGTTGCTAAGCTGTAAACCAGAAGTAGCTGAGACAATTTGTGCTGAACATTGGAAGAGTTTTTGAATGCAATGATAGTATTTGATAGTATTCAGAGGGGAAATTGTTTGCTGCATTGAGGGAAGAATAGAGCATTTTGCTATCATCTTGAAATTTTTTTCCTTAAAAAATTACCTGTGAGGGAATAGTTTAGTTTCTCCTACTGTATTAAAAAAGCCAAGAACGCTGAGCCTGAAACTGTTAAACACAGTCTGAAAAACTTTTACCAACCTGAATCAGATCAAGGTTCAGGTTTCTGTTTATCTAGCAATAATTATGTCCTTGTCTAACAGCAGAGGACATCACTAACTTTAGGTTTAACTGCTTGTGACTGTTTACCTGTGTGGGTTACTAATTCTTCATCTTGATTAAATACATAACAAAGAAGTATACGGCTATGATCTACCTGAGTGTGTCAGGAAGTCTTTTTTTGTGTCAATTTCTAATGTATTTAAGTACCATGTATTTAGGTACTGTCATGCAGTGAGAAACCGGTTTACTTACTTTCTGTGAAAAACAATGCAACCAACTCTGAAAGGCATCAGTAAGTAATGCTACAAAGTTAAACTACTCTGTCTTTTAGAACAGATGAATGGCTCTCATCAGCAATAGATTGCTTGGAATATCTTCCAGATCATATGGTGGTAGATATTAGCAGGAACTTGCCTGATCAACCAGATAAAGCAGACACATGGAAACTACTGCTGTTTGAAAATATTGGTAGATACTACGGCCAAAAAAAGGAGCCACTGTTAAGCCACGCATCTGAAATTCATTCAGGAATTGCAGAACTGTTAGGTAAGTAAAATAAGGCTATATTCCTAAGATTATGTGAGATATGTACTGACAAACAGTATTTACTTCAGCAGCCAAGCTTAAAAGTTGACTTCAGCAAGTTTTTTTTAATTTCTAGTCATGAAGACTGTGCTTTGAAATAAAGAGAAATTTTGGCCCTGACTATATGCAGTTCTGTGTAGAATGGCTGTGAAACTGGAGTGCTATAATTTGGTAGTAGTTGGTATCCATGGGAAATTAAATATAAATATGGCCTAATATTAAATACTTAGCTTTACCTTCAGATCTTATGGCCTATGTGGATGCTTTGTATCCCATTCACAACTCTCCCCTCTTGTCCATAGAAATGTGCATTTCTTAAATTTTATATTTAGACAGTATTTTAGAAAGCTTTTGACGATTTAGTCATCAGTTAACATCTCCTCATCCCTGTTCTCCTTATTTTTCATCCTTCTCTGCCTTGATTATTATTCTTGTTCCATGTTGGTAGGAATATTTTGCATTTATATCCCATTCCTCCTCCCTGCATAATGAAGGGAGGATACTAGTACAACTTACTTCATTTAAATAATTCACACATCTAAAATGGGTATTCTGCATAGTAAGGCCAATTAAAACTTAACAAAGCTCTACAGAATGGTTTGCAATTAATTCATCAAGCTAGCCCATTTATCTAGGACATACTCCTCATTTCTTGGTAGATCTTTAGAAAATTAGTGACCTCTTGTTGTGGAAATAAACAGAACCATTTTCCTTTTTCAGTATTTCACATTCCATTCAAGAAGGCTGAACTGTAATTGAACTTAATTGAAAGTGAGCTTGCTTAAATATCAGGCTAAAAGCCTGGGTGTGGGCTGTTCTCAGATTGTATGCAACAGCTCTCATCAGCCTGTGAGAAATTTTTGTGAGAATGAATTGCTTTGTTTGACCAGTTCTGTTTAGAGAGATGAACTTCTCTTCAGTGGCTAATTTAGGTGGTTTATTGTAACATTTATTTAAATAAATATGGCAATAGATACCTTTTATCTCTCCCCAGTGAATGGGAAGATGGAGCAATCTTTAGAAGCGGTTCAACTCTATTTGAAACTTCTAGACAGCCAAGTCAGGGAGGAGTTCAGAAGACTACTGTACTTCATGGCTGTTGCAGCACATAATTCTGAGCTCAAACTACAGAAGGAGGTAAATGTGCAAACTTAACTGTTAGACGTTGCTTTACACTTACTGAAATCTAGAGGTCCCAGATACTGGTCAGAAACACATTTGTAGCTTAAATATATGACTACAGGAGAAGCAAGGACTCTAGAAGAACAAAGGCAGTGCCCTTCTTAAAGGGGGAGATGAGTTATCCTCTTCTGATCATTATTTCACATTATCCTTTAGAGTGACAACAGGATGGTTGTGAAAAGAACATTCTCTAAAGCTATTATCAACAATAAAACCTTATCCAGAGGGAAAACTGACCTCCTGATCTTGTTCCTTGTGGACCACCAAAAAGATGTGTTAAAAGTAAGTGCTAGAAAATGACCAGGTCTTTGTTATCTTGTATGCTTATGCAGAATTGCCTTTTTCTAAGCTGCTGTTTGACTGTCTTCTCTTTCTATTCAAGATCCCAGGGACACTGCATAAAATGGTCAGCAATAAACTGGTGGCTTTGCAGAAAGGCCAAGATCCTAGTAAGATAACAGGTAACACTTTAAACTGAACTTTTTATTCTTGTCATGCACCCAGATGAGAAATAGAAGGGACTGAGATGATGCAAAAAAGACTTGCTGTAACAATGACTAACTTGACTCTAAAGGAGGATGGGTCTGTAGAATCCCGAGGGTGGTTGACTGTGGTGTTAACTATCTGAATGTCTCGTGTTTCCTTTTAGGCTATACCTTTTGCCAAAAGCTTGATGAAAGAGAGTATCGCTCCAATACGGAGAAGACCACAAAAGATGAGCTATTATCTCTGTTGAAAGCTATTGATGAAGATTCAAAGCTCTCTGACAAAGAGAGAAAGAGACTGCTAGGTCAGTTTCATAGTAGTAATCCAAGTATTTTTATGCAGTATTTTGGAGACAGAGTTACTAATATGTGTGTGTGACTTTAAATATAGATTACTTTCTATACTCCAGTATTGAAAACACTAATATATTTGTAAATCTTTTGTATTCATGTATCTAATAAAATTATTTTGTGGAAATGGATGGAATTTATACAATTATTACCAAAGCCAACGGTGCCCAAGTTTAGCCTGTACTTACAGTTTAGCTTTGCTCTTTCTTAATTGCTGTAGGGCCAAAATAATCCTTCCTTTGCCTCACCTAAAGCCAAGTCTATTGACTCCCTCTATTCAAGTGTCAGAATTACTGAGATGGGAAACACCTCTCTGTGAATGAGATCTCTCTGCCGCCTTTTGCCCTGGCACTGAATTTTATGCTGAACAGGTTTTTCTAATTGGCCTTGCATGATATCACTCTGCCATGTAGCATTGATCTTTGACTTGCTGTGTAATGGACAGAGCTGAATAACATCATCTGCTTGATATTCCACAGCTTTTCTTCAAGCTTGCCAGCTAACTATACTGTGTATGTATATGACAAATTACTATGCTGTTTTAAGCTAAAATGGCACCATATTGAGGAATTGCCAGGGAAGATGACTTTTTCCCAGCTGAATCCTACTCTGTACCCTGAATTCCCATTGACTCTCCTGGGATGGTAATGATATTCTGGATTTTTAAGTCAGTCTGGCTTTGGTTGCCCCAGAGCATACTGTTTATGGCTAGTTACCTTCATCCCTGCAGTGTTTTGCTCTGTAAGTCTTATTGATGTCACCAGCTGTAATTAGCTGGAACAAATGGAAGGCCTTTGGGTTTTCTTATGGCTGGATATTTTATCTATGTCTAATCTACAGTGGAAATCCCAAGCTGTGCAACACAGGCAATTGCAAACAGGAAAATACATAGCATGATCAGAGATCTAATTTTGACTCTTGTGGAGTTACCTTTGGGATGATGCCAGCAAAACTTCATTAGAGTCACTGTTGCAAGAAATCACATTTTGTTCCATACGCAGTGTCAACAGAGCTCTGTTCTCTCTTATTTGGGGAAAAAAGCAAGTTTAATTGGGATCAAAGGTAATGTAATCATGAAAACAAAGTAGTAATAACTGTTACAAACCCATGTGGTGAGCTGTTTTTAAAAACAGAATCCTATTTGAGATACTACTCTCTGATATATCACGAAGTAACTCTTCGGTCATTAGTGGTGTCTGTTGCCACTGGTTATTGCTTCTCCAGAGTACTTTCTCTGAAAGCGAGATGATGACTTGGTGTGTGATAAGACAATGTATTACTGTATGCTGGTGGGGGATGGAAGGCAAACACATAAGAGGCTTATTCTAGTCAGTTAGACAGGACTTCTGAAAGATAATCAGTTCTTGAAAACTAATAGCATGGGGGACGTGTAACCCTTTTTAGTAGTTATTTTTTGTAGTTCTTAGTTTTAACTGCAAGCTTTTGATTATAAATGCACTTTCTCAGAAAAAAGTGGCTTAACCCACACTTTAAAATGTGGGGGTGGAAAGGCAAGTTTCTTGTTCTCAGAATTTCTGATCGTATCTTTCTTAAGTTACTTGTGGTGTTGCATCGTCTGTCTCTTCAGCAGAAGTATATTCCCTTTCTAACTCCTGATTCTATCTGCTGTCTGGGCTGACCTCATGGTTAAGAGGATGAGACTTCTATCTTGAAAATGAGTTCCTGCCTATGGGCATCATCTGCTGGAGTACGAGTTCTGAATTACAGATATCACTGCACTGTGTGAGTCACTGGGTTGGCTTTGGTGCCAAGCTTGCTTTCAGGCTACTGAAAAGCAGTCTGCAGAGAAGAACCAGGCAGGAGAGATGTTTGGGAGTGTTCACTGATGGATACAAGGCAGGGCCAGCGTGGCCTTTACTTGGGTGTGATACAGCTCATCTAACAGTTTGACCCGAAGGGACCGATGGTCACAGCGTGAGCTGGGTAAGGTGAATACATCCCAGCGGGACAGCAACAAACAGTCATGGTTTCTTCCCCTGGTTGCTCTTGGCCTAGAACAGTGCCTTCCCTTGCTGGGTGGATTTAATCTAAATAAGCACAGTGCGATAGGGACAGACACCTATTTATCTGTGTTAGAGTCCAGGTGGAGGCTTTTGGGGTGCAGCTCTTGCTCTGGCCCAGCTGTGGGTGCTGTAGGGAGCTGCTCCTTGCTTAGTTACACGGAGGCAAACCTCCCACTCCCCTAAAAAGAGCAGCGGTGAGCCATAATATTGAGGATTATTCTTACACCCTTGGTCCGGAGCAGGGTGCTGCCCCATCCCCACCCCTCTAGGCCCACTTCGGGGGGAAAAAAAACCCTCAGTACCTGCGCAGAGCGGCGGGCGGGG
>NW_008796218.1:10268628-10277061 GCF_000699145.1 Aptenodytes forsteri | reverse complement strand
TCTGTACCGGGAGCTGCCGCCGCCGCCCCGGCTGGGCAGTGCAGGGGACGCGCCGTGAAACTTCTGAACCCATGTGAAAGCGTTGCAGGAAAATTGCTGCCCAGTGCTGGGGAGGGTAAGGGGGTGGAACAGTAACATTGCCGCTACGTGGTATGGTGTTTTTGTTACGATACCTTGAATGCTCTCTTTTGGTGATGGACCGGGACTTTCAGGGCCTTACACAGAACAGGTTGCAGCTGGGGAGAATAGTAGAAGTTCACAAGCATCTCTTTTAATTTGGAAGAGGGACAGAGGACAGGCTGTAGCTTCACCATAGAGAGCTGAGGTGTGGCTTGCCTTTTAGGGGATTATGAGGGAAAGTAGGTTTTGATGTGGCAGGTGAACAGAGGGAAGAGGACAGAGTTCAGCATTGGAATGGAGCTTGAAGAAAGGTGGCCTTCAGGGCTTGTGTGTTCGGCCTGCAGGTAAGGGGAATTGTCGAGTCTTCTCTCATACAGAGCAGTGGGGCAACGCTTGAAGTTAGGAGGAACCGCTTCAGTCTTGAGTGTACTCCGCAGAAGCACAGTGAACTTTATTTAATGCTGGTGTGCGTCAGATGATTTGAGGACCTTTGATGGAAAGAACCCGTGGAAAATATTTTGCTTAAATTTTAATTTTTTGGGTTTTCTCTTGCACTTCTGTTTTTATTAAAAATGAATTGAAGGAAAGTGCAAAGAAGTAGACTTTGTTCTATTAAGAGTCAGAATTGTTTTTGTGAAAGGAAAGATGATGATCACGCTTTTGGAAGAGGTATTGTCAAGCTTATTTACCCAGTGGAAAGAGGATTTGTTCTAGATGTGTTCTGGCAAATAATAGCAGTAATCCAGCAGAAAAGAGTAGACTATTGCAAACTATACAACTAAGCCAACAAGTGTGCCTGTTTACCTCATCTGCTGAACAGTCATTTGGTAGAATGGCCCAAGAGTTCTTGCACCCACTTTCCACAGCTGAAACAGGACTTTTTTTTTAACAGATGGTATTTAAATGAAATGGTTCGTTTTGAGACTGTAGTTCTTGATCTGCCATTTTATGGAAAGCAATACTTTAGGATGTTGTCTGTGTGGTAGGAATGATGGCCTGGTGGGCAAAGCTGGGGGTAGTAATCATGAGACTGATTATCGTTTTGGCCCTGTCATTTATCTCCTGTGAGTCCTCAAGCAACTTAACTCACACCCGGTTTCTTCTCTGCAAATAAGAGATAATATTTCTCTACTTTTCTAAGGGTAGCGAGGATAAAGTGCAGTGAGAGATTGCAAGGCACGATGAAGTGTCGTGTGCATTAAAGACCTAAGTGGGTCTTAGTTGAGTCATCTTGGTGCTTCAGATTTTGACTTCAGGATGCTTTGTGGAAGAGAATGAATAGGAAGAACAACCGTCTGGTCTGGTTGAATGAATGTGGAAGCCTTTATGATAATGCTTTTATTCTAGCCAAATTCAACAGCACGTTTTCCTCCTCTGTTTAACCAGTCCTATCTTATAATTTCTATTGCAACTGTTGCTATGATCTTCTCTATTAACTGCTTCTTTATTAACAGAGCTACTCATCCTCTTGTTGCTCGAGTGTTTGCAGTAACAGACCTTTTGTCCGCTAGACCAGAGAACCACTTCTCCTGGAGCACATCACTGGTTTCCCACCAGGGGTTTCCCACTGGTTTCACACTTGCATGCTGGTTTGGATGCCTTGCGTTACACCTAGCTGGAGGCTCTCTCTGCCTTAGTTAAAAGGGTGGCAATATGACTGCAGCTCTGCACAGACGACCACTTTCTTGTCCCAGCTGGGATTGTCTGTGTGTGTGAAGGGGGAGATGATCAAGTGTTTGGGGCAGGGACATCAGCGACTTTGTTCCAGCTAGAGGTGGGGACTAATGTATGGGTCTAACACTACCTGTATGGTTGTCTTAGTTTTCCTGTGTAATCTATCCCATGCTTTTTATGCTTTGTTTTCTTCTCTGAAATAGAAATCACGCAGTGCTGTGGACAAGCGTTGTGTGTTGTTGTGTATCTCGTGCATCTAGCAAGATGATGATCCTGAGTCATTGCTGTAGAGCAAAACCATTTCTTATATGCACTGAGCTTTCCAGCTGTTCCGTAGAATCACATCGGCACAATCAATTTAAGCATTGATGGAGTAGGGTTAGTTATTACAGCTGTTGCATGAAAATGAAAAAACTCAGTGCTGCATTTCATATTTCTACACTGTTGCTTGCTTATGCTTCAGTGCAGTCTTTGATGCTGCAAGTATTTTTTCCTAGTAGCTGTGAGGTGCCTCTGGAGGCTGTATCTCTTGCAAAGAGCTTGTTTCTTTCAAATTTTGAAAGTGGGGATGATGGGATACTAGGTGAAAGAGGAAGTTGTTGTTTTTCCAGGAGCTTGCTTTTTTTTTTTTTTTTTGAAAGGCAGACTCTTCCCGACTTCCCGCTTCACAGAACATCCGGGTTATTTAATTGAGTTAGAGACATCATATGCTCTCTAATAGATTTTTTGTAAAATTGAAGTCTGAACAGTAGCTTCCTGTATGACAGAGAGTTTTCAATGGTAAGATGGGCAAATTACGTTCTTTGAAGGGAAATCTGAATATGAAATAAGTGAAGATAATGAATGGTGAGACATGCTTTTCTAACAGTCATTTTTTCAGTATAACTTTGGGTACGCTGCAGGTATCTGTGATGTAATATAAATATTATTTAATATCTAATGTTTAACAAACTAATATTTAAATACTATAACTATGGTCTTTACTGTCTTAATGGTTTTTTAAAAAATAATCCTGATATACATAAATCATAACTCTTGCATGGAATGAAAATATGGGAGTATAACTTTATATTAATTTATTTCTAGTCGTTTTCCTGCTTCTTAATGCATTTGGATGGCTCAGAGTGAAACTTTTTAAGTTCTGAGCAGTTGGGGCAGATTATAGTTCAGGAGTAGGTTGTGTTCAGAAAGCTTTATCATTATGTAGCGGGGAAATGTCTCATTTGGCATAATCTTTTTGTAAAACATGTTTGTAAAACTATTCTGAAGGTGTTTTTCACTGCTCTCATAAGCAATGCTAAGAAAGAAAAATATATTTAATTTGTTCTCATCTGTATGCATTATGACGAGGGAACAGTTTCAGATTTTTGAGAGCTTACTAGGAATGCAGATTAAGTAAACAGTAGCTGTGTTGAAAGCATCCCGTTTTGTGCAAGATGGGAAGTGAGTCACTGAGTCCAGGTCCCCTACCATTACGGGAATGACATCGTATCATTCCTCATAAGATTCCTTTTATTCTCATTTTTTTTCTTAATCAGGAGAACTCCTGGTGATGTTTTCCCACTCAGCCATGTCAGAAAATGCTTATTCATTCCCTTTTTCATCTTTTTTCTTTTTCTGAAAAGAACCAACTGAAAATGTCTCAGAATCCTGACAAGCCACATTCAAGTGAAGAAAAGTTGAGTGGTTTGGAGGATGGTCAAGAGGAGAGCTTGGACAACCCGGATCAGTCTATCAGAAAAAGAATACGACAGGGTGCTCCAGGGTCACACAGAGATGATACACCGAAGTGTAAGCAAGACTGCTTTATTAAAAAAAAAAAAAAAAAAAGTAAATTCTATAATTTTTTTGGTGGAGACAATCATGGCGTTTTATAGCGTTCTGTGCAAGTTTGACTCTTTTGCAATTAAATGTTGCGTGACTCCTGATCACTTGCTTTTAAACTGTTTGTAACACCTTTCTCCCCATTTTGTTTTAGTATTTAATTGTTCACAATAACCATGTTGCTTTGAGCCACAGATATCTTAGATGCCTTTGCGTGTCTGCACTCACGGAAAGGATGAGCACTACTCCAGTACGTTCTAGCTAAACTGTTGCTGCTGTTTGCATTATCAGCTGAACCTTCTGGTTCAGAAACAGCAGCCGCATGTTTCTCTGCATGGCAAGGAAGGCTGTTATCAACAAAGTAATGTCCTGTCACCCCCCTCCCAATACAGATAGCAAGTTGTATATTTAATCCCAGCATTACTTCTAGTGTCAAGCAGGACTGCATGTTTTAAGTTTATTCCTAGGGCATTTTTTTCTTTGTCATTCTGCTTTTACCATGAGAAGCTGGATGCAATATGGCTACCAATTATTTCTGGCAAATCTATAGATTCCAAGGGGAAGTTTTCTGGTCCCAGGGATTCAATTCAAAGAGGCAGAATTGCTCAGATAACTAGTTCCAAATTTCTGTAGAGAGTGTCTCAACATCTAACATTTTATTTGTTGCATTCTTTTTATTTTTTAATAGTGTTCATTATTACTTGAGGTTTAGTGTTGTGTTTAGTGTCCTGTTACACAGAGGAGATGCTCCACGGGAGTTTATGTTCTTGCGTCTTGCTGGTTGCCTGATAGGAAACGTGGTGTGTGTATGGAGAGAGGCTATGAACACATGAAAGGAAAATGCACAGCACAGTCTTGCACTGCATTGTACGACGAAGAAGACGTCAGTCTCAAGCCCTCCCCTCTCGTAAGGGAGCAGCTGTAATATGAGAATGAAGTAACATGATTTAAGAGCGTTCTTTGGTAAATGAAAGAATCTTAGCTTTTAGTGCATCCACTGCTAGAGTGAAGTCATTTGGCAGTCAGACAAGAGCACTCTCATTCAGCTGTGAACTTTGTTGTCCTGCTAGTTCTTCTCAGAATATCAATCCTTGCTGTGTTCCCGGAGTTACTGTGCAAGATTAAGCTCCAAGCAGGAGGAAATAAGGGTTTAAAAGTGCTGCACAAAAAGAGCAAGATATTAATGAAAAATTAGCACATTGGAACCATACTGTGTATGCTTGGAACAGCTTTGAATGGCAGACGGGTGATGGACAGTTACTTTTAAAGTACCTTTTCTGTTACTAGCTTAAGTCCAATCAAACTGGATTATCGAATGAGGCAGACATGATAGTTTGCCTAAAACATATCTCAGTGAACCCGGCCTATGAAGATCCCTGGTTGGTTTCTTTCATTTTGAGAATTAGTATGTCGATCCTATGCCCAGACTGTAGTAGAAATGAATGAACTACAGAGAGAAATCGATCCATTAGGGCAATTCTGTTGTGGCTCTTTTCCCCGCTTCTGCTCCACTAGATGTTTTCTGGAGGAGCCAAGTTGAACCTTGCCATTCCTGTCTGCCTCACCTGAGGACACTAATGATCTAGCTTTCTCCTTTTTCTCAAATACCTGGACCAGGGAAGAGCTGTGGTGCTTCTCCTGACTTCTGGCAAGGCATTGCAGGGCACCCACACGCACTGCTTGCAGTGATGCTAGCACAGCTAGGAGGAATCTTTACCACAAAGAATCAGTGGCAACAGGTTTCAGTTGGCTTCAGTGGGAATGAGATTACTCCCCTAACCAGCATGGCCTACACCTTTGTCACCTTCTCTGCCTTTATGTTGACTTGTTTTTAGGGCTGTGACACTTCCTGCACTACAGTAGTGTCCCAGGAGGATGTTATGTAGTCCAGAACAATTAGGAGCTGTAATTCCCACTGCATCCAGGAAGCAAATTAAGTTTTCTGAAACTGTCCCTGTCCCTCTTCTACCTTCTAGATTTCTACAGTCAGTCGCTACCTTTGTCTCCTGCCTAACGAAAACTGGCCTGTTTTTTCAGGTTTGGCGCCTCCTCCTACTCGCTTGTATGCCCCAGGGCCCAGTTTGAAGCTGGTTGTTCATCCTTGTCAGCCCCAAATGCCTGCCAGAGGCATTGATGCTGGGACTAGGTCTTGATGTCCTTTGTCACTTGGATGATGGCCTGTGGGGAAGAAGTTTGGAGGAGTGCCAGTTGCACTGGAAGTAGTGAGAATAATTAGCTACTAGTACATTATTGCTTAATGTTAATGGTGATTTGTTTGCCGACTACTTTAGAGATGACGTCTCTTCCTTGAAAAATATAAAATTGAAATGGCAACATCTGCACAATAATTGGGGAAATAGTGCAGTGAAAATACTAGTATTTTTAATGATTTCTTCCTACAGTATGGAGAAAGATGATGTTAAGCAATCCTAAAGAAGTGGGGTTTTGGGTGCGAGGTTTGTTTTTATTTTTTAGAAGAGCTTGATGGAACTTGGAAGCAATTGACATACTGAGCCCAGAATATCACCTTGGGTTCACTCCTTTGTTTCCTGTAATACTCCAAACCTGTGTCATCCGCCAGCTGGGAAGAGGAAGGGAAGGAAAGGAGAAGAATCTTCAGATGATACTGTCTTTTGGCCCTTTGTACTGTCAAGAAGGTGGAAAGGGTCCAAAAGTATTAGCAGACTTTTTTCCACAGACTTTTATCGATAACTGTCTGACAGTTTAATTTCTGTTGCAGCTAGTCCTCCTCGTCCCGTGTCAATAGAAGAGCTCATGGAAACAGCTAAGGGAGTAACCAACATGGCATTAGCACACGAAATTGTTGTTAATGGAGACTTCCAGATAAAACCAGCTGAATTACCAGAACACAGGTAAGATTGTTACCAGATACGTAAATTAAATTTGCATTTGTAGAACTGCAGAACAGCTCTAGTGGATCAGGTAAAGGCTCTGGCTAGTATCTTGTCTGGCAGTGCCTAACACGAGATAGGAAAGAGCATAAGAAGAAGAATGTAAGCATGCAGTTCTGCTTCCTCAGAAACGTGTGTGCATGCAAGTTGAACCTCTTGGAGTAATTGTTTGGGCATGTGTGATGCGAATCCCACTGTGGTGTGGTTTCTGTTGGTGTCCCCTTGTCCCAGGAGCCTGAGACTGCAGTCTTCTGAATACCCAAGTCTAGCTGCAGATGCAGGTAGTGCGCTCAGCATCTTTTAAGCTTTCACTGCCTGTGGGAGTAAGATGAAACTGATCATTTTAGCTTTTTCTGAGCCTAGTGTCTGTTTCTCCAGGGATTTTTGGGGGAAGAGGTTCTTACGTTTTATTAGGTTAGTCCTTTCTCCTTTTAAGTTTGAAGTCTTTCCTTCTCTTTCTGACCTAACAGTAGTTCTATCCCCCCGCTGAGAGGGGAGAGGGAGAACAGAAGAGGCCTTCATGTCTGGTTGCATACTGGCCCGCCTAGCTGACCCAGTCCTATTGACAGATGCTTCATCTGCTGTTCCTTTTTCTTTCACACGCAGAGAGATGTGGCTGACAATGTGTTTCCTGGGTTAATTTCTGAAAGTTGAGTGCATACTTCATGGAAGAAACTTGGTCCACATTGGAACCAGTGTTGTCTGTAGGTGTTTCCGTTTGAGAGAGACCCCAGAGCACATTGCCTTCATGGGTGCTGCAGGAGAATGTGCTACGGATGGCTCTTAGGAGACTGGCATTGGTTGTCCTTATAGAAAGTGGTCATACTGAGACAAAAGGTCTGATGCCCATCTCCACCAAAACAAGGTGACGGTGGTTCTCATTAGCGTTAGTAATGAGAGGATGTTGCTCGGAACTAGAATCGTCCCTGACTGAAAAGGCAGTAATGGGAACAGTCTCATCTTCCCTTCTCACCTGGACTATTCCTGTCTTTCCAGCTCTGGCACCAGCTTATTATACCAGTGGTGTTTTATTAATGGCTGTGGACTGCTAAACAACAGTAACCAAAGAAAACGTGCTCATGCTATTAAATACACTGAACCTCCTGGTCCCAGCAGGAATTGCCTTTGAGTAAGGGTTGAATGGAGTGGATGAGGGTCTTTGCTATACTTTCTTCACTTGTCTCAGCCTCTGCGTTGGTAGGAAATGGAATCGTGGTCCCCTTAAATGCTGAGGACAAACAGCATTTAACTGAGCTAGCACATGACAATAGACATTTCTGTTGTTCATCAGGACTCATATACTTTAGAGCTCAAGCAATGATTTGATCTGTCTTCTCAGCACTGTCTTTCAGTGTCTGCCTTGTCTGTTAGACAGACCCAGGCAGTGTGGTCCAGTCCTCCTTCGTTGCCTTACTTGCAGGTTGCATGCAATTCATATGTGGTCCCGTGGACTGGGACCTGTCTTTAGCCTGCACAAATGCTGCCTCTGAAGCAAGCATTTGGAAAGTACGCCTGAGACACGCAAAGCTCATTCTCCCCATTCCGTGTTATCTTCTCTGTCCCAGCATCTTTTGGGGGAACTTCCATCAGGTGTTTTCTGCTGGGCAGTTGATGGCTGAGAATAAATGCTTCATCTAAAGTCCCACAGTTATGAGAGTGCTGTTCTATTCAGTGTCCGCTTCTGCTCCGTGTTCCTTCGCATGGACTTCTCATGTGAAGATGTGCTGTGATAGTGGATAACTTTTCTGGTATGCCTCGCTGCCATAATGTTGATCTTGGCATTTTTTAGGGAAGAAGGATTTTAGCATGTTTTCTTTTTTCCATCACTTCTTCTTTCCCCACCCGCTTAAAAAAAAAAAAAAAAAGCAAAAGGAGAGAAAGCGATCGGGACCTACGCGGGACA
>NW_008796218.1:10206421-10268510 GCF_000699145.1 Aptenodytes forsteri | reverse complement strand
AAAAAAAAAAAAAAAAAAAAAAAAGCAAAAGGAGAGAAAGAGCTGGGGACCTATGCTGTACTTTGGAAAGTTGGATGCTTTTGCTCACTGATGCTGAGCAGTGGCTGTAGTTTCCAGAGTGGCTGATTTGCATCTCTTCACCTGATCACAGAAGCAGATGTACTGCAGAGGTCACCTTGCCGGGAGTGCTTGGGCTTTGTGATGGGCCAGGCCTGCTTTAGTACAGGATCCCTGTATTTGGCTTTTGTGAGCGATTTGTGTGCAGCTATTTACCACCTCGAAAAGAAAGAGCAGTCCTTCTTATTTTGCTTGAAGAGGGATTCTGGAATCTTCCTTGGATTAAATGTTTTGTGTGTGTGTGTATAGCTTAGAGTCCCCTGCAGCTTGAACGTAAGCGTAGACAAGTGGTTGTGACTGTATTTGCAGTTGTATGCGCTGTCAGTAGAGCACATGTTGGCTAGTCTTAGAGGGCCACAGGGCCTAAGTGCCTCTGGGCGCTGCCTGAACCTCAGCTGCACGTGGAGTCGGAGCCTTGGGAGTCTGGTGTTTGTTGTGGGCACTTTGTGTGTGTGTGTGTACATGTGAGCGTTTTACTTCTTCGGTGTTGAAGTTAAACCTGGTGTGGACAGGAGCCTGCCTGCTGAAGAGGAGTGACTTTCAGTATTTTGAATTAGGAATTGGTACTGAAGCAGTGGAATTCATTTATTTTTTTGCACAAACTGAACTGGGCCTTTGTCTCAGAGTAGTTGCAATATTTGTGTGTTGAAATGCAGAAGCTTTTGTGTCAGGGAAGTTACTTCGTTTCTGTTAGGTTTACTTAATGAATTTTACTTAGTAGAATTGCATTTCCTTAAGGCTTTTGAAAGGAACATGAATACAGCTTGTCTTCAAAAGACCAGTAATCTCTGTGATTTCCTTTTTTTTCTTCCCGTTGTTTACTTTAGAGGTAGCATGTGATAGATACTTTCAAGAAGTTTAATTTGTAGCTGCCTTTGCTTGTGTGTAACCCTTTATTAGGATATAAGCCATTCCAAATCCTGTGTCTGGTTTTTCTTGCTTTTCTGAGTAACTTAAAATGGCAGATCTCTTCTCTATTAATTGCCATATATTCATTATTACATTATATTCATATTATTACATGCTGTTCTTCAGGAGCTGCAGGTTATCTATGTAAGGTGGTGCAGAGACAAGTATTGCTTTTTTTAACTGGTCATATTTACTCACAGCTTAGAAAAAAAAGTAAGAGATATTGTGCATAAAGCTTTCTGGGATTGTCTGGAAGCTCAGCTAAAGGAAGATCCACCGACATATGACCATGCAATTAAACTGTTGGGAGAAATTAAAGAGGTAAGATGATGTGATATCAAGGTAACTTACTGAATTTGTGTAGCTGCATTGATATGAATGGGCAAAAGTGGTTGAAGTTTGGCTTTTCATAAAGGACTCCCTTGAACTTTTTCATTACTATATCATTGTCTGTGAACATACATAAGTTGTATAACCCCAGAGGAGAAATTTGAATCTAAAAACAAATGCAAAACCGTGTAAGATAAATAAAAGTTAAGTAATACTAGTTTCATAATTCCAAGCTTCCTTCATGTTATGACAGTGGTATTAGTTACGGAATCAATGAGATGCCCCAACACTGGGCTGACAAAACCCAGTACAATAGTCTTAAGTACGATCTGTACTACAGAGCATTTACCACTTAGTAACTTCAGCACCGTGCAGAATGAGGTGAAACACTTGGAGTTGGTGAATAGTTGGGTAAAAAAAAAAAGAAGAAAAAGAGATTCCACTTGTAAAGGGCAATTAGTTTAAATAAAAAGTGGTTCAGTAACTGTTTTGATCCTTGTAGTCTTTGATATGTAGAACTAATGCACTGTTAAAAACTTTCCATTTCAGAATCTCCTGTCCTTCTTGTTGCCTGGTCATACTAGACTGAGAAGCCAGATTACAGAAGTTCTTGATCTGGATTTGATAAAACAGGAGGCAGAGAATGGCGCCCTTGACATTTCTAAGTTGGTCGAATTTGTTATTGGGATGATGGGGACTCTCTGTGCTCCAGCTCGAGATGAAGAAATTAAGAAACTGAAAGATATTAATGAAATAGTTCCTCTGTTCAGGTACTGAAATGGTATTATTAGTCATTGTTGAGAGTCCCTTAAATAATTTTAGATGGGGATGAGGGTGGGGGGCCGGGGGGGGGGGGGGCATTCCAGCAGAGCAACCTGTAAACCTTTGTAGAAAAAAAGAATGATAGGAAAAGGGATATAGTTGTGGGTGTGAAGGGGAGAAATGCTCTAGAAGTCTTTAACAAGGACCTTCTTTGTTCTGGTGAACTGGAGTATTTGTCTGGCTCCTGCATGTCACTGAAGGACACTTTCTTAAATGCCAAATGCATATAAGCCTTAAGATAGCAGGTGAATGGTCAGTTCGTATCAGAATTTAATATCGACAGCAGAAGGGGAAAAAAAGCAAGCAGGAGCATAGGAAAAAGGTATTATTGTTCTCCAACCAGTTCTTCCTGTCCCCCCAATTTGAGCTCTTTTTACCCCCCACCCACTCCCTGTATAATATCCTTTCAGTTCTAAAGGGAGTGTACACACCACGTCTGGGAGCACAGAGGCTTCTGCTTTGTCACCATGTTCTCCGTTGAACAGCTCAAGGTCTCAATAGTTAGAAGAAATTTTATTAACCTTGTTGTTTTCTAATTTGGTGACCTTCCAAGAGTTCAGGATTGACATGGCAGAAATATTGCCAGCAGGAATTAGGTTGCTTTGAAATTAAGGTGTTTTTCTTTTTTTTTCTTTTCTTTTCTTTTTTTTCCCCCTTGGGTCTGATTATTCACTTCCCACTGAGGCTGGCTTTATAGGCTGCCAACAGAGATAGTATGCAAGCTTGGAAATCCAGATGTCTTTTTATGTATTCAACATATGATATTGCACATCCTGGGAAATATAATCTATGGAGCTAGTAAAGTTAATTCCATGGAGGCTTTTTTACAGGAGAGCAAGTTTTATTTCCTACTTGGAAGAGGCACATGCATGCATGTAGATGCCTGCTCAAGCTTTCTCTCTGTCTCATGTCCTTAAATTGTTAAGCACCCTGTTAATGTTTCCCATGCATGTTTTTGCTCTTTCCTTAGACAATCTGTAATAAATCTTGTAAATAGTACCTCTTAAACATCCGCAGCCTTGAATAACTTTTTCTGTTTGTTTGTTTAGAGCAATTTTCTCTGTATTAGACCTAATGAAAATGGATATGGCAAACTTCGCTGTCAGTAGTATTAGGCCAAAATTAATGCAGCAGTCTGCTGAATATGAAAGAAAGAAGTTTCAGGAGTTTCTTGAGAAACAGCCAAGTATGACTTTGTTCCTTTCTTTCTTCCCCTCTGACCTCCCAGTAAACTGCGTGTCTTCGCTTGTAGATCCTGAAAAGAAATCAGATTTTTTGTTAAGTTCTAGAATTCATGTGGTAAATGACAGCTTGTGCCCCAAAACTGTGGTTTGAAAAAATCTGCCGGAACAACAGTTCTGCACTTTGTACTCTGGAGTTTAGTTTCATTTCAATACCGTGTAGGGCATACTTAGCTAGCATCATCTCACCTCCAATTTCCTGTAGCTGTGTGGTGTTTTAATTCTGTTTTAGACGTTCTGCTTAATGCAATAAATGAAATGCATGTCAATAACTGATATCATGGGTATTAGCAATAGTAACTAATGGGATTGTTTGGAAACTATTGGTGGAAAAACCTAACTTTGAAAAGGAATTTTCTTAACCAGCTTTTTTTTTCCCTGCTCTTCCAGATTCTTTAGACCTTGTCACAAGGTGGTTACAAGAAGCAGCAGATGATCTTGCAAAGCTGAGATGTAAAATGTTGCCTCCCCACTGTAGTGGTGATGGTGCCACTGGTGGAGCTTCCGCCTTGTGCTCCACTGCTGTACAAAATCAGGCCTATCTGAAGCTCCTAAAGTGGGATCATGTAAACAGGCCTTTTCCAGAAGTAGGTATTTAACAGAAAAATTGATTTCTGTGTTTGTTCTGCTTTTCTGTTTCTGGGATGTAACAGGAGGTGTTTGGTTTTGTAGCCTTGCAACAAGTACAATACTAAAACATTATCTCTTGATTGAGAGCTCTTGTAGCTCTTCTAATAGGTACTTCTTTTTCAGTATTGAAACATACTTAGTTGGAAAAGAGGAGTTAATTCTTTTCATTTTGTTCCTGTTACTCACCTGCTGAGCATGCGTTGCTCTTTTCTGTGTCTTTGTCTTATCTTCACTGCTGTGAATAGGTAGGCACCACAGTGTCACTTCACAGCCCAGCATTCTGACTTCATTCCGTGCTGCCTTCCTCATTCTTTGCAGACAGTGCTGATGGACCAGACCCGCTTTCAGGAAATACAGCTGGAGCTGGAGCAGCTCCTCTTGACTGGGACTGTCCTTCTGGTCACGTTCAGTGCAGCAGGCTCAGCACTCGTTGATATGCCTGGGTTTGCTGAGAAAATCAAAACCATTGTCAAGGTGCTGCTGACAGGAATGCATCTTCCGTGAGTATTGAATAATCCTGGTCACACAGAGGCAGGTGTAGTTCTGTTTTCACTCGAGTAAATAATCAGTTTAAGCTTCTCTCTGGCTGTGGACTGCAGATCGTGTAGAGGAAGGGATGAGGGCTTTTTATGAGCCCAGGCTGACAATTTTTATTCAGCTTACTCAGACAGAACCGTCTTTTCTTGCTCTGTTCTTTTCCGATACGTACATGCTCCTTTCTTCAGAGTATGTTTTTCATGATGCCTCGTTGGCACATGAGAGTGCAAGCAGCTAACCATGCTTACAGTTTGGGCCAGGCTCCCTTGAGAATTTGTGTGGTACGGTAAGCTGCTTGCTTACTGTATTTACATTTAGATTTAGAATGATTGCTGTGCACATTCTGGGTTGATAACAGTTTTTTGCATTAGTCAGAGCTGTCTGTGTAGGCAGAAAGTCGGCTCTTACTTGTATGGATTGTTCAGGCTGGAAATCGTTAATGCTATCCTACCTCCTTGTTTTATACCTCAACTTTATTTTTCATATATATAAAATGTATTATTCTTTATAGTTCTGGCTTTATCTGGATTACGCGTCTTCCATTACATTTGATAAATAAGGCAACTATAATTGGATAGTTTCTCTTTAAAAGGTGGGAAAAAAGTGAATAACTAATATAGCTAAGTAATGCTCTACTCCACATTCTCTAGCTCCTTTAACCTGCAGGAATCTTTGGCCACCATCGGTGAAAAGGTGTGTGCTGAAGTTAACAGCTGCCTTTCCCAGCATGGGTTTGCACCATTCTCAGCTGAGAGAGAGACTGGACTTAAAGGACAAATCCAAGCAGCGGCCAATCCGGATAACACCATATCCAAGCTAATAGGTATGCTTTGACGAAAATGCTCTCTTCTCGAGTGACCGCTCGTCTGTCTTTGTAAAACTGTTGGTGGCATGTCATGGCGTGGTTTCTCATTTAATGTTTCAACTACTTGTTTACTATGTTGAGGCTTTCTGTATTTTACATGAGATTACGCTATTTCTAATCGACTGTCTCTTTTGAAAACGAACCAAACCCCTTGGTCCAATTTTTCCAGATTCTCGAATTGAAAAGTTTCTGGAGAATTATCTTGCATCTAGTCACCAGAAATCGTTACCTGCTATTCCTGGAGGATTAGGCCCTATTCAAAGAGAGCTGGAAGAGATTGCTGTCAAGTATGTTCGTCTTGTCAACTACAACAAAATGGTCTTCAGCCCTTACTATGATGCAGTCCTTGGCAAAATACTGACTAAGGGAGAATCCCAACTTGTAGGGAAGTCAGAAGAATCATAAAACCAGTTTGTATGCTACCAATACGGTATTGTCAGCGATTTTAAAAAATTGCACTAATATTTGTCTAGGAAAACAGCTTTCCATGTAAATACTGGTTCCTTTTAATTCACGAGTGGTGATTGATGAGGAAAATAGATGAGATGCAAAAGGGGTTCTGAAGTAAATGATGAAAGAGAGATGCATTTTTAATGTAAGTATGCAACCTGGGGGGGGATGTCTTGGTAGTTTTCTGGCTGCAATTTTTAGATTTTTGAGCTGATGCTAGGTAGGACAAGTGTAAGAACCAAACTTGGTAGTTAAGTAAGTAAGTGGCTCATTTTAGGGCATTTTACTCTAATTTACCGTGAATTTAGTTTGACTAATCCAGAGTAGATTAGCAATGGTCCTTTCCAGAAGGGGTGATTTGGCTTTAAAAAAAAAAAATCTTACTTTAAAGACTTAGGAAGAAAGCTAAAATTCTAGATAAGAGAAACTTTAACAGGCAAAAAACAAAGCCAAACAGCACTTTATTGTAACATTATGGTTAGTATGGTAGGCTACTAGTTTTTTCTGCATTTTACTGCATTTTTAATAGCCTTTTTTTGCTGTTTATCTGCAGATGTTACAAAACACATAATATATTTTTGTAGCAAATTTTCTGGTTATTGGGTAACTGTCCTCTGCTATGTACAGTACTTACAAAGGTGGCAATCTTATAGATTGCAGCTGTATTTATCTCTTGTAAAGAGTTCAGAAGGGCAGAGCTAAAACATTTTGATAAAAGTGGCATTTCTTACCTTTTTTTTGCTAGTAGTTTACTCCTTTTTATGTGAAATACTAATTTTAAAGTAAATCTTTGTCATTTTCAGAAGGTGGGTTTAAAGTGTGTGAAACTTTAGGCTGAAAATTTTACTTGTTTTTTTAAAACTACAACTGGAGATGATTGCATATTCAATCATGTCTTCAAAAATATCCAGGAAGTGCAGAGCACTATCGGAAGTAGAAGTGATTTTAACGTACTGTGAGGAGTGAATGGTTTAATGTTAGTTTGCATATACAGGGAATATTTTCAGTAGAAGATTTTTTTCACTTTGTAGAGGCGTACTTGAAACTTAAAATATTTGTAGGTCTTGAATTTAATTAGCTACATGTTGTATAGATGAGTGTTCACAGAAGAGCTCGATGATCTTACAGCCTTGTTGCAATTTCAGACTCAGCTAGGAGGTAAGTACATTTGAAATTTTCCTCTAGTTGAGCACAACGCTGTATTACAGTAATCAAAATTTGATGATTTTGAAAGCAAAGTTCATAGTTATAAACAGTGTGTCCCAAGTACTAGACTACCCAAAATTGAATGTGTTGTTGTCTTTAAAAAAAACCCAACAGGTTACGTAAAATAAATCAAGGGCCCTTTTATTGCTAACATCCAGGTTCTTTCTATTATTTTGGTTGACTGATAGATTAATAAAACTTCTCGAAGGAAGCACTTGATTATGAATCAGTGTTGATGCTTCCCTTTCCTGTTTTCCTTTAAATGTCAGTGTGGCTATAGCTGCACTAACTTTGAGTTTGGAGGAAGGTGGGATAAGTAAGACCTTTTATTCTGTATTAGCCTATGCAACTATAAAATAAATCTTTTCTCATTCATTACAAACCCCCTTCCCCAAGGGAAAAAACCCCACCAAAACCCTGGAAGAGATCACCAGCTCAGACAAGTGATTTTTCTCTCGGCTAAGTGTACTCAGATAGTAAAATGGATGTCTCTCTCTGAATCTTTCTTTGATAACTCAAAAATGAGTAGGTTGGTTAGCCAGAAAAAAAGTTCTGAGTAGGTTTTTGGTGTGGTCTATTTAATTGTTTGAATCAGCAAAGGATACTACAGAGGTCTTCAAGATTGCTGCATCTGCTTACTGTACTTTGTTATTAGTGCAGGAGCCACCTCAAAATACAGCCTATAGCTCTGCAGCTCCAAAAAATTAATTCAGTAGTCTGCGTAACAAGAGAGCTGCCAGAAACATTATTGCTAGAGATAGGAAAAAAAAAAACAAACCCAAGACAAAGCTGTGGTCGTTTTTGTTAAATGAGAGTTGCAGAAGTTATAAATTGCTGCTGTTATTTTATATTTTAGTATTGCCTAGAAGCTGCCTTTAAAGGCCCCTGTGAACTATGCATACTACAAAAATTTAGATGCTGTAGGGGATGATCTCAAGGATGTGGGGAGGAACAACATCATGGGGAAACACCACACTTGGAAAAGGCTTTGAAAAGTATGGGAGTGGTGCCAGAATGAATGGGACTGCATTATCAACAGATAAAATTGTACTTGCTTAATCTAGGAGATGGCTGCTCCCAGTTCTGGAATTCAGGGTCCAGAAGTCCGTGACGGCCAACTCCTGCTTACTCTGACATTGAAGCATGGATTGTCCTGCCACTAGTGCATGCGTAGTGCTCGCAGGGTCGACACAGTAAGTCCCATCTCTCCTCGCAGTAGGGGTTTGATCCCAAGGCTTCACGTAGAAAAAAGCGCAGTACCCGCATCTGGCTGGGATCTCACCTTTGGGGGGTACATGCTGTGGGAAGGAGTGCCTCCGTGGGTGGGTGCTGTAGGCCTTTCAGCAGTAAAGATCTGAAGAGACTGTGATAAGTGCCCACAAGTGCAAGTCATGTTAGTGATTTTCCCAGGTTGTTTTTTTAATGCTGGTGGTTGACAAATAGTTTCTCTACATCCTCTTTAAAAGAAACAGGGAGATACAATTAAGTGGCAAAGCAAAACAGAAATTCTAGGATTGATAAGGCCAGACCCTACCTCCACGTGAACATTTATGTGGTTACACATACGCTGTTTCACCTTTTAGTCTGGTAGATACAGCACTGGCCTACAGTCATCTATACTGCTGGCGGCGGGAATGTTTTTCAAGTTGTCCGAGTATCTGAAGTTCCTGTGGTCCGGGGCGAGGGGTTTCTTACGGTCTTATCAGAGTGCAATTCTGAGTAGTCAGTGGCAAGTTAAAATCTAAAGTATGCATAGAAACTGCTTCGAAAGTTCATACAGTGTTTTCGTTAGCTTGTTTGAAAATAACAGGTTAAACTATGTAGCTAATATATTAACATTTAGCTTTGTACATTAAGTAAGTGGAAGACCAATGCAGTTATCCAGGAACAGATTGTGTTAGCTAGTACTCCTGGACAATCCACATTAGATATATGTACCGAGTTTGTCTTACGATGCTGTCTTCTTTAAACAGTCATGGAATTACAAGCAAAAGTATACTGTATCCTCTAGAAAAATGGAAAAAAAGCTAATTCTAATATGTATGCTCTGATCAATTTCCTGTGATGGTCTTATTAACATTGCTTTTGAAGTGGCTGAGTAATATTTAAGAAGTAACTTGTTGTGTTTGAATAAAACCAGAATGAGGCATGATGTTATGGATATCCTTTTATTTTAAAGGAATGTTTTTTTCCATTTTCAACTACAAAACAGATTCCATACATTCTGCCATAAATAAAAACGAACAATAAGGCAGGAACACTACATGAACAAACTGAGAACAACTGTTTTCCAGAAAATGTGAATTAAAAATGCTTCACAAGTATAAGCCATCCAGTTTTTAAAATAAAACTGTTGAAAACCCACAAGATTTCAAGTGGTAGATGTGAACAGCCTTGAAGAACAAAATGCAGTTTTGACAACCTAGTTTCGTTCAGAACACATTCTAAGGTTGTTCTGGCTGTTTTTGGATCAAGAACCATATGGGAGAAGAGGCACCACAGTAACAAAACCATTTTCAAGATTTTTTTTGTTTGCAGCTGTCCCTTTTAAATGCTTGACTTTTAAGAGACTGATGGACTCAATGCAAGTCTTTGTCTATCACAGTAGAACTCCAAACTTGTTTCACCGGATTCTCTTTTGCTGTCGTGCTCTGTAAATGTCGTGTACAGGGGGAACTACAGATCCTTTCTCCTCATCGTCGTCAGAATCTTCATGTGGTCTCTTAACAGCCTTATTGAGCATAGCGTTATTTTCCACAGGTCCATTGCCTTCCACAGCTATTTCAGGTAGGCCTCCGGTAATTATTCGTACAGCTTCATCAACAGCTTTAGAAAGACAAAAAGATTAAATTAATTTGTGAAACTAAATTCCCTGATTAGAAATAAGCATGCAAACAGGGACACCAAGATAGATACATTGTGGAGATTTCTGGAACATGAGACGCTTTCCTACCCTATTCTCCTACAAATGTTAAGAATTAAGTCTCGACTGTCTAAAACTCCGAGCTATGGCAAACACTAATTATAAAGTAAATGCTGCTCCCTTTACACGAGCACCGAGGTCATTTGCAAGCTTAATAAAACAGGAAAGCCGGTTGGGGAGACGGTATAGCTAGTTCGTGATTCATCAGAAAGTATGCATAGCAAGTCAGTTTCTGCTTATCAACAGAGAAAACTTCAAAAATACCATGTAGATTTTTCACAATGTTTTATTTTCATTCTAAAAGAAATTAAATCCTAGCTTGCTTTCTCTCTGATCATTTGCTCCTTAAACTAACAGAGGGGGTGCAACGTAGCATACTATCATCTGCCGTAGTTTACGTGAAGCCTGGAGTACGGATCTGTCCTGTTTTTATATTTCAGAACTCTACCTTCTTTGTAGGAGCTCAGAAAACACTGCTCTTGAATTGTTCTCAAGCACTGCAACAATGTGCATTCAGAGTTATGCCTACCGATGAACTTACCGTACTGCAAATTTGTAATTTAATGTTACAGTGCTGCTAGAAATAATGCCTTGCTTCTTTTCAAGGATATTCTGAAAATGTTCATTTCTTTGTTTTAACGGTTACCACCAAAATGTTATTGAAGTAGCAGCTGGTGATTTCCAGCTTTTTGACTTTTTGTTGATCTCCCCACGGTTAAACGTACAAACATCTCTATGTAGATTGCAACCTACAAAGGCAGCCAATTCAACAGTATACTCTTAAATAATAATTACACATCTGTAAATGAGGTCTGGATTTTAGACAGCCATATCCATATGTAAAACAAAGTCATATGCAGCACTATCACAGGCTCCAGAGAAAACAAATAACTTACTGTCTGGCAGTTTGCATCTTCTAAATATCTCCATGAGCTCATCCACTTGAACAAAGGGACCCTGATTTGTTACCCCCAAAAAAAAAAGATTAGAAGATTATTTTCAATAGAGTGAGACATACTGTGGTTGTGTCAGAACAGAATCTCTACAACTTTTTGCAGTTCTCAGAATTCATTAAAACAAACCTGAAAACAGACAGGAGGTGGCAGGAGCTTCATGAGAACTACAGCTGCTGGTGGAACAGGAAATACACCGCCTGGGACAGGATGTAAACCTGGAGCTGCGGGAAGAAAAAGTGCATGAAGCCAGTGCAAGACAGCTAGACTTGAATTGCTTTTGCAGCATTATTATTTGATGCAAATAATTACTACCCTGTCACTTTTGCCTCTGCTCATTACATATTGTTTAGTCAGCAATCTGAAGTCTATGAGCAGTGTGTATAACAGCTTATTACCATTTACCAGACCCCAAACTACTTGTACTTATGTCCGTGTGACCTTAGTATTACGTAAAATATATATGCCTTTAGCAATCCAATTAAATAACAGCCTAAAATCTAAGTACATGTTTAGATGACTGAAGGCTAGGAAAGCCTCTGTGATTAGGTTTGCTAAACACACAGGTTAATAGCTTGCCGCCAGGTGAAATATAACCACTTCCGACTGAACATCTGACTTACGTGCCAAGTGTCTTGGCTGAAATGGAATCATTTGTTGAGTGTCCGGTTTTGGATATTCAGGTTTTCTGTCTACTTCATCTTTGAGAACAGGCACGATGGAAGGTGCAACCACAGGGTCTGGAATTATAGCTGCCAGCTTGGCACGGGAGACGTCCTGCGAAAGCCAATTAGAGAGCACTGAACTTGGCAGGATCACATTGCTTGTTCAAATTACAGAACAAAACATCTCTCTAGACCAGTCGCTTATTCTCACTGTGTCGTCATTATAATTTCAGATATCCTCTTAGAAGACCATCTGGGCAAAGCTTGCATGTTTTCATCAAGCATTTTGGTCCTACAATGTCCCAGCTGGGAGTGGAAACACTTGTTTTTGTTCCCGAATGGGACCGTATTTGTCATTTTTGAGTGGCTCCTTTTTTTAGGTTAAAAAGATTTAGGTGAACAGGTGCAGACCACTAGGGCTTCACAACTATCATTTCCCCCTCATTTCATTCCCTAGATTGCATTAGCTGGAAAAGAAATAAAGCATAAGGCAGGCAGCAGGCATGCAAAGCATCAGTTCAAACAGGATTACATTTTGGCATGTTAAAAGCAACAGAAATCTGCCCAAGGGCTGAATCATCTTAGGTACACACCACCTCGCGTGCATTTATCAAGATGTACTCTCTTGTAAGCACACCTGTAACTTCAAAATAACTTTGTCCCGATTACGTTAAAAGTATTCAGTGGCTGAATGTGAGTCTTATTTCCACCTATCGCGTTATTTTACAACTGTGTGAAGACCAACAATTCGGCTGCTTTGCTAACTTTGATGACTTCTGTATTTTTCAAAAATTACTTCTCTGTGTAAGAAATAAATGGAAGCTGAGGCACTATTTTTGAGACATGAATTGAAGGCTCTCTTCCTGTTCATGCAAATGGGAAACAGCAGTTCCTCCAACAGAGCTGCTTCTGCTTCTCTGGCAGCCTATTTTACACCACGCTTAAAAAACATTCTGCTTCTCTGGCAGCCTATTTTACACCGCGCTTAAAAAACAAAACAAAACAAAACATTTTGTTCTGTTCTAATGGTTTTCCAAAGTGTTACGGCCTTCCACATGACTAAAATAGTAGTTAAAATACATGTGGTCAGAAACGAGATGGGAAACCACCAGATACAGGTGTCTGGCCTAGACTTTAAATTCTGAATAGCAGCGCCAAAGCACTTTAGCCATAATAAACAACTGAAAAAAACCCAGGCAGCCACTGATCTCTACAGATAGTTTTCCTCAGCCATTTGCAGCGATCATTGGGACTGCAGCATGTTTGCTTTGATACGGTTCTCAATGAAGTCAGCGGAGTTTTGCCAACTGGAGCGGCGGGGCAGCCAGCGACGTTTCATACAGTTGACCTGATTCTACAAACTTCCAAACGAATTTTGGTTTTGAAGGAGCTCAGGTTTAAGTCTGAAGTGGAGGCCTGTAGCTGAGCGGCGATGGCATTAACACATCGACCTTTCCATGAGGAGATGAGAGGTAAATCTGAATACATGAAGTTGCATCTGTTAGGCATGTTCCTTTGCTCCTTTCTGCCCTCGGCCCACAATGCCTGGCACTTTGCTGCCCACCAAGACAACAAGGAGGAGGCATGCCAGGCCTGTCCGACCTGCTTTTCTATCAAGGGAAAAAAGCGTAAGGTGAGTCCTAAACAAGGAATTGCTTAAGTTTGCTAGGACTGAAAAGAGTAACAGTAAAATTGTGTTCTTAGCCACCTACCTTATAACCAAGGGCCTTCAGTTCGCTAGCAGAGCAAGGGTACAAATCCATGAACTTATACCTGTCTACCAGCAGAGCTGTTTCTTTACCCTCATATTCTTCCTTGAATGCCGTAAACCTCCGTTTTTCAACTTTCAGTATACTAGCTAGATCACCAATGTTACTTTCAAAAGCTAAAAACCGAGCCCAGATTTCCCTGTAAAAGAACAGATAAATAGACAGGTGCTGAAGGAGAAAGAATTACTGATCACGACCCGATTAAAAAACACACGAGAGGAGAGATTCAAAGGAGGTAATCTGGGAACACGTGACCATTTCTGTTATTTACTTTAGATGCATCTATAACATGCATTACCTTCCAGTGCCTTACATATTTCTGTAAAAGCTTTCAATCTAGTGGATCGTAAAGGACTTTGTTATGGAAAGGAAAGGATTACTGGTGTAAATGACTTCAGCATTTGAGGTAAGCTTTTCTCATCAATGTAAGATGCACAAATAGACTTTACTCATCCCGCTACACAGAATTTCACTCTGATCCTGATATGTGAAGGACTTTTCAACATAGATTATGATTTAGTTCATCTGCATAGACTAGCATATTCTAGCAGGCAAGAGCAATACCCTATAACACAATAGGCAGCACTTCAGAATTGTACATAGCCCAAAATAGATCCAGTTACTGCTTATTTCTCTGTGGAAAATCTCGTATATAACTTAAGCAACATCTGACCATATTTCTGGACTTGATTCAACTTTCATTTTAGCTTTGGAGTTCACCTTTGAAGAAGATTCAGCTTTAAAATTCTTGGTTTTTCTCACTTTTAAAATGGACATAAAAATACTTCTCACGGAAGATCAGAATTAAAGTGCAGAATCGATGTGCACAGCAGTGCGATGTTTGATTTCTTAGTTTTGATGCCTGTATCTACCAGAATAATAATGGTGAGCACTTGGACTGCAGAGGGTTTGGTAAGCATTTTTTCAGAGAAATAAATTTAAGAAGTAGTAATGAAAATGTGGCAGTGAGTGGTTAATCCAAGTCTTTTCTGGTTCTTTCCCTATTTATTTTCAGTTGGCTGGGAGTTGTTCAGCATTCTCCTCAATAAATTCCTGACTCACCTTCTCTAACATAATGCTCCTGAAAGATGTTCTCAACTCCCTCTCCCCATCTATCTAAAGCATCTATCTGGTGAGCAATACGTGTCCTCAGCCACGCCACCTGCTCAAACCACTGAATCTACTGCGCAGGAGGATTTTGCACTCTATCCTCAACAATCCTGCGTCAGTGAGGTTTTGAAGTCAATAAATTAATGAATTTCACTGCAAGTGGGATAGGGACTTTCACAAATCTGTCACAGTTGGTGCTATTTTAGACAGCATGAAGAGGGGAAGGAACATCTGTACCTAATATTGTCCTGCTGTTCGTTTTTCTAATTTCTTTGGGATGTTTGTAGTTGAAAGGGGTTATGTATCTTTTTTAGTGTAGTGAAACTGCTTTTGCAGACGTACCCAGATTTCTCAGGTGGAAGGCTCCCTGAAGTTAAAACACGTTCAAACAAAACTCTTGTATTATTGTCCTCTTTAAAAATAGAAAGAAAAAAGAAAAATCACACTGAGTAAAATATATTAAAGACAATTTAAAATCATGTCCATTCAAAGAAATGTGTACATTAAATTAAATAGAAGGCTGACATTCTGATACCTGGATTTGAATTTCAGTAAGTAGAAAAAAAATCTGAACGCCTACATAAAACTTTACCAATGTTAAATTCTACTGTGAATTTGTTATTTGAAAGTCTATTTATTTCTGTTGATAGCAACAAACCGATCCCAATACAGGTTCTTTTATAACAGCACAGCTATTGCTTGGCATCTCTTCGGGATCTCTGTTTTTTTCCATTTTCTTTAATTATCACGATGGCATATCTCGGTAATTTTAAATTTGGCCTTTCAATTCATTACTTCCCTTTTAAATTAGGGCAATATTAATATACTTGTGTATTCCTCAGAAGTCCTCCCAAAATTGTTAGACCTGGTTCCCAATGAGCAGTCAGCCTTTGTACGTTGCCACCTGGGGCAATGGAGTGGTTGGTGGTTTTGTTCTTAAAACCGCTAGCTTGTGCCCTGTTTCTCTCGCTGTGTATTTTACCGCATCTTACATTTACAGGAGTTCAGTGATCAGTTTTCCAGTAAAGTCTGCTGTGTTGCTAAGACAGAGCAATACACTGGCAAGTTTTAAGATAATTTTTTCTGACGGCAGCCTATGGAAAGGCATTGCAAATATTCATGTAGACCTAAAATAATTTCTTGCAAAATTAAATATACTTTGACTTGAAAAAAAATCTGTTCACAGCTCACGGCAGGAAAAAAGCTCTAAATCTGTTCAAACTTTCAGAGCCTGAAAAAAGAAGGTACTGTAGTCTGACAGGAGAGATTCATGTGCCTGGTGCCTACAGAACGCACTGGGAGGTTCAGAAGGTCCAGCAGCACAGCTACCTGCAGCCACCGCTCACACCAGCAGTGCGGAGGCTGGCTCACAAGATTGAGCTAGGAATTCGTAATAAAACCCAGATTGTGTTACACCTCTGTGTTGTTATGCTACAAAAGCTAGAGTATTGAATACTTGAAGAAATACCTGAAGAAATCTGAAAATCTAATGCGTATCTGGCAGACAGGGCTGGGCAGAGGAAGAGCCTGGGATGAACCGCTCTTCTCCCTCTTCTCTAATTCCCCATGAAACATGGACCAGGACAGTTCCGCACAAAGGTCTCTGTCAGCCCCTGCTCCCCACAGCAGCTCGGGTTTCTTGTAACATCGCTATTAACTCCTGCATCAGGGAATCCCACGTAGAGACCTTCCGCCACCCCCCCGCCTCCTGCCCGAGGCTCCCCAGCCCCCTGTGCCCCCAGTGCTGGCACAGGCGGGGAGCGGCGTGCCTTGCCCGTGCCCTACTCTTTGCATTGCAAACCAGCTCCCCGGCAACTTCCAAGCAGGAGCGATATTCACAATATCGCTTTTATATCTTGCTCATCTCATCTATTTGGGGAGAAAGAATTTAAATTAATTCTAGTAGGGACCAACTAACCCATCACTTCTCGCATGCTGATTTCAACCCCCTGTAGATCTTTTCCCTCGGAATTTAGATTTCTCAGTGTACTCCCCACTGTTCATAGCAGATGCTGTAAAACTGCTGCAATGCAAGTGAGTTGCAATTTGGAAAGTTCGCTCTCCTCTATTCAGTAGAATCAAGATCTAATGTCAATGCACTTCTGGAACTACAGTAAGGACAAAACAGCAGGGTTTTTTTCCAAATTAATTCCCGAGTTTTATGAAGAGGTTTCATTGCTCTTCAAGAAGAATTAAGACTAAAATACAAAGAACTTGGCCTGAACCTGAACTCACAGAGAAGGCACATTAATGCTTCATTAGACCTCTCAAAGCTTAAAGCTTACCATTAAGGTGAGAAAGGTAGTCGATATATGCCAGTACGTATTCTGGAATGTCCCCATATTTTTTCAGCCCTAGCTCAAAAATCTTAAAGGCCACAGACTTATCCTGCAAACGTTAAAAAAAAGACATTATCAGCTTCAGTGAGCTACGCACCCTCTTGACATTTCTTTAATATCAAACTAAGCATACATGATTACCTTACTACAGTAATACTCCATTAAAGCTGCTGTAACATAGACGTGATGGCGGGTCCGGGCATCCTCTCTTGCTTTCTTAAATATCATTCTTCCAGATTTTATGCCTTCTGCTCGCCTTGCAAATTTCATATATTGGATATAAACCTAAGGTGCATATTAATATTTATACAGTTACAGTGCTAACAAAGAATACTAGGATATAATAAAGTTTTTGACTATATCTGAAATAATCTTTACTCACAAAATACAGCTAATAATACAGTCATAATAGAAACAAGACTGTGTTGCGCCTCTATGTTGTTTTGCTATAAATACTGAGGCAAAGCTTTTATATAATTTTTTTTTAAAAATGGAATATACCTAAGGCTGATCCCCTGACATGGCAATAGTTAATACACAGATTTTTCAAGGAAGGGGAGATAAATAGATGAATGTAATTTACATAAGGTGGTGCCTTCAGAGAACCAGGGGCTTATTGTAAAAATGGTAACTTTCCAATAAAGTTAAGACATCCATAAAGCTAAAGAACAGTCAAAAGGCCTGATGAAGCATTTTACTGTACATCATACAATCCAAGATACAAATCATCCTGTCTGCAAATATTTATACCCGACCAAGGAAATAATGACTGTGCTATTTAATTCAGTGGCCAATTTATGATTTGCATTTCTTTGGGACTTAACTTTTTTCCACTCTGAATTAGATCACAAATAACAGCATTCCTCAAATAGGAGGAACTGGTATGTGGTTTCTCAGAAAAATGTGTATTTTGGAAGCATTATGATCTGTGTTTAATGAATAGAACATGTCAGTAAATGGATACCTTTCCTCTGACACTGACCTGTTTAATTTTAGACCTCAGACCTTCTTTTTCCCTCTCATGCTTTGTTGCGTCTATTTATAAACTAAATAACTTTTTGAGGGCAGGTTACTTTCTCACACCATTTGTTCAGTACTAGCACAGCTGGCACTACAGACAATGTTGTTTACTATATAACTTAAGCAGATGTACAGCAATACTCTTTGACACTTAGATGGTACATTACAAATTTATTTGCAAGCTACACGTACACAGTACAGTGTATTTCTATGTGGGGAGAACAATGGACAAAGGCAACGTGCTTTTAATCAGTTAAGGGAGGCAAAACTTTTTGAGGGCAGGTTACTTTCTCACACCATTTGTTCAGTACTAGCACAGCTGGCACTACAGACAATGTTGTTTACTATATAACTTAAGCAGATGTACAGCAATACTCTTTGACACTTAGATGGTACATTACAAATTTATTTGCAAGCTACACGTACACAGTACAGTGTATTTCTATGTGGGGAGAACAATGGACAAAGGCAACGTGCTTTTAATCAGTTAAGGGGAGGCAAAGTGACGTTTTAGTTGAGCCAACAAAACATACACCAATTCTTATGAGCTGCGTAATGAAATCTTTAATAGCTTATATCTTCGTTGCTTGTTTGAAGAGATTCTCCAAACTAGACAGAGGAGAAAAGTGCACACGACTTAGTGTATCTAAGTGGATTAAAGGCTATAATTATCAACCTTGCTGAAATTTTAATCTAATTCTGTCATCTCAGTACTCCACCTGCTCAATCACCCTTGTGACCCAATGAACTCCTGTAAGTACTTCCCCATTCTTTGAGCATACTCAGGTGACTATCCATGCAAATGTGGAAAAACTCAATACTAAGGGTCATCTTACCAGAGTGGGATCAATGTCTTCAATAGCCAGGAGTCTGTTATATATGCTGTGTACTTTCTCATACTTCATTCGACTCTAAATAAAAAGGAAATACAGACTGCTTAGTAACGCTATTGCAAATCACCTGTGAGAATGCGAAAATCAATCTGAAGAAAAAACTAAAATTTTTCTCTTTCCTTTTTTCCCCAGTTGAAGACTATGTGTGTCAGTCCCTTTACTCAGATGCATTTTTTGTCTTGTGCAGTCATTTCTTTACTTCCCACATTAATTTCTCCCTAGTGCTTATGCACATGCTTTTCAAGAATCTCTGAAGTCTTTTTCTAATTTAGTAATACTGCAGCAGAACTGCCATTGTAGGTGTTTGGGATAAGAAGACTGTTTCCTTTACCTCCGTCTAAAAGTAATGTGCAGACAGCTAGGAAAATCGCTTTCTTCACTCTCCAACCTACGCATTTCAAATAATCCACTCTGTTCCCTGCCAGCTGCAGCTCTCCAAGTTGTATTGTGCAACCTTAAAAAATTTAAATTGCCAGTATGCTTAGGATACAAGAGGCTGCACCGAAAGCCAAGGAAGGCTTTTTCTTCTAAGGGCAAAGGTTTTTTTTTCCTGTTGTCCTCAGTATCTTCCTGCAAAGACTCTTCCATGTTATGATAAGTGGGCAAAATATATCTTGCAGAGGATTCCAGAGTCCTCATCTGATCAGTGGGAAACGGCCTTTATTCCTGATGGTTCATGTGCAAAACCAACCACTGTCGGGGCATTACTCATTACGGAGGCTGTGCAATATGGTGGTAGCCTGGGTAAAGAGATTTCTCAAGAAAGCTGCAGTATAGGGTGCCTCCCATCTTCCCTCACAGCCATGCAAGTACAAACATTAAACCACCAAGAATTAGATAGGAAAGGTGTTCTTTATCCCCATTTTAAAAGTGAAGAAGCTGCTGTTCTGGTAAATGTAAATCTATCAGCCTTTCAACTTCATAGTAATTTGAAAAATATAGTCAATATTTAAGTGGAAAGACAGTAGATTTTCAGAAATTTTTTAACTCATGCTATGGGCTTTTCTTCTCCATGTTGTCAGCTCAGTCTCAGAAACACTGAGTGAGATTAAGGCTAGAAGAATTGGTAAATTAATTCTATAGAATTCTGTGTGTTCAGTATGTTTCAAATAAATGACATTACTGATGAGAGATGTCTTTGGGTTTTGACGTCAGTATATCACTATTTTTGCTCACCTCTTCATAATCTGCATATGCAAAATAAAGTAGCATATTCTTCTTTAATAAAGTGCTGATCGCTCTTTCATAAATATTAGCAGCCTCATCACTGAAAAGTTTAGCATTGTTCATGTCCTGTTATAAAATAAGTACGATAATATAATTGTTCAGCATCTGTGACAATGAAGGCCAGTCTATGGAATATCTTCTGTCTGTGAACAGTCCCAGTGAACTTCCATGCAGTGCTCCAATAAAGAGACAATCAACTCCCCAGTACTTAAGGAATCACAAAATCAGGCCAACCCCTCCCCTCCCCAACCTAAAACCGGCCAACACTGAAATAGTTTTTCATAATTCTTATCTCAAAGGCAAATATTTTTATTTCTTAAAATAGCCCCAATTTTAAAATTTTGAACATGACACAAGTTACAGCGCTAAGTATTTTTCACACCCCCCTCCTTGGTTCTTAAGTCTTTGAGGAAAAATTAACAGTACACCATGTCAAAGCAATGAAATAAAGAAAGCCAATGGCGATCTGCTTACCCCTTTTTCAGCTAGCAGTTTACTAGATTGCTCGAGGTACTGTGCAGCTTCATACCAGATATCTGGGTGATGTCCCAGAACCAAAAGGCATTGCTCATAGGCAAACATAACTGGGGGGGGAAAAAAAAAGTAAGAAATACTCCTTGTATATTATCGCAGAAATGCTACCATCTTGCACAAGGGAAGTATGAAATAGAAAAACCAGCAAATAAATCAGACAATATTAACACTAATTGGCTTTGAATAATAACGATCACAACTGCATTCTTTTATATTGCCAGGAACTTTATGAATCATAACCAGCGGCTAAAACCTGCCTCCTCCGCAGAGGAAGCAGCAGAACTCATTCAAGAACATCAGCCATAAAATCAGGCTGTGATCCACCATTTCCTGACCTCCAATGAAAGTTCAGTGGCACACGACTATAGCGCTGTCCCCCAAAATCCATGTATTACTTTCAGCTTGGCTTAAGCAAAAACTAAAGAGTAGTCTAAAAAAACCACCCACACAATTCAAGAAACTCGATCAACTTCTGCTCCAGCATGATCCCTGAACACTAAATCACATCCTTACTTAACGCTGGAGTTCATTAATGCAGCTAGGAAATACAATTCTACATGTCCTAGCGCAATATCTAATTACCTCTTTTTGTTATGAGGGTTTGATCTTCTGTACGCAGAGGATTGCTCTTTTCCCACTGGATGTATTTCTTCCACATGTCTACCTGCTGAGCCTCTTGTGGGGTATTTTGTGGGGGGACAGAGGGAGCATTGCGGTCCAGACCTTTCATCACTGTCTCATATTCCTGAAACAGAAGCAATGTTTTGAACAGCAGATTTAAACACATTAAACACTTATTTCAGGTTATGCTTTATAAAACTGATACAAATATTTTAGCATAGCAAGCTTATTAGTCTAACACACACTTTTATTTGAAAATAAGAACCAAGTTTAATGCTAGTTTGTAGAATTAAACAGAACAAAGAAAAGTCAACAGAAGGTTGTACCTTTGCCACACGTCGTGCATTCATATAATCTCTACTCCTGTCTTCAATCATCTTCTTAGCTAAGTGAATATTGATGCCCTGGAGAAGGGTGAAAAAAGGAACTGGGAATGTGCAATTTCACTTTGGAAATACTGATACAGAAAAGAGCTTGAAAGGGGATGCAAAAGTGAGCAAGGAGAACAAAGTTATTTTAAAATATTGGTCTCAAAAGGTACTGCATTTCCCCTAATAAACGTGTGGGCAAGAACTTATTTATCAGAGAATAAACTCACTACTGAAAATCAACTGACCTGAAGCACCTCAGTGTATTTTTAATCACTTACAGCTTTCAAAAATACAATGAACTTTACATAAACCTGCTGCGGGAGAAAGTGGAAAGAATGTATTTGTGATTTACATTTTTCCTTTTAAATCCTGGGCAGTGCCTAGTCAGGGTCACAGCTCCCTGCCTCGCTGCTGCCTGCTGTTCACCAGGTGAAGACTGAGACAGCATATGAGCAATTCAGTTTTCTTCAACAAGTAATAACAGAGATTGACCTCAAAGCTCTGCCTTCTTCTCTGTTCCTGAAGTAACTGACAGCTTTTAAGAGAGGTTATATTCAACACACACCCTGCCATACACGTACCTTTGTCAGCTGAGAGAGACTTGAGACCTGTCACTGCAGAGAGTGACACCCCTCCAGGACCGCACGCACGCGCAGAGGGCCCTGCCGTGCTGCTGAGCAAGAGCAGCAGGGGATTTGGGGCAGCCGGGCCCCCAGGCACAACCCACGTCTCAACATCAGCAACACAGGCCTGGTCACGGGGTCCCAGGCATGAACAAAATCTCAAAGAACTGCTCTCGTGGCAGGATAAGCAACCGCCCTTTTGTTCATGCCTGTGTCAGGAAGGATTTTGCTGGCATGGCTTGCCAGGACTTTGAGGAAGGTGAGCACAGCTTTCAGTCCTATTCCAAACAGGCACCTGAGCTGGGTGCCCACTCACTACAGAAGCAAGGTACCGCCTGGACTCTCAGAGTGCCGTCTGCGATAGCTAGCTGGGCCAGTTAGCATACAAAACCAGCAATGCTCCATTTAACGCAGGACCAGGCTGAGGACGCAGCAATGTTCTCCCAGGATGCACTCCCAGCCTCGTGAGGTGCAGCCGTGCAGCTTTGTGAGCCAAAGATTGTCACTTCTCTGTCTCACTAGGGGTGTTACCACTTTTGACCACTTGTTTAATTAAAGACACTGGTGACTGACAGGCTGATACTGCTACCCGGTGGCTACCAACTGAGCTAAAGGCAAGTTTGAGAGTATTTTAATTGCAGCAGATAGCCAGTAACCTTTCGTACCGAGACCTGCACATGATCTCTGTGTTGTTGGGCTACTGATGTGGGGAATCACTTCCCCCTCAAAGAGCCCTTCTGGTGAGGAGCATTTCCTTCCCTGTGCCAGGACACCTGTACACAGCAGCCCTTTCCCTCAAGGCCAGCCTAGCCAGAACAGGACATGCAGAAACCTGTGTCCGAGCAGAGTGCCGGCCCTCAGCTTCCAGCAGCTCTGAACAGCCGGAGGTGCTGGTTTGTGTTACAGGTGTCAGCCAGAGCTGCCTCAACTAGAAGATACAGAATGAATGTAGGACAGGTTTCAGCTATCATTTTGACAGTCTCCCTACGTATTAATGAAAGTAGTAGGAACCAGCAGTGACAGCCTTCATTTGCTACGTGGGAGGGGAGGAGGAAATTTACAGGGAAGTTGTACTGGGGATTTTCCTATGCAGGAGAAGGCATGTTGCTGGGTATCTTCCCTGGTGGTCAGCAGGCTATCTGTGGTGTCCCTGAATACTGACAGGGTGATAAGCTGTTACAGTACATGCTCGTGGCTGTGGATGCCAGGAGGTACTCCCGCTGGCTAAGCACAGTGGCCCTATTAGTGTCAGGTCACCAATCCTCCAACTTGCATAATTAGCAATAGGGAAAGAGAAATTGTCCCTTCCTTCCTGTTCAGTGCACAGCTGACCCGCAGCATGCGGCATCTGCAACCCTGGGTGCAATATGCAGGACAAGGCAGAGTGCTGTATGAGCATCCCTGCTTGACGGTGCTGAGCACAAGGGCACCTACCCTCAGTTCTGCATTCTCACCTCTGCTGATGGGGACAGGTTAACAAGCCATTACCAAACGTGTTCACAAATACGCTATAAAGGTGCAGCTACAAATTAGCATGCAAGGTCAATGAGTTGAAGTTACGCTTGCTGAAGACAGTGTGGTAGCAGACTCACCTGAATTGACGCTGTAATGGCTTCAGGTGAAGGATGGTGAGGAACATTGTATATGTTCCTGAGATCGTATAACTTAGTATCGCGAAGGAAGTCCAAACCATCATAGCTGAATGCCATTTTACCCTGTTCAACTAGAACTGAAAGGAAGGGAGCGCCTCCTTGGGGAAGCAAGCCCTCATTGCCAGCTGATCTGCTCTAGCTTTCATTAAATATATTCTCCGTCATTGATGCAGTGATTTCTAATTCACCAGCAATTCTACTGGGCCAACTGGGAAATGGGACAGCTAAATGTATCCTATAGAAAGTCTTTAAAATAAAAAAGAATTATCACTCAGGTACCTGGACAGTTTTGCCACAGGTCTTGGTACATACTGCACATGCAAAATGTGTTTATACTGCCGGTCATCTCTTTTACACGTAATTATTTAGTGGATACAGTTTGGGCACCATACTTAATTATATGATTTTTTTTTTTTTTTTTAAATGTCACAAACAAATTTCATGTTCTTGATTACCTCTTCGTATTTGTTATAATCTCTCCAGAGCTGTTCTATGTTTATCATTGGATTCACACAACCACGCTGGTAAACCCTACGGACAGCTGTTATCCTCTGGTTTTCTGCATAAGATCCTACTGCTTCTCTAAATAGTGGGGAGAGAGATTAACGTCAGCTATTACAGATCATAACTGGTACGAACATCAACATTACATTAACTGAGCTTAAAAAAATTCTTTTAAGGTACTTACACGCCCTTCAAAAAATTGATGTAATCCACCCAGATCTATGTGAGAAAAAATATTACATATAATGAAACCAATGTTTAGTTGTACTTCTTATAAAGTAAGAAATAAAATGTTTTTTGATAAAAAAACATAAATGGTATGACATGATTTCCATGCCAATCTTATCCAGAGCAAAATCATATGCCTGAGCCATTTTTTCTCTGAGGAAAAAAACAAACCACAAAGACCATAGAGCAAGTCTATAGTATTTTAAAAATTCTTTATTTAAGAGTATCCTTTTGCACACCAAATTCTAACCAAACATTGAGGTATGAAAAGTATCATTCAACAGCTGAGAGTAAAAATTGGCATTCAGATAGCTTTAAATTCTGCATTTAGGGTTTTGTTTGTTTTAAAGAAAATTATTTTAATCTACTGGTGGCAATCTAGCACACTAACAGTTCCTGAGACACAACCTCCCCCTTAAGTATGTGGAAATCCACGTGTACTATGTGCACTGGAAGTTGAGAAGCTAGGAAACAACTGCTCTCTACATCTTCTCAGCTGACAGATGTACCCCTGGTTTCTTTTTTTCCCCAGAATTCCCCAAACCTTGTTGTAATTCTCCAGGAACACCAAAAGGCTGGGGCAATTAGGAGTAGCTCCCCTGTGTGGAAACTGGCCAAAATCTTTCATATGATTTCTTATCCCCCCAAATACAAAGTATTTTCCCCCAAATTTAAAATGTTCACAGAATATTTCCTTGGTCAAGTTTCAATGAAAACAGCTTTTTCTCTCTCCCACTTTTCTCCCGGTTTCCTTTACTCAAACATCTTTCAGTACTTTACTACCTCCTTGACCATATTAGCAGGAAAAATAGAGGAAAGTTAAATTAGATAAAAAGATAGAGGGGCACTGGTACTTTAATTGTTTCAAAACAGTCTTGTAAAAATAAATTTAAAAAATCAGCTTTTTTTCTGTTAATGCATTAGTTATCTTGCCAGTTACAATACAAAGAAATTATGGTGGGCTGGGAAAGAAACATTTTATAGATGCTGAAAGGTACTGATATTTTTTGAAACCTAAAGCAGGAAGAAAAAGCATTAAACTCAGTCTGCAGGACTATAAACAAGCAAAATGTAGTAAATGAAAAGGGATGAAGATTAATGCATTCCAGAATTACGATACCCTGATTTTTATGCCTTTTTATGCCTTCCGAAACTTTCTCTATTTACTGAACTATTTACTATTGCTAGTCAAATATAGTACCTCAGCTGGAATCAGTGCTGAATTTTGTGGGGACTCTAAACAGGGCCCTAAGGGGGAGGACAGCAAAAGGTCCCGACTGAGGAAGAAGTGTGTTTCAGACTGGCTCAAGCACCAATCTCACCTGCAGGGGACCGGCATGGATACGCCAGCTACCCCCTGCTCTTTTCCCACCTCGTTATACGGATCCAGACTAAGGAAGCAATTTTACCCAGCAAGCTCAATTAAAGAAACTTTAAAGAAAATATTTTCTAAATGCAGATTATATATTATCCCCCCGACACTCTACCAGAAGATCCCCAGGCAGGTTTGCCACCCAGGTTCCTCCCCACCCCTAGGCAAAAATCAAGAAGAGATTCACCGTAAAACTAGAATAATTCAGAGCAACTCTGTTAACTTACTTGTAACTAGGTAGCTTCCCCTTGGTTTCTCGTACATAGGAAAGGTAACATTTCCATAAATCAATGTGTAAAACCTTCATAAGGCATCGCTGAAATAACTGTTTAATACATCAAGAAGACGTGATCAGGATACCAGATATAGAAATCAGGTTTCTACTTTTAAAGCTATAAAGTGTGAATTAAAATAATCTCAGTAATTATGACTGAGATTTGTAAGAAAGAGTAAGTTAAATTACTCTTCCTTTTGACTTAAGCGTCTCTGTGCTATGCGAGGGAACTGGAGAGAATTAAGCAGAGCAATTCCTCTGCGCACTTCACTGATTACAGCTTGGTAGCACAGCAAATCGACTTTAGTGACACTTCTTGTCTGTGTTTTTGAATAGCGCGTTCAATGACAGCTATAGTTCTTTTCAATCTGCTTTAGCCTAATCACAAGATACTTGTTCTTGCTATAGAGATATATTACATATATTGATAAGACTCACCTTTTCCACTTTGTCATAATTTTTTGCTTTAATCTATAGGGAAGCAGAAAAAAACAAATCACTTAAGAAACTATTTTAGAATAGTAGGAATATATTCTTCATACAGTACTATAGCATTCCAGTTTGTACTTTGGCTGCCTAAACTAATTACATTGTAACACCACATAATGTTGCAAAAATATAACTAAACATACAAAAATCATGTACTTTGCTTAGCTTTTTCAAAATTAGCTTTTTTGTTTTGTTTTTCACTTCCACTAGGGCCAAAATTTAGGTATCGGTAGGTAAAGTTGCTTTCCTGTATTCTGGTTTGGACACCCAGACTTAGCCTCTTATTTTAAGGTACTCTGTTGCCTTAAGTGCATATATTGACTTAGGTACCAAAGCCTCTAGATCAGGATTTAGTAAATTAAGGGTAAAATACCATATTTACAAAACTAGTAAGCTAATAAATGTATTATATTTGAATATTTATTCCTCAAAGTACACATTGCTATAATACGCTGATGCTGAATAAGGGAATAATAAAGCATGGAGAATCCGTTTTTCGACAGGTGCCCCCAGCCCTGGTGCTCCCTTCCAGGAGGGACCAAACCACACTCACATCTCGGCACTCGTTTCATTCAGACAGCACGCACACCGCAAGGGTAGAGGGTGAAACCTAGTCTCAAAGTAACAGGTTGCCTTTCAGATAGGACACAGAAAAGCACGAGAGATGTAGAGGGCAGACTGGCACCTTTCATTTATTTATTAGCTCCAGTTACGTTAAACACACTAGGCAATCTGTAAAGACACACCCTGAAGAAACAAGGAAACTCTACAATGCCTCTAGAAGATGCTTATCTGCACTGAAATAAAGAGCCTTTAACGAAATAAGGATTTGTTATGCTGTATTGCATTTTTTTAAAGCATCAAAACTCCCTTTTAAATCTCAAAAAAGAGTCCAAAAAAGACATCTAAAGCTCTTTGTTTGTTTAGGGGACTCACAGCTTTTTTCTTGGTGTGAAACACAAGAGCCACGGGAGCAGCTCTGAAAGCCTTTCCTTTTCCCCAAGGAGCACGGCGGGAGGCAGCAAACAGCACCCTTTTGCACCAGGTATTAATTATATCATTCTCATTCTAAAGCACGAGAGAATTTTTAATGGAAGCGTTAGGAAACACCGTCTCATCTGCAGGAGGCCTAAAATAAATAATATGTCCTGTACTGCACTGCCTTTCCTGTCTGCTGTTCCCTGAGTTTCTATACTCCTGCAACACTCCGGCCTCCAGACCCCTAAACATAGGGGTCCCATAGAGTATCCCCATTTCTCTCACTCCTGAACAAGAGCAATTAAAAATTGAGAATTCAAACAAGTTTTGCAGAAAAACTTTAATGGCATACGTGGCAGACCAGACCCTTGTGTCCGTACCGCTTTTGAACTGGAGCACTATCCTGCCCTGGTCAAAATGATTTCAAAAAAATCTGGGTTTGCAGGAAGTTAAGCCTAATTACATCTTGCACACACCATTTTCCAAGTCTTTCTGCAAACTATTCAGGTAAAAGATAGCTGACCGAAGAAATGACTGATTACAGGAATAAGTGATATTTCAGAGCAATGTTAACTAGAACAAATCAGGAGGCAGCATGTCCGTGCTATGGAGAACACCTCTAACCTCTGCTGTAAGACACGCAGACCCAACGCACCCTCAGGTACGGGTACGTATCCTACTGCCGCTTTCTCACAGCTTTTTGTTGGAAAAGCACAATCTTTCAACCTTTAAAAAGCACTTATAATAATTGTAGGGTTGTTTAGACAGAAGTCTTTTGTGGACACAAATTAAGGAGTCTGATCCTGCCCTACTTCTAGTTGAAGGAAAATACCTTCTTATATTTTAAATTTCTCCTCCACTGTAGAGTCCAAAAAAAGACATTTCCCATTTTTACTTCATCCTTTTTTGACAGTAACTTTTCAGGTTTCTCAACACCTCTTCGAATATGACGAAAAGAATTCAACTCTCACTAAAGAGCAAGAGCTCTCAGTCTACGCCTCCCACCCCCTGCAAACTCCTTTTATCCTTGGTCACTGAGTGGAGAAGAGCAAATGAATCTTGGTTTGCGTATCTAGCACAGAGCACAGCTCCCTGCACTTCTTTTCCCTTGTACTTACTCAAGTAAAATCTTCAACAAGATGAGCAGAAACTTTTTTTTCAAAAAGAGTGAATCCCCAGGAGATAGTATAAATCCTTTTTTTTGTGAAAATTAAACAACATTAATCCATGGCTTTGCCACTGACAAAAGGCATCACCTTGTAGTTATTCAAGAACAAGACCAAAAATAATTTTTAAAAGCTCAGAAAGGCAATAAGCAGGCAGGGCAAAAATTAGTGTGCCTTCCAGGTTTAGCCATGTAAAAAATGTTTTGCACACCTGCCTTGAGTTACTACACCAAAGACAATTCCTAGACATAGCCGATAGGGCTGTGAATGCTGCCTGCCTGCTTAGCACATCTCCCTGCCCCTTATCACCCGAAAGCCCAATGACAACTATTACTCAGCGCAAGTGACCCAGACTGACCTCAGTAATTGTATACGGCATCAAGTAAGTGCACGGTAATCCCACTTAATTGTTTACTAGAGCAGTTTTATTAGCACGTGGCACCACTCCCAACATCAAAAAGACGGAGCACAGGGAGTACTTATCAATTAAACTACATGCACTTCCAATAACCAAAGACCTTAAAGAGTAAAATATTTTGCTAAGAAAAAAAAGCTGTATTCTTTATTTGCATGTGTTATGACTCAAAGAACAAAATATTTTCTACATGAATCAGATATATGAAAAGCTGTCCACATCTGGACTTCAAGTCAGTGTTATGTATTTGTTAAATCCACACAAGTGGTTTGACAATGACATCTGAAAATTCAGAAATCTTGGTACCGATGACGTTAGGAGGTTGGAGACTGGCAGGATTTGTTAAAAATAAAGGAAAAGAAAAAGCAATATTGGCCAATGCCTACTGGGTCTCTCTCACTGGAGAGTTTTTACCAAGCCCCCAGAGCCAGAGGGAAGAGCAGCTGTTTCTCCTGTGGGAATTTGTTTGCATATCTTGGCTCACCACTCCCAAGAAAACATCCTGGCAGCCCTGGCATGGAGGGGTGGCACAGGGACGCCACAGGGATGGGGAAAGCCCATCATCAAAGAAGGCACACGCTGCCTCCAGGACTCACCGTCAGCACATTTCTGTTACATGTTTTGTTTTTCCTGTTACAGACACAGGAACAGGCAGTGATTAGACATGGACAAGCATTAAAGGATTGACATTAATACTGTATTTTTGTCCTTAAAGACAAACACAACAAAGTGAACTATAGCTCTTTACAAGAGATTATCCTTCAATTTCTAACGCCGCCTGTATTCCTATTCCGATTGCTTAATTCAAGAGGTAGGCGTTTCCCTCATGGAGGCTAACACATAGGAGTGTCTCCACCACAAATCCACCACCTACAGAGTGAGCTTAGGCACGTTGTCATCCCGAGGTAAAATTGGTATATATGAGTATCTCCCCTCCATCCTTGAAGCCTATACAAAGACCACCTAGTCTGACCAGCTATACTTGCACACTCCTATAGTAAAACACATCTGACCTTGCCTTCCTCTGCCTGTGACAATGAGAAATTCCACCTGTTTTGTGGAAAGAGTAACTTTAAATTGGATGCTCCAATAGGAAATTTAAGTCACTACTGTATCAGCGTTGCACAACATTAATTTATAATAGCAGGGTCAAATTTTTTCCTAGAATACACAACATGCTTCCCAATAACGAGCTTCACAAACATTCAAGGGCAAAATTTAATCCATAAATTACATTTCACCCTTTTTAATAGACTTACTAAAACACATAGGTATCATTTATGATTATGCAAAGCAAGTGATTTTATTAATCTAGAGACTTAAGGCTACTTGTAGTTGTCTGGAAACATACAACACAAACCTAGAACATTTGCTTGTTTTATTTTAACCTTTTCAGTGTTTCTTGGTTTCAACCAAGCTCCTAAGGAAGCAAGATCAGCACATGGTACTTAAGGATCTGCATGGCTTTTTCTGCCATGACTCATTTCCTTCTTCCAGGCCTCATCTATTTCTATATCCCAACTCCCTCTCCTTTTTCAATGGTTATCTTACAAGGAAAAAAAAAAATATTTTCTCAAGCATAAAATTTAATGTTCCCTTATCCACTGCCTCCAGCTCTCCCCTTGGTGAGGTAGATCCTCTTGCCCTCTCTCCTCCCCACCACCCCTGCACTGCTCTCCAATGTTTTTTGGAACTTTTTTTGGAAGAGGGACCTGAAGAGAAACGCCACATGCCACTGGCAGACTGCACCAGCTGATGAGGGACAGGCTGGGAGAGGAGAAAACACCACAACAGCGCCGGCGTCAACTTTCTGAGGATTTAGTTCATAGTGACTGGTATTTTTAGAACTACTATTTCCTAAAATCTAGTTTCATTATAAATACTACCATGTATGCAACACCTTTAATGTTTTTTTTAAAAACACACACACAACATATGTTTCAGAGTACAAAATTACAACTAGAGCATACATGTATGTATTTGGAAACACTGCTTTTGTTTATTAACTGCAGGGAGCTCACTGTTAAAGACCTATATTCATTCACACAGACGACTAGGTATTAGGTAATTAAAAAGTTAACATTTTTTAAAAAATCAGACTACACAAAATTTATCATCACTGAATCCATTTGTGTTGACAATTTGCCTTTTTTTTTTTTCTCTTTTCTTTTCTCTTTTTTTTTTTACATCTTGATTGTTAGGGTAATATAATCAACTACCCACTGCCAAGTCCAGTGGGACGTAATTTGGGTCTCTACTAGTACAGAACCGTAGGTGTAATAAAACACATTCACATTTCTCTACCTGTTTCCAAAATACAGGTTAGGGCTGGCTGGAGAGATGTTCACACTTTATTTACAGAATAAATACTGCTTGGACCATAGCAGCTCAAACTTCTCAGACTGCCTTGAAGAAATGTAATCTTTGAAAGGATGAAGACAGTGCAATGTGCTAATTCATTCTTTTATGTTTAGCACAGTCAGCCTTTTGCTATTTGCTGAGGCTTCCAGTCAGTGACTAATTGCGTGAGCAGTTAACATGACAAACTCGTTTTCCTACAGGTCAAATAACAGCAATTACCTTTGCAAATGGCAAACCAAGCTCGGCTCAAGTACATGAAATGCAGGTGAAATGCAGGACTAATTCCACAACCATGGCATTACATCAAAATTTACATTTACATTGCACTCGCATGTGGTCATTAACCCAAGGCGGCTGGATTATAACTGCCTAGATAACTGGGCGTAAAACTTATCTTATGTATGCTGAACAAAGCACGTATTTCATTTGTGCAAGATACTCCAAGGCTTAACCAATGAAATCCTTTATTTAAAAACATTAGCATATAATTGCAGATGTAATTTCTGTCATATATAACTTTACTACAATTTATACCAGATAAGGATTGAATGATTCCGTATTTTTGCAGTCTTCATTTGGGGTTTTAATATTCCTTGTGAAAAGATAGCTTTTATCTTGCTATTAGTAAAGACTGCAAGGAAGAGATACAGTACACTGAGTATGGGAAAACTCATTTTCTCAAAATGTAATAAGATGACATTCTAAGTATTTTCATTCAGTATGGTGTAATTTTTCACATTCGCATGGTTATGCGTCTCAATTTCAAAGTCTGGCATACAGTGGGATTTGAAAAGTTCCTTAAAATTATTCTAAACGAAATGCCTCCAACTACTATTACATGTATTATTTCTAGAGCTTCCACAACCATGGCATTACATCAAAATTAAAAAATCATGTTGTTTCCACCAGATATATCATCACTTGAAAAACAGTCTCCTTACAGGATGTAGTCACAGTTGCCATATAGATGGCTACAATGTAGAGCCAAAAAAAAAGCACCACTTTGCAGTCTGCTTCCTGATCACAACCATCTTTTAGGTTTCACAGTTGTTTCCCGATTAACAAAATAGTGGCCTATCATGTATACTATCACATATTTGTTTTTATATTTAGATATACTTTAAATTTGCTCCCAGTATTTAAGAATAAATCAACTTTTCAGTAACTAAGACTATTGTTTAAGCTAATGAACAGGACCTGTAATTCTGCAAACCCAATTACCAGTTAATATCCTACATACATAAATATGGCAACAGGCACTTGCTGGGCAGCTAGTGAAAATGTTAACTTTCTATAGCAAAATTCTGGGCCGCATCACCATTTTCTGTTGAAGACAAAAACCAACAGCAAAAGGTGGCTCTGTCTACAGGTAAAGCGATCGTTAGTAAATGAAGGGCAGCATTTTTCGTAAGGAGCAAGCTGCAGTGGGAGATTGGGACAGGACAGTGGCAGAGCTAGAGCGCGCTGCTGCATGAATAGCCAGTAATACGCAAGGTTGTTCCTCACTCTCTATCTTCTTGAAAATTGTCATTACAGCCTCATAACCCCAAGCCGTTAATAGCCTTCAGGAACAATTAATCAAAGTACCTTAGGTTAACACACTCTACCAACCTTTCTCCTCTCAGAGGCAGCAGCCTAGAGACATCTCTGCAAGAACATCTCCACCATCTGACAAAAAAAAAAAAAAAAAAAAAGAAAAAAGGCATGACTGAAGACTTGAAAAGACTATTTCCAAAACCATGAGCATAAAACTAGATGGATCTGGCAATTCGGGAAAGGGAGGAACCCAGCTGCGCCTGCCCGGGGGTGGTGAGGGAGCAGCTCAGAGCAGAAGTCTTCAGATAAGAGTGCAAATGAAGAAATTGGAAATGCTACTCTGAAGACAGAGTAACACATGCCCCAGCTGAAACAGAGTTAAATCATTCTTAATAAAAAAACAACTACGTAAACAAGTAATTAACAATTAATAAAAAAAATCTGCAAGCGGAAGATGTCTTTTTGTTTACTCTGTTAGACTAAAAAACCCAATACCTTTAATTTTCAGATGCATCAGGAAAGAAATTAATCCAGAAGAATACATGAATATAATATCCTTAGGTATCAGCAAACTGTCTGCATTCTAGAAGTGCAGTAATACAAGGACTGAGAATCTGGACAACCTTGCTGAACAAACTTACAGTAAATGGATTGATCTAGAAGCGAATAAAGATTAATGCATCGCAGTAAAGAAACTTAACTTTGCTACTAATACAGTTTGGAATAGTAAAGAACTATCTACCCCACCTAATTCCTAAATATCTACTCCATTATAAAGAAGAACAAGGACTTCATTAAGAAATAAGAGATATCAGAGACGGAGTTACTAAAAAATAGCTACTGTGCTTTAATTTACACCTTAGTGCAATCTGAATTAATTTCCACGTCCAGGCAAATCTTTAGGACTAGCATCTGCCTCTACTCCCTTACAGAAAATGTTGGCCTCCTGGAGTGAGGCACTTTATTCGTGTTAATACTTTGAAAAGCAAGCATAAATTTTAGGCACCACTATCAAGAGACTAGCCAGAGGCTGTACAGAGAAGTATTTCTTTATAGGCAGCCTTAAAAAAAAGTTCTGTGGTGACAAAACTATTAAATGATTCTTCTAGTTGGATAATGGTACTGAATTGCACCCACTGATTCACTCACTATCTCATTTGTTTCTGATGTCACATATACTTCTCTTTTTTCTTCCCTTTGTTTTCAATCTGGATTATAAAAATGAAGAAGCGATTTCTCAAGCTTATTTCCCCTTTCTTCCCATCTATTTCGTTCTGCTATCTCTTCTCATTTTACTTGTTTGTGTGTTTTACTTCCTTTCCAGAACACACTTTAAAAAAAAAAAAAATTCAGATTTGCAGTTATGCTTAAACACCAAACCCACCTCATGTTATTACTTGCACTGCTATTTTCCTTCCTGGCAAACTGAGTCCCATTATTGCAAATATCTCTTGTGGATTAGTATAATTCAAGTAAAGCTGCAGAAACAGCCCTTTTCAAGTCACGATGAAAAGCACACTCCATGCTCTTCAAAAAAGACCACTTCAGTTATCTGTTACTTCACCGCCCCATGGATCTGACATTTAAAAATTGCCTAGAAATTGGGGGTGAAGTAGCGAGTTGCTGCATCTCTTAAGTTTTGTTTACCTGCGAGTACTGCCTCAGTCTACTGAGCTGACTGTTCTTCGCTGTATGAGTAAAGCTCACATATATATAACTCATATAAAGCAGCAGTCTCTTTCCTCAAACTCTTCCATGCAAAATGATTAAGTTTCCTCTACGAATGTTTTAAGACAACTGTCCCCAACAGCATTTGATATGAGGCATATAATCAATAGTTACGCTTTCCGCCACAAATCACTTTTCATATATCACCTCCTTACTTAACGTAAGCAGTTCTTACATGCCAATTTAAAACTCAATAGACCATAAGACCTCTTTAATAAGCACCTTCTGTTTGTGGTCATACCATGTCTAGTAGATGACAATGAGAATTTCCTGGTTTGAGAAAGACAGGTCTACATTATCACTAGTTACTTTTAAAAATTTTTTTTAGAAATTTCAATCCATTCCTTCCTGTTTAGTCAATTTTGCTCCCGTATTATCTTTTCCTTGCTTTTTGCACCTAACAGCTTCACACGCTCATTCTGAGATACTGGTCCTTACCCACTGATTTCACCTGAACTGCACCATCCACTTCACACTCCACATTCTAAACTGTGCCTGTAAAACTCCGGCAGCCTATCGACATGCACGCCTGACTAAAAGCACCAAGACCTCCTACCTAACATCAGGAAGATGTCTTTCATACTCCTTGCTCAGCACTATTCGAGAAAACAAGAACTTGTCTTAGGTGTTCAGGTCTTGCCATGTACAAGCATATTTTCTGTAACAGCGTCTAGCTCTAATTGGGAAGTACAAGCTACCTACTCTAATAATTTTTCCAAATAATGGGAGGCAATCCCGTGTTCTTTGCTCTTTCAGTATTTATTGTGTTTTATTGTACGACATCTTTATCTGTGGTACCCATTCTTTAATATCTTCTCCAAATCGGGAAAATCATTACCTTTTTTTATTTAGGCAATTTGCCCATTATCAAATTTAATGTAATATTAACTGTATGCAGTAATTTACAAATACTAAGCATCCTTCTATTTTCCACTCCTTTCTAGCCAGATTCAACTTCATACCTAGATTCTGAATTTGTCTGCAAATCTCATTTTAATAAAAAGTCAATCTTCAACACGCCCCATGGCTTGTAATTTCCTCTTCAATTTCACACTCACTTTAAGCCACTGCAGAAAACATGACCCCACATACACACTCCTACAAACTACCTTGCTTCCTTCCCGACTTAGTATTTTAGTTCTTCCTATGTACTTTAGTTCACTTCTGCTTCTCATTCCTGTTTCTCAATGCCTTTTGTATTTTACAGAAGCAGTGGGAAGTTTTAAAAAGTGTTTTCAGATGGCTAATATTAACAGATCTACTGATACCCTTTGCAGTTATTAGGAAGTATGCCATTTCACAAAGAAGCAGTGCTTTTTCACCTAGAATTAATTTTATACTGGTTTAAACTCTCAGAGGAACAAATTTATAGGACTCAAAAGCACATACAGCACCCATGGATCGCAAGATAATCTGTTAATGTGACGAAATGCAATGAGATAAAGACTTGCTGTCTTACTTATTGGCCAGATCATTGAAGTTAAAAAGTTAAATTAAGAAGGAAGCATAAAAGCAAGGTATTTGGCCCATCTCATGGGGCTAGAGATCCCCAATTTGTAAACTCAGACAAATTACACCAGTTGTCTACTTCAACTGCATATCATAAGCGAACAGTCCCTCAGCAGGTGTGATGGAATTGGACATACGCACTCCTCTAATGCTTTTTTCAGCTAATTTAGTAAGATAACAGGCACCAGTACCTTACACAGGGTTGCCAAACTAAGGAGCACAGATACATTGCAGTCTGCCATCACCACTAGCAAAGCACTAACCTTGTAACCCAAGCTAAAAACTCCTTGCAATACTAAGACCTCACAAACAAGGCAGGGATCAGACTGCTGCAACAGATTACATATCCTAAGGGGTACGCGAGGTATCACTACCTAGAAAAAAAAAGCGCCAATTGTTTCATTACACAGATCTCGCACCTTAAAATGCTCTAAGATCTAACTTAAGACCTTTAATTTAAAATTGTCTAGTTGCTTTTGTCTTTTATCAGAAATCAGTGTTCATTACAGTAACATACAGCTCATTAAAAAAATCACTCCTCCTTTGATTTTGGTATCCTCAAAATATCTCAGAGAAAGTAAGAAAGCAAAATTTGTAAGGAAGTGATGATTTTCTATGTAATTTGATGATATAGCTGGGGAAAATGAAACATTTTAGGGCGCATTAAGTTCCCCATTAGGTTTATAGTTTGATGACTTCTCACTACACTCATTACGTGCCTACAGTTTTGATTGATATATTCTTTTCAAATATGCTTTCCTAAAAGTGCAGGAAAGGCTAAGTTTGATAACCGTAATTGTTTCACACTGTGAATTATATTTCAGAAAATTTCTTTTTTTAGAATAAAGTCTAATAATAATTTTTGTATGGAAGGTTTTAAGAATTCTCCATTCATTCACCAAGATTATATGTTAATAATACACCTGAACAAGCTAGAATTTCAGAGTGATCTTACTTTTTAAAGGGATCCTTGAATACCTATTTAAAAAAAGAAGCAACACATCTAGAAAGCAGCAAAGGTCCCTTAAATAGTCTCCATGCTGACTTAGCAAAAAGGGCCAATAGTCCAAATGAAGAAATCTTAGGACCAAAAAGAACTTCTGCCCTTTTGAGTGGTCAAATTCATTCAGAGACCATGCATTAATTCCTTCCATTTTCTAGAGTGGACCTGGTCTAATAAAGGCTCTCTAAATTAAAGACAGCCAAACAAGCTATTATCCTAAGAAAAAGTAAGACAAGTTGCTCAAAGACTAAAAAATGGTACTAGAAGATGTAATTGTATCATACAGTATAATCTTCTTACTGTTACAATATTAGCACAAGACTAGTTTGGCCTGTCAGCAGAAGGCAAATTGTTCTTAATGTTTTGTCTCCATGGCTGGAATGTAAAGAGCAATTTTCCAATAATGTGTTGCAAAAATGGCCCAAAGAATGGTTCTCAAAACCATTAGATTGGTCCTAAGACTCCAAAGGTGCCTATGGGCTCTAATGTTTCACCACAGAAGACAGTTGTCTCATCATAGGAAAACAAGAGTCAGAAATCTAAAAGTTAATAGTGGAAAATAATGCTCAGGCACAAGTAATTCTCTGCAACTGCATCGCAGCATCAATTTGCAGTTGACAGGATGTATACTGCACTACAAAATAAACCTTACTAAACCCAAACCAAGTGCACTTGAACTGCAATGCTACAAAAATAATCTTATAAGGAAGAGATGTGGGTCCTGGCTTTGCCATGGATTTCCTACGGAATCATGAAGAAACATTTATTATGTCAGTCATTTACTAAACTGGGAAAATAATCTGCCTCAGAAATGTAAGATTAACCTAATGACTGAGCTGTGTTTGTTCTACAGCAATGAGATATTCCAGCTGACGTCCAGGGAATTATCGTATTTTTCTAATACAGACAGCCGCCCTAATCAAAAATCCTTCATATGTCTGTCAGAAATCAAGGAAATTCTCTACTGTTTCCTTTCTGAGAATGCATATTTCCTTTCTGAGAATGCATATTCGTAATCATAGTTACTGAAAAATCTTATCTATAATGTTAAAAAAGGGAAGACTGTATTTTAAAAGTCGATTACAGAATTGAACATCCAGATTTCTGTCTTTTGGCAATGAAGAAGAAACAAAATTCACTATAAAAGTAGCATTCAGTGGTAAGAATTAATAGTTTCCTTCAACATATGAGTTTTACTGCAGGGTCTTCTCAATATCTAGTTACGAAGTCGGGACTGATCACAAACAGCCTAATCCGAAACCACACGAACAATGCAAATCTTTTTGGTTAAAGACTTGATCCAAAAACATTTCAGTGGATAGACTCTGCACAACTATTCTGGGACCTCTGTTTCCAGAATACTTGAATTGGAGTGTAATTACTATCCCAGCTAATCAGACTGCTTAGTACATTAAAAAAACAGGTTTCTACAATATTTAAATGCTATACTGCTCTCCCCACTTAAACACTGTACAAGTACAGCTTTTAAAGTGGCTTCCCTTTCTCCCTCCCTTTTAAACTTCAGCTTGATGTCTTCAAAGGTTAAAGCTAAGCCTGCTGGGCTTCCATCTATGGAAATAGTCCCACTATTCATAAAACAGGATAAAGAAAAATATACGTACAGGTACTTTTAAATCTATATGAGTTGGTATCAGTGCTTAGATAACTTAAGCTACCTTACACTTGAATAATTAGCTACATAGAGATGCACTGAAGTTGGAAAATAAAAATACAGATTACACATTCCCATGCTTTGGAAATGAAAGCTACATAAGGGACGTTTCTACTGAAAGGGGAGGGGGGTTAGCTCTACACTGTCTTTAATTTTACAGATCAACTCAAAATAACTTACACATTATGTGAGGTTGGTTTTTGGTTTTGGGTTTTTTTTAATCACTCCATGCGATTAGAATGACGATTTAAAACCCATTTAAGTCAGCTGTACTTTTTGTAAGACAAAAGACTTGTAAAGACAATTGTCTTTACAAGTTCATTATGTTGTTCCTATTTGAAATTCATCAGTGTTGGATTAGCAGAGAAGAGCTGCTCTGACTTCAGATTGCAATATAAAAAAAAGTCATGTGCTAACATTCATTTCACATGCAGCTAGGCAGGTGCATTTACAGTTTATTTCACATCTTACGAGAAAGATGAAATGCAAAAGCCCGTCATAAAAGCAGTACAGAAACTCACAGCCCATGTAGCCTAGCAAAAGAGAGATGGAATACAACTGACATCCCAGTTTCCTCCTGCCTCTCCCCATCTCAGTACATAGAGAAGAAATACCAGAAGTTAGGGTCAAGTATTTAAGCTAAAGACTCTGATTTTGGAGTAACAAAAGGACACTGGCACAGGTAAACCCCTAGACTTGCCAAAGAAAGGTTAGCCTTGACCCGTAAGCTAGAAAGAAAACCCTGCTTACTGACCAGAAATGGAATTGCTACTTTTATGTACACCTGTACAGAACAAATAAATACAGGTGGTCATTCTGCCCCCCTTGCTCGAGAGCGCTCTGAATAGTTAGTTTCTTTTCAGTAAAGCACTGTTTTATATTAGTCATCTCCTTTCTTTGTTGCTTTTCACAGTGAAAAATTAGTTTGCTTCTACACCAACAAGTGGTGTCCATGTAGAATTAGACATATTCTAGGAAACTGCTGTTTGAGACAGCAGAGATCCAGTCGGTTTGATACTTCTTCTCCCTACCCCTCAAACCGAGCATTTTGTGGCTTTTCTGCTACAACTGATGATTCAGAAACCCCGAGTAAAGCGTTCTACAATTTTCTGTAAAAAAGAGACCCTCTTCAGTAGATGGACAGGAGGAAATTATTTGATTTGAACCATGAGGACTTTAACTGCTAGGATAAATGCATTGTTATGTAGACAAAGACTGGACAGAAAAATACAAAATACTTTCAGATAGCATTTGCATTAAAGAATGTTGCAAAACGCCTGCCAGTTTCAAGCACTGCATTAAAAAATAGTATGTAGGCTCTCAGCTGATTTCTTGCGTCTAATTTGCACAGAAGCACACAAGGGATCTCAGAAATACTTAGATAGTTCTTTTTTGTTATATTTGGCTGCTTTAAGCCAGGATACCAAGAGCAGTACTTGGTCTGATGTAAAGACACCAAGCATGCAACAATACTGACACCATCTGTAAAAGCAACATGTAACTAACACAGCAGCTTTACTGATAATCTCTATCACTGGCAGAAAATATTTAAGTATAAAACAGAGAACTGTTACTATAACATGATGTAAACTACCTAAATCGAGAAGATGCAGCTCACAGCAAGGCAGACAAGGTTCTCAAGAAAAGGCGTGAATTTCCCTGCATTCAAACTTTAGCCTAGCACTGGAAGACAGTGCTTGACTTGTTTTTGGTGTACGTCATCATGGTGACGCAGCATGCTTAAAAGTCCAGTCTGAAGATTTAGCAACATGGTGAAGCATCACTACAAAATCTACGTGATTCACTGAATCAGCCAGCGCTTGAGCAGAGAACTGACCTCAAATATAGATCCTAGCAGAAAACTCTGCTCACACAGGTGAAAAAGATCATAGTCTAGACAATTTTTAGCAACTCTGCCAGCCTGGGAGAAAGGCAAAACACAGATAATACTACCGAGTTCAAGCAGTTAGTGCAACTTAACATTTGGTCAAGATTTCTATGTGTTGGAGGCACAAAAGTGCACTCCAAGAGCAATGAAAAACGTTTGACTATGAAGCTTTTGCAGAAATGACAGACCGCTGTAAGTCTGTCATGCAGGCTAATGAGAACACCTCATCAGTCCAGTGTCTTCGTTTGATTCAGACCAAAGATCAACAAGAATTATCGAACTTAATCATTTAGAAACACCTGTATTTTTATCATTAGTAAATTAAAAAAACCCCACAGATTGACCTGATTTTTAGAATTTCTGCAAATGGGAAAGAAAAAAATCACAAAACTTTTCTGGGGGTAAAACTGAATTTTAGGAACATCAGTAAAATGACAAACGTGTAACATCTAACTTTGTGCCTTTTTTTTGTAAATAGGTGAGATTTCTTACGCAATAGCAATTTTTAACAGCTAAGACTAGTAGCAAGAACAGTAGAATCTTTGTGGCATTATGAAAAGAGAAACTTACCTCCATCTGCTTAGTGCCAGAAAAATATTTCTGCTGAATTAAAGTCTGCCAGCTAATTTTAAAATTCCATTGTACTTCCCTTTTAATAGTCATCTTTAACACACACACAAAAAGGCATGTGGCATATAATTTTTAAATATCAATCTTAAATTGAATTTACAAAAAAAAAGCCTGAATTACGTTTAGTAAATTGTACAGTCAGTTTCCTGTTCAGGCTTACCAGCACTGAGATTTCATCAAGGGCAAATACCGTGGAATATTCTGAGGTTTTAAACAACTACTTATACTGCCCATCCTGCTCAAGTACTACTGGATAGAATTTCTGTTGACATAAATATATTGGTAACGTTTTCCTGAGGAATGCTAGCTAGTGGGCAACAATAATGGGCAAGTACCATATACTTACCAGGGCAGCAATTCCTTTTTCAGGGGGTGGGGTAGTATACGCTGCTCTGTATTAAACATTTTAGCTTGCATCCACGGCATTTTTTCAGGTAACTTGCAACCAAGAAGTCATGCGTCGGGGACTATTTTAGATTGCATTCTTATAAAGAAAACCTTAAGTAGCTAGCAGGGGTGTGAGAGGCACTTATTTGTCCTTTTTAAGATTCATCCCAGTCTGTTTAAGACCAGTCCATCATCACCATGGAGTAAGCATTTCTAGCAGAATTTTACAATTAGACAGAATTTACAATTCCCAAAGCCACAGTCAGTCAGTACTAGAATGACGAAATTCCCCTAGTGAAATTAAAACCGCGAGACCAAGGCTCTTCGTGTAAGGCTTGCCGTTCTAATTTAGTGTGACGGAAATGTTTCTTCATATATGAACTTGTCAGCACTATCAGGTTATGCAGGTAGACTTTCAAAGCACACTGCTTGTACTAAAACTATTAATTACTGCAACGTCTATGTGAAATCTGGGGAGAGGGGTCAATTGACATAGCTGAGGAAAGGAAAGCTGCAAGCTAAACTTCCACCAGCAAGATGTGTTACAAAAGCAATTTTCTGTAAACTTACTCAGTCACTTATCTTCAACCTATATTAATTGCATGTTAGTAAAAGTGCGTTAATACCTGTAAGTAGATGAAAGCCTCCATGTATTAAATTACCATCATTCTATTCTCCACAATAGTAACATCAATGAGAGGGCTTCTTACACCTCAAGCTCCTGCACGATACAATGTAATGACAATTTTATCTTCTAAGTATCTGTGGCACAGTACAAAAGAGTAAACTGTAAAGATTAACTAAACCAAATTTCAGGGAAAGTTTAAATGAAACTCAATTCAGATCTGTTCCTACAACATACTACATATCATAGGCTGCTAAATGTTTATGTGCTTTACAAATGTAATACCATTACAATCTCACCAGCAGCCATGCAGTTGCATAAGCATGATTAAGAGATGTTAAGAGCACCAGATTTCTTCTGCAATAATTAGGATGTAAAAAGGTTTGTCATGAGATTAGTTTTAGTTTTTTTTTTTTTTTTTTTAAAAAACAAAATCAGGAAAGTTACAGAAAGGCGGAAAAAAGTTACAAATATTATTTCATTACTAGGGAATCTCTCTCTACCCGCCCCCCGCCGCTTTCTGCCGCATTAAAAATAGTAAGTAGAATCATGCGTCTTAAATTCAAGAACATGTCTGAACCATCCAAACACAGCTTCTTGATAAGGACTCCTGGGACCTCCTTGTCATCTGAAAGATGAATTGCAAAGGCACAGTGAAAGATATGGCCCACACGAAAACCTGATAGAGTCCACAATTCTTACAGCAAATACGCTTCTAATTCTGCCCATGAAAACATACAAAAATAATCTTTTGATGGCTAGGGAGGAATGGAGGGAAGGCAGGCCACTACTGGGCTCAAGACAATGAAAGTAAAGCAGGAAATCTTGCTCTATTTTTCCCATCATTTACACACTGCATCAAGTCATGTTTTTGCACTCAGATTGAAGTTGTACGTAATATTTAAAAATTCCATTGTTTTTCTAAATATATTCCACTTCAAGATTATGCACAAATTATTTTTGTAAGTTATGAGTACCTATAAACTTTTAAGTAATCTAAGTAAATTATCTGTAGACAATTTGCACTGATACGCTCATACACTCAGATTTTATTTAGTATGATTTTAAAAGAACATTAATTATGTGTGTGACCTTATTACATAAATGTGTATACACGTCAATGAACATGTACACATATACATAGTTTGAGAGATTCCTGAGGAATCCACAGGCATGGAACCTATAGCATGTTTTCATTTAACAATAAAAACTAAAAGAATAAAATTTTGTCAGTGAATTTTAAATAGTGAATTTGATTGTTGCTTTACCTTCCTTTCTAACTTTGGAAATACTAAGTACACTTTTTTTTTTTTTACTTCTGATCCATTACTTGCTGAAGTAATATATACATGTCTGTATATATTGGGGAACAAGCCCTTAATAGAAGCTGCAGGGATGTGGAATTTGACAGAAGTCAAATACAACATTCATTTCCTCCCCTTCATATGGCCTGAAAGCAGATTTGAGATTAATTGTATCAGTATTAAAATAGGACAAGTCACTTCATAGTTCAAATTCCAATTTGAAACTATTTTGAAAATATGCTAAACCAGCTCCTAAATTAAGAGAGCGCTTAACTGGAAGTTGTACCAGAACCCACACATACACTATAAAATGCCACCAACTATAGCCAATAGTGTTACATATTTCTCCAAGCAGGAGAAATAAACAGAAGATGGGGGCCGAAAGGGGGGGACGGGACACAGGGAACAGACCCTTGCAACTTTTTGTTCTTTGACAAGGCATCTTCCCCTTTCCTAAGGAAAACAAAATAAAGACCCAGTGCAACAGAGTTGCCCTTTTTCCTATTTGGTCACACTATGAACATTTTAAACATAGTTTCATGTATAAATGTAGTTCCACCAAGCACAATGAAGTTAGCCCACACGCTAACTTCACCATGTCCATTTTATCTGCAGGACAGCACATACATAACTGCATACCTGCTGCCTCATATTTGTAAATCTAACCTATTTTAATCTCCGAGAGTTTGTTTTGTTTAAACAGTAAGAATGGTGAAAATCTATACTTCCAGGAGAGATAATATCTGAAGGAAGTTGATGGCTTTGCTGCAGTCTGGACATAGAAAATACTAAATCAAACAACTAGGCATCATTTTGGAAGTTATCTTTCTAGTCCAAATGTATGACTTGCAAAGTATTTTTTAAAATATATTTGATATTCACTCTCACATAAACCTATATGGAAGTATCAGACTGTTTATAGTAAGAGTTTGTTCTGCTATGGTCATGGGTTAACACTTCAAAGAGTGTACAGTCATTCCTCTTTCCAGTTTCAGACACTGGTTATTTCTTATTCTCTATTTCATGCACTAATGCAAACCATGGGGAACTGGAGAGAGTAAGCTGCCCTCATTAGACAGTTTAAGTCTTATATAGTCATATTACAGGAATCAAATGAGGTCAGACAGTTGACCCTCCATCACACTACTGAACTTTTCAGGTTAGTTGATTCAGAGGAACAGTTTGAATTAATAATGATAACGCCTATACAATTTAGATATATGCATAAGCTCTACAACTGTTTTGCTGAAACACAGAGCGAGCGTGAAAGTATCAGTAAAATTACCAAGCTTCCTCAGCATACCAACAATTCTAGCCCTCCTCCTCTTGGAGAAAGTCGAAGATGTTAAAGCTCTGAAAGCCTTTAGCCCAACAGTCAGTCCACAAGACCTTTGGCGACAGGATCTGCTAACAGATCAGCAATGTGTGCTCACTGGAACTTGTGAAAACCATGATTAGTACGTGGACCCTGTCACATGGCTTAGTACAATCTGCTTCTAAGGGAACAGACCCAGAGCCAGACGAAATGTTTACACTTCAGGTTAGACGTGAGTTCTATTAAAAGTCATCTCAAGATGCAATAGGACTCCCCTCTATAGCAGTATTACTGAAAACTGTCCACAAACTAAATTTAAAAAGAATGTCTTTCTACTTATGCCTATCCTTAAACTGAAACATTCCTGATGCTACAGTTCCAATGAACTTTGGAAATGCTCCCATGCTTCTACACTGTAAGCATTTGTCACTACCAAACTAGTCAAACCCCAATACGGATCAGATTCCAATCACCGTTAAGATCTTCTCGTGTAGTTAACTGCAGGTATACAATGTGCCACAAAAAAAAGTGAATGCCACTATGCAATGGTACAGTTATGCACCAATGCATATAATTTCTTCTCACTTTTGAATTGTTTTATGGAAGAAAGGAAAAATGTCGAAGTTTACGGTATTGGGTACACAACACTTCACTGCAGAAGTCCAAAATAGTTACTGGAGGTAGAACACCTGTCCAATTGAAGCCATCAGTGAGAAAAAGCATACCCTAATGAGGGGAAAAAACAACGCACGCTCTTAAACTAAGAACATTTGTACTAACAGGACACAGGAGTGCCAGAAAGAATGGCTGGCCTTCACAGAAGTTTCTAGCCAAGAGAAGCCACTGTATTTCATCACAGCAGTGACTCAAAGCCTTTTCATAGTCTGCAAAGAGACTCTGCAAATAAAGTCAAGCATTATTTTACGTAGTAGCGCTAACAGATAAGGTTTAACAGAAAGTGTTCTCTCACAGTTACCAGGCTTCTCAAAATCTGAATAAAGAGCATCAGGTTAACTCCACCAGCTGACAAATGGAAGCTGGAAGAGACATAGAAATGAATGAGAAATTATGATTATAGTTCCCTCACCCACGCAGATGAAGATAACCAAACTGTAGCTAATACAGGGTACACAAGAAAGCTCTGTATTTTTACTTCTGGTTCTTCCAGGTTCAGACATGAGAAAGAAGCTCAAGTTTGTGCCCGACCTAACACACATATTTCCCCCTCAAAACACCAATAGAAGGATCAGCAAATAACTTCAACAAAAGAAAGCACAAAATGAGAAAAGTTTTCACTGTCCTCATTACATTTGAAAGCGAGACTTCAAAAGTGTTGTGAACAAGAGTTTTATGTAACTAACACTTCTAATAGGGATGGTTTCTGTCACCCCACACGGAAAGAATACAACAGAACAGGAAGTAGTTCAGTTTATTCATGTGAAAACAGCAACACACTATAGAAGAGGGTTCATCGTAATCTCTTCATTAGGCATCACTTCCACTTCAAAAATTAAAATTCCTAACTTTCCCATGATATTTATGATCAAATACAGAAAATAGAATTATAAAGAAACCCACTAGTGTTGTACCGCGCATCTTCTGAAACTACAAATGTCAATTATGTGGGTAACTTTCTGATATCATACAACTTGTAGGACCATGGCAACTATGCAAGATGTACATGCCTGTATTTACATATTGAGTAGAAAAGACAGGAGGGAAGTTGCATCCACTTTCTAGTGCAAGTCTACAATAATCACACAGACAGAACAACATTTATTAACAGGAATGGAACAAGTCCACACATGAGTAAGAAAAGATCTTAATAATACAGTTGTAAAAAAGATTAAAAATCTCAGACTGAGGTAGTCAAGAATGTGCAATACGGATGTTTGTACAGAGCACCTGTACGGCAGTTTCTCAAAAGCAGAAGTTTACTATGAGAAATGTGGTAGACTAGCAGGGTGGGCATGGATTATAATGGGTATGCCTTCCATTAAGAAATTAACAAAGATCAGCTAGTGATATATACAATATTTTCAGTTGAAAGTACCGCTAAACAGAATCTCAGCCAAGAAGACTATTCTACTTTGACTTCTGATCACTCCAACTTCATCCTGACAGAAGTCAGTTCCCATTTTTCCCCAAGCAGAAGAATTTTGGTGATGTGTAACAATTTTTTTCTGAACTCAAACCAGATTAAAGTAAAACAGGGGAAGAAAATGCTTTGAAGAAACACAAACATTTTAAACAAAAACAATCATTTTTCTAAATGGTTTTATTTACATTTTTCATATACAAGAACGTTAAATGATACATTCTGACTAGTATCCACACCAGTGTGAATTACATGAATTAAAGATACTGATGTATTGCATATGATGAAATGCAAAACAATCAACCCTAAGCTTTGGTCCCACCCTCTGAATCCTCATACAGCATCTGGTTTGTTACCAAGACATCTAAAATTCAAAGTGTTCATATCAAATAGAAGTTATCTGAACAAATAAATCTAGTTTCATTTCTTTAGAACAAGCAGTAACACAGGAGTCTTACTTGAAAAATTCGCAAGATGAAAAATACATTATCAACAGCCAAACACGTTACATGCATGTTACTAGCTTTGTATTTATTGTTTCTAGACTTGGGGTATTTGTCACAACTGTCTTGTGCTTATGGTTTTTAAATCTTTAATTATGGCAACCTTTCAACGCCTACTAACAACAGTTCAAAGTGACCCGGATGTAATGCAATATACTCAACAATGAAAAAGGTAAAAAGGTGTGGTGTGAACTGGCCTGAAACATTCAGGACAATTACAGATTAAAGTTTCCACTTAGAGCAACTGGAACTAAAAATTCTTTAGATCATTAAAAAAATGTTGCAAATACATGAACATAGTTTAATAAATGTGCTTAAGAGTATTTTCAACCTGGTGATTTCTCAAAGGAAACTAGCAGAGAAAAAGGTGACAGCTTCAAATACTTGCTTCGGAACTACTGAAATATTTACAACACTGGTAAAGTAAAAGTTCTTTCAGGTGCATGAAAAGCATTATCAAGTCTTTCTGTATCTAAAAGATGGTTCAAACAGTCGAAGAGACAAAGGAAACAGTAATAGACAGCTGGGCCTGTGGGATCATAGGGTGTATTACATCAGAATTTATTTTTACATTTCTGTAGCACCTTTTAGCCAGATGCCAAAAGCACTTTAATCACTAAAGTGAGCCTCACAACAACCCTGTGAGGTAGGTAGGTATCTGTTTTAATAATGGCAGAACATAACTTACCCAAGAAGACACAGCAAATCAGCAGAGCAGGCTAGAATCCAGATCATGTGATCTATGAATTTAACGTTATGGCACATGTGGGACTGAGACTTACATGCTCCTTTTTAAAACTGTGAAAGAGGCACTGACATGTGAATTGATTAAAGTTTTCTGGAAGTAGATTTTTATGGGAAAGGTATCAAGAGAAAAACATGCTTTAAGCAACTAGAGAAAACAAGAGGCTGAGTAAGAAGAGTGGCATTACTGTACCACTTCCTAAATTTTAGAAGATGCAGAATAGCAAGTTAACTATTTTACTTGCTAAAATACATATCAAAAATAGACTACATAGTCTGTCAAATTCACTAAACGAAACTCTATTCTCAGAAGTCTTAAGCATTCAGATGCTATGACCCAAAGACTTTGTGGGCTGGGAGTTGTTTCATCCAATTCTATTATTTCTATGTCCTGCAACTGCTTCTTTGAATGTCAGAAGAAATAAGAACCAGTGCGAGAATCAACATTTTTTGACCAATTCAAACTTTAATAGCAGAGTTCCCATTAACAAACTGTCAAAGCACGCTCTTCCCAGTTAATCTCCATGTTCTACTGACTACCAAACTAGTCATAATAGAGAGACTAGAGCATATAAATTGGTGCTTGACACATAAAATGGAAACATGAAGTATTCAGTTACTTCAGCACAGTCTGTATATTAATAGGAATAAGTTAGATGACACACTAAGTGATGAGCGCTGCTTTACACTATATTCCTCTAGGGAACAAAGTCATACACAAAAAGGAAAACAGAGTCAGTGAGCTGAACAAACACCGTCATAAAAACAAGAGGTAATCACAGCAGTAAGGCCTGCACTTAGAAGTTTTACATTACAGAATGAACTGGCATATGCAAGGAAACAGTTTTTGTTCATGTAGATTATAAACAATGATTTCTACTTGAAGATTGGAAGTGACTAAAAAGAACACATTCCTCAAGTTAGGCAAAGGGAAATTTAAAGATTTCTAACAATTTCATAAAGAATACAGCTGTTAAAGGGCTAATTCCTTTTTTGTAAGGCCATAATCATAACCCTCGCCCTAGCTCATCTGCCAATAATAGACCACCACTATGTAATGATATTCAGCTCAGATTTATGTCGTTCAGAGGATAAAATTCTGTAGTGAAAGACAACCTGCCAGAAAACAGCCCCCACTTTCCTCTCCCCTTTTGTCTTTCTGTGATGCAAAGAGGAAACATTATCATGTTAAAGAGGAAAGTGATATGCTCATTTTGACGTCAGGAAAAACGCAGCTTACAGATGACTGAAGATTTAGCAATTTTCAGATTTAAATACTGAGGCAGTGAAAGTGAATCAAAAGCAATGCTAAACAAGGATTTATCACAGGTTTACTTTCCCAACTCAAGGCTGGAAAGATCTATACTTCTGAACTATCCAAGACAAACTTTCTAGCAGGAGGAGACTACTAAGATTTCCAAGGAAAAAAGCTTTTGGAAAATATCTTCCCTATATTCCTTGTACATCTTAAGGCTGCAATAAAAGAAGCCTCAAAACAATTCCTTTATCTCAGGTAGCCTTCAAAAATTAATTGAAGTCTTAATTTATATTCAACCACACTGTTAAAAGAACATTTGAGAAAACATTTCATTCTGAATTTACTCTCAGATGGGACTGTACATATGATATGCAACTTCAGACAACACTGACAACAGTGCCCAATTGTGTGAATATATATTTTTTTGAGAGGAATTTGGAAATAAAGAGTTATTTCAGCTTATAGCTATAAATGGTTACATACACTAAAAAAAGGCAGAGATAAGCATGTTGCTTTTTACTTAAATCTGTCGCTATGTGAGTTTTGAGACAAGTTACTGGAACCACGAAAGAAAAGTTGAAAATTTAAGTCATAACTGGGATTTTAAAAATTTGCCTATTAAGACAAAAGATAAACTTCTAAAAAGTAACCTCTTACATTTCTTTCAAATATAACCCTTTTCAAGTGTAACCTCTACCAGAACCCTACAGTTCACGTTTTTCCATTGTTTTGAATAACAGAATCATATATTCCATTTCTCTTATATTTGAAGTGTAGTTATAGGCGCGCACACACACACACACACGAGCTAGTGATCTTTATGCCAATTCTTTCCCTCTCAAATTTACCTTGTGTTACTTGGTTACCATACCTGCTGGGTAGAAGTTGATCTTCCTTCCTTGAAGCAGCATGTAAAAATTATACCCTAGACTGTTTTAAGCTTTGCCACTGTTAATGTTTCTAAATACTACTAGATTACAAATTAGTTAAAAGGTATCGATTAAGGGAGGTAATGTCTGTCAATTCATCTCTGAACGTGGTTCAAGACAAGAAGCTTTACACTGATGATAGTACTTTCTGCTGAAAGATCTACAATGTAGTACAGGCTTTCTGAGGTGGTCTTATTCAACTTTAAATTTGAGGCATGGGAAAGATAAAGGTTTTAAATAAGCACAGAAATCAGGTAACTTAATGCAATCATCAAACTAGATTAGATTCTAAAGACTAGATCCCGTAGCAAACATTGCAGGGTACAAGAGGCTAATAGATTTGGCTGCAGGGTCCCAAAAGGAAAAATACACATCTGTATGTGTTAGTGCATTCACAATCTCCCAAATATGTCCAATCACCAACATTCCAGCTACTGCTACAAACTACTGGAAACAAAATAGTGAAAATTCTACGATATTTAATTAGGTAATATTAAATTTAGGTTGCACTATTTTGTACTATAACATCTTAATATAAACTGCAATACAAAAATATCTGTTAGATTCCCATGATGCCAATTTTATTTAATAATCTTCAAAATTTACTGCTAGAACACATTTGGATATGTAATTTAACAGAAAATAAGATATGATAACTACACAATGCAGTTTTGCCACTCAGATGGCTGCTTAGCAATTTTCACATAAAATGGAAAAAAATTTAGCTATCTCATTTTTCAGCTACAGAACACAGGTCCCCACCCCTGTAGTTTAGCATGTAGAAGATCTGTCTCTTAAGAAAAATGTGCAGCTAGAAGATGCCCACAAAAAGCCTGTGTATTAGTGTAAAATATCAGCTACAGAAAATTAAAAAAAATTCCAATTATACAGTGCATTTCATGACATCATTAAAGACTGTTTAAATGATCAATGCACTTAGTGGGAGGTTTTATATAGTTATGTAAACAATCACAATTTTGTTGGGATTTTTAGAAGCTAATGAGTTGTGCTAATGCCATTTTCCCAGCATTTTCATTCCAGAAATCAGCTTCCATCAAGTTGTGAGTTGTGCTAATGCCATTTTCCCAGCATTTTCATTCCAGATTCCATCCCACACCCTCCCTGAAAACACTGTTCACAGAGACACTCAATTCCCTAAGAAAGCAAAAAAAATTAAAAAGATCCAAACATTCACAGAAAGTCATTCAAATAAGTTTGTACGTATAAATAAAAAAAAAATCCTCTAAATAAATGACACGGGAGGCAATAAATTGACACGACAAGTAAATAAAAGGCTAAAGCACTCCAATACCATTGAAACGGTTTTAATGTTGTTGCAATTCCATAATGCAACAATCATCAACTCATAAAAGACCCAATACTTTAGAATTCATTTTAATCACTCCTTTGTACCTATTTTACAAAATAAAGGCAAGGCATATTTAAAATCCCCTTTTCCCTAGATATTATGTGCCTATCTTATTTATGCTTATGAAAGTGTAAACTTAAACTCCTATTAAATGTTATATAAGAAAAAAATGTAAAAATATTAACCTCTGCTTCAATGTACAGTTTCCAGAATCTGCCAGAACTGGGGAACTGGGCAACAAGGCGTTCATAGGTCTTCCGTGCTTTGTCTATAGGTTGATTCTAAAAATTAAAAATCAAAACAGCATTTACAATATTATGATTTATGTAAATGAATATGCTGATTTTACTCCAGAACCAAATAGTGTGAGTGGACCATAGATAAGGAAATGTAATCCTATGTCACTAAACCTGTGCCTCTCGAATGAGAATGCTCCAAGCGTCAAGGTCATATGGATTTTCTTCTAGTTTCTTTTCAGCTTTCTTCACTTTTTCTGGGACATACTCAGCAGCCTAGAAAAATTAAAAAGAAGACATAAGAGATCACAAGTAGAGTTTGAAAAGTTCTGTTCCAGCTACAAAGTCAAGCTAACAACAACATTCTAACATCGTAACATTCCAGATCTCAGTTTTTATGCTGGAGTTACTAAATTGTAATTTTATCTGGAAAACAAGTTGTCCCAGTAAGATAATGCACTCTTACCACAACAAGTTCTATATATTTGGTGATCCAGTAAAAAGCTAGACTAAACTGACTAAATGTTTCAAACACTAGAACAAATTTGAGTTTGCCAGAAAATTGATTGCACTATGAATTTTAAACGCTTTTACTGACCTGAAACTTTTAAGATGCAAAAGTAAATTCAGACCGATTTTTCTATTACAGACCTCAGCCAAACAAATCCAGGTTACTGCACGAGTCATTCTGTATATGCAGGACAGTAAGTATTTTGTATCACAAGTTACAGATTTAACAAGAAACCAGCAGATAACAGTTCTAGCAGCAACAAACACAAGTTATCCAAGCACAATTTGTTAACTTTCTGATCTGTCAATCAGTGTATTCTTATAGTTGCCTTTCTGTAGCTTTGGCACTAACTACCTTAAACTTTTTTTTTTTTTACATTCAGACATTCATATTGGAATTTAAAAGCTTTTTTTGATACTAAAAGCTTTACCAAATTGAATGTTAACTTGTTAACACAGTTACTATTACAGTATAGGTTTAAGTGTTCTTTTAAAGACTTGTGGAAATATCTTACTTTATGATCTCCAGAAATTTTTTCTAGATTTAACTATGTTAGCACAAAGTAGATGAAAAAAATTACAATTTGATGATCACATACAGACAAGCCTTAAAATACATGCTTGTTACAATCCTAAATGATATGAAGCTTTTTATTAAGCATAAAATATTGTTCTGACCTGTACTCCAAACAGCTTATTTACTAACTTTCCAAACTTGACTCATTTTCAGGCAGATGTTAGCAGTCGCAAATCACACGATCAAGTAAATTCTTGCCTTCGTGAGATGTAACAGTAATAACCTGTAAATTATTACTACAAGACCTTTCTTGTGAAATTTTACAAGTTAGCTACATAATTACTGTTAGAATATACGATTCTGTATTGTATAGTGCAGTGACTGATTTACTGTACAGAAAATTCTAAAAAAACCTGTTAATTTCTAAAAGACTATTTCAAGGAAATAATTTTAATTCTTAATGTTGGATCTAGGTCAATACATAGCTCTGAAGATGAAAAAGACAATAAACAGGACAGAGAGAACTGAGATGCATATCAAAGGTGCCATCACACACTTATAAAGGGAAAGAGAAGGTAACTAGACACTACAGAGGTATGACTTCTAGTAAAATAAACAAGCATCACTATTGTGCACTATTGCACATCACTCCTGAAAGAAAGCAGATGTTCCAAGAATACAAATCCAAGGTATTATTAATGGATTTTACTGGAGGACCATTTACAGTGGCATTATACGAAGATAAGCTGCAGTGAAATATTGTACAAAACAGTGACTTAAAAGAAGAAAAGAAAAAGCTGGGGCTAGCAAATGCAGTAAGCCTGCGTTACTTAGGAACATCAACTTTATTTTCAGGAGTGCCCTGCCCCTTTGCTTTTGTCAACCTCTGCAAATGCACTACTATACAACAGTTGCTTATGTTCTACATTGCAATTCAACTCGATCATTTAAAAAAGCTACCGTATTTTTTAATATTTTTTAGCACTACCAGTTTTTGTGTCAGTCCTACTAGCAGGATATAATTCAAGGCATATCCCTTAAAAGATTTTAAATTAAATTTACTTATAAAATGGACAAATGATCAAAAATGTTGCAGAACTGTTAAACTGACATGTAATAGCAGCAATGCATGAAAGGGAAAAGGGAAAAAAATCAGTAGGAGGGCTTTATAGGAGTTTGAAGACCATTATTCTTTTCAGTTCAGTTTTCTAGTCATTCTTAACATTAAGTGCTCAGTGCAAAGCAGTGTAGCTTGGAAGGCAAAGTATGAAGTCTCACAGCAAACTAAATTATAAAATTAATTTAATTAAAAATTAGTAGCTCAAAGTTGTCAGCTTAAAAGTAGTAAATTTATAAATTTCCATATGAATATTTTCACATCCCTAAGTCCACCAAAATTCTGACTCTGTAATACTGCATGTTATAGTTCAACTGGTAGAGGCTTAAGATGCAGAACACAGTATGAAATGAACTAGTGGTTTTATTTCTTCCAAAATGACATGCATAAACATATTGCAGCTTACAGAAGACAACACTGAAGCTGAAATTTCCAAAGTTTAAAGACTATGTAAGTTATCTCTACAGATGATCTGAAGTTGAAATGTTGTTTATTCAGTAAAGCACTAATTCAAATTTGCCCACATCAGTGGTAAGCATTGCTTCTCATTATATTCCATCTCAGTGAAATCTACTTGCCTCAAATATTCAATCAGGCATATATTACTCTGCATTCAATTAGACAGAAATGCTTATCAGGAGTACTATTAATGTCAGCTACAATAAAAAAAAAACACCCTACAAAACAACCGAAGCATTTGTGGAAGCACAGGGTCCTGCACTGTTAAGTAGTGACTTTCAAACAGGAAAAAGTAGAATAGGCCACTGAAGCACACCTCGACTATTTTAGTAGTAGTTCCGTTGTATTATCTCAAACCTTTCCATGCGACACACAACTCAGCTGACACTGCAGTGAAACAGTTAAAGCTTCCAGGAATTTGATTTCACCTATGCACATACAGGGCAATAAACTCAGAAAGGCTGAAATAAATTAAGCTGGTGAAGAAATAAATGCTGATAAGATGCATAATCACAGCAATCCTACGTTAATTTTGTATGTTTGATACAGGACTCCTAATCTGTGTAAGAAGCATAATAAAATGTTCATTCTTTTATTGGATAAGAGACTAATTTCCTAAATTAGCAAATACTCACTTAGCAGCAGCCGATAAAGTTTTCCATGCAGTTATATAAGACAAAAATTATAGGAGCTCTACAGAATTGAAAATAACGATGTGATCAGGGTTTTAAACTGGACTGCTTGGAATTGCTTGTACCTTATGTCATATGTAAGAAAACACCCAACTTCTTAAGGCCAGTGAGCACTCCCTTCTCCTGTCCCTATCCATCTCCAGGATGGATAAAAGCCATCCACATTTCAGAGAGGCAAACTCCACTGCAGGCAAATCAGTGTCCTGGTTATATCTGAGCCAAAACAAGGCCTCATAACCTTGCACCTTCACAAATAATCACTCCTAATATATTGGAGAAATCAGCACTTAGGATTTCCAGTCTGGACCGTTTTGCCAGAACTAGGAGTGTGAGCAAAGATGCATTCAGTTACACATCAAACCAGTGAGGACATCTACTGCAAGCACGCAGTGAAAGGGAACAAGGAGCTTGACTTTTAACCTAGCTCAACTATAGCCAGAAAGACATTTGATCCCAGTTTTGAAAACTGCATGTTAACTGCACTCTGTGCTTAGATCTGTGTTATCACAGTTCAAGGATATGCGGCTTTTGATTATGTATTTTTAATTATACTGCTTGCACAGTTGTATTATTGCACAACAACCAATATCCAACACTGTGAATACTTAATTCTTGGGTGTTTGTTCACCACCATGATCCTGCCCCTAGATAAACACTTTCAGTCCCTCCCTCTGGTTAACAGAGGCACTTGAGTTAATCTCATCCTGTAACAAGCCAGTTCGGGGAGTTAAATCAGCAGAAAAACAATCCTATTAGAAAAGTGATTAACTTTCTAATGGTTCAACTCCTTGATTTCAGGATCAGATGTGATGCAGAATAAAGGATGCAAAACCATACAGGACTTTAGCAGTTCCAACTTAGATCAGCTTAAACTACCATAAAACTGCACCTAATCAGATAGATACTGGCTTTTAACTTTTCTTTACTGCCTAAAAAAAAAATGCTGCAAAGAATTGTTGCATACAAACTGGAAAAATACTTTTTTTCTCTGCTTTTGATAACTGTGTGCAGTATACCTCCCACATAATGGGGCTCCTATCCCACAAACAACCCTCTTTAGGTCACGGAACTATTTTAGCACTTAAGGTTCCATGTCCGTAAGTATCTGTATTATTACCATCTAGTCTGATTCACAGCTTCCGTTTTGTTATTTATATACAGATAAATAGCAATGGCTTTTTAGTTTCACAGATACTAAGAGTGTAAAATGATCTTTGTGAGCACAGTTTCCAAAATCTGAAAAGACCTAAAGCCAAATTATCCAACAAGAAGTCTAAGAGCTCCTTCCTGCAAAAGACATCACCTGCACAAAATCCAAATCGGAATTCAGAAAGGATGTCTGAGGGAACAAGAACAGAAGAAACAAAGTTGACTTTTAGTATTTACTAAAAGTTATTTATCAATCACCTTCAAGGGAAAATACTTGGTTTATATCTTACTGCTAAAAGCAACAGTTAACAGTTTCCCCAGGCCTCTGAGAATGAAGTAACTCATGACTCCAAAGTGTGTAAGAAAATACCTAGCCAAACACTTCCTTCAACTATTCGCACCACCTAATGCATCCAGTCGCTTAAAGCATTTTCCTGTTTCCACAAAAGGATCTTCTGCAGTGAAAAGGAATGTATTTAAACAGCTGTTCCACTGTGAAGTGGCCAGTTTAAGATGCTTTAAAAACTACCACTAATTATGAAATGAGAACTTCTACAAACAAAATGTATAGGCCATTGTACACAAAAAGGCAGGCATTTTAATGGCTAGTTGAGTCAAATTGGTTCAACATCCAAAAGGAGTTTTATGCCCATTAAGATAGAAGCTACTGTTTGGAGGTTTTTGGCTGGCTGTTGCACAGTTTAGCACAGCCTGGACTGTTAACAGACCTAATGAATATAATTTCAAATATATTAACATGCAAATTTACAAGCATTGTTAGTTGTCCAGTTAGGTTAATTTACAGGTTTGTCTAGCCTAAGTTTTTTTTCTTAAAGCTTAGTTATAGCTGTACATGCAAAGAACAAGTTTTAAAATCTCTTCTTCAGTAACACATCCCTTCACTATAGTTATACCTTATCAGTCCTTGCACTTTCTTAAATCTGTTTTTAATGCCTTGCCTTCTTCTATTCTACCACTAAGTCAATTCAACTGTGAACACAATCTTGAAAAAAATGTCGTCCTTTAAGAGTGGGTCACTATTAACAGACATAACACAGCATTTTTATCTTAATAAGTACTGCCCCCCCCCCCATCTGAGCTGTTTTCTATCTGAACAAATCAAGAGGTTTAGATTAGAAATGATTACCATCCTTTCCTCATGAGACTATTTCCCAAACATTAGCATTTAGACAGACACAGTTTCCACTTTAACTTCTTCTTGGTATACCTCGAACTTACTGACCCTGGAAATGCAGCTAAAATATAGAGATTCTTTACAATTGTGTAAAAATTGGAAAAAAACACTGCATTAGCAACTCAAAAGTCTTCCTCCACCTATCTTAGTGTTCATTCTGTTTACAACCCGTTCCTACAGTAAATGTAAACAGTAAACTCAATTTTACTGTATATCATATAAAACGATATGCTCTTAGAGGACTTTCTTTGAAATGGCTCCTCCTGAGATATTAAACCCACACAATCCTGCAAGAATAAACTTCTGCTTTCAGTATTGCACTCAATGACATCTATTTTTAAAATGTTAAGCTAAAGTTAACTACAATAACATTTACTATTGCATTTAGAATTCAGAAACTTACATCATGTACTATATCAAACAGACACAAGGCATGAATGAGAGGAAGGAGCAGGAAGGGACAAAAGTACCAGTAAGAAACCAGAATAGACTGCGTTAGAGGTCTTTTCTATAGTCACAGAGACAATACAGACATCTTTTTTCTACAGCTCAGTGTTGGACCAAATTCATATTCATGTAAAGTAACATGCATCACAGACTGGGGTACATATCTTAGAAACAGTTACAGGAAGCGTGAAATGCATGTTCTAGCCTTAAAAGATTAAAAGGCAACTAATGCAGGGGTAAAGCAAATATTGCATCAAGTCTTCAGATAAAATTGATGCCTGGCAAATATATATTTAAGTGGATAAGAATAGTAGTTCTGCCATGGTAGAAAGAGGCAGAGAGCACAACAAATTTAGGTCTCATTAGAGAGTACATGAAACAACCACCACACAATTGAAATGAAACTACATGGGTACATTAAGGTCCAGAAAAATGTAAAGACATACACAGGTACAAGCATGCACTCTTTGTAACCTTGACACATGAAGAGATTGGGAAGAGCTTGCCAGGGAATTTTCTGCAACCAGTGGCAGACGTAGCCTTTCAGTCTACAAATGTGGATTTCTATGTTATAGACAGGGCTAAGTGTTTGGTATTCTAAAAACTGACCTTGGGAATTCTGGTTTGTTAAACATCATGCAGACCTTGCCACGAGTCTGGCAGGGACCTAACAGATTTTAAGTCCTGACATCATTCAACTGGCTCTACAGAAATCAATTTGGGTCCAGCATAGTTAACACAGTGCAAGAATTAAAAATATACTGCAATAGTGGTAGCTACATCATATTTCTTTGCCTCCCTGCCCCAGTCTGTTCTACAATAATGATACAAGGAGGAGACAACCTACGTAACATAGCTTAGGCTCCTGATCTACACAGTAAAGCAGCCTAACAATGCCTGGAGCTAAGCTCAACCTAAAGGCAGTAAAGCCACATTTCAATCGCACTGCACCTGGTACAATAAAGTCTCCTAAACCCCAGCTGGGTCTTTAACCTCTGTTCTTCCTTCCCACACTACCACAACTTCGTATTTGCTGGAGACAGCATGGCAATTTGTTATTCACCTGGCTGCTTTTGGAAGTCCCCTCCAAACCATAAGATCTGGGAAGCAAGATACAGGCACCTCTGCGTGTCAGCAAGTCAGAGTTAACAATCCTGATTTGTCAAAGATCTTTAACATCTGCATCATACACTATCATGTGTACATCTTATGCACAACATAGATGCAAATCAACTGTACAGTCACCCCCTTATACTGATCTAACTATGTGACTGTCAATGAAAATGGCACCCAAAAACTCAGAAGCTGGTCATGGAAGCAGCAGATGAAACCTGAAGCCGGAGGTAATCCAACTTCTACCTAGCTTCAGCTTCCTACAGAAAGGAACATTTAAAACCATAAGAATATTGTGTGTGTAAAGTCAGAGAGCCCTTCAGATAGCACTCGGTTACAATACGTAGCAGCTACAGTGTGGGGAAGGGAGCAAGGCACAACTGCCCCAATCACAATGCTTTGTTGTTCCTCCTTCCACAGAGACACAGTGAATTTAGGTCTATCATGCTCTGTAAGACCACAGACTGGCATCAACGCTTACTTAAGGTACACCTGCCTCACTACACAACTGGATGAGTGGTAGCCTAGGGTGCTGAAAACTTCATGGTAGTATTGCTAAAGACACTGATATCAAATTATGGCCTATCTTGACACTAGGAGTAAGAAACAGAAGTCTGCCAGGGTGATAAAAAAAAAACGACGACAACTTAGTGAAACTGAAGAAAACTGATGGAAGGGAGGTTACTGAGCATAACAAAATTAGAGACTTTTAGGAAACCAGAATCCAGAGGCCTTCATAAAGAGGATGGTGTAGGAAAAAAAAAAATTTAACCCAACCTATAAAAGAGTTGGGGTTTTTTATTTTTATTTAAAGTGCACCCAACGTGAAAACAGTAATCACAATGGGTAAAAAGGATGAACCTTAATATGGATCAAAAAAACAAAATCCAAGCCACATGTTAAACTACATGCTTTTACATAGGCTGCAAATAATGATTTGCAATTTTTTGAATGCTAAAACCCTCTGTGATATGGCACCACAATATTAAAGCTGTTACTTTTCAGAATACCTTTTACTTCAGTATGCAGACAATAATTCAACCCTTTGCATACTAAGTTCTTCCTTGCAAAAGAAAATAAAACCTTAAGTCAGCATTGTTTTTCTTTAAGTTAGATAGTAACATATTACAAGCTACAGAAACACACTACTTTAGCCAGCAGTTTAATTATGCAATTAAACATCAATGTAATTTTTTAAAAAAATATATCGGAGTGGGTAAGCTTAAATGTGAAACATATTACACATCAAGATTATAAAAATTTTATTGTAGCGTATTCTTACTTCTTTGTAGCCATCTACCTTGTGATGAAGTAAACCATTCTGAAGAATCTCTTGCTTAAACATACTACAAGAATACTTATTAACCTGACCAACTTTAAGCATACAGGCTGGTAATTCATAGGATGTTTTCCTAATGAGACAGAAACTGGGTATTTTACTTTCTGAGCCTATTACATTGCCTTTCCTACCCCTCCAGAACTGGTGGATCTTACACAGAGTTTACATGCCACCCTTTCAGAGTACAGGCCCAGACACACCTAAACATAACCTGTTTTGTAAAGAGACTGACATGCTACAAAGAAAAGCTTCTTAAAGGAGCACTAAGTCATCAGCTTAATTTTAAGTACTTTTGTAGACTACATTGGCCACTAAGGCATGCCACTGTGTTATTAATCACTCCTCCCTCAGTCAGGAACTTTGAACCCCACCCCCCCAATTAATACCAATTTTAAACATAGCCCTAACTATTAAAAAGACCTATTTAGAGAAATTCTGTCAGTAAGTAGGAGATAGTTCATGGTAACACCAGATTTAAGAAGATAACAGACAACACTCTGACTGCACCTGCTTTGAAAATAATAAGTTATGATAAATACATATTTTAGTGTATTTAAAAAAAAACAAGCCAAAACCAACTGAAACAGTAGTTATTTCCCCCACAAGAGCAAGAATGCTGTACCACAAAGAAGATTCTTTATTAAATAAGCATATTTTTATTGTTTCTAATTTAAGGGTGTTTTAATAATACCTTATTCTGGAGGAAAAGGGTATTGTTAAAGAGGCACACAGCCTTATATGTTAAGCATATATGTTCAGCAAACGCTCACTTTACAAAACACTGCAAATGTATCAGTGTAAACAGGTTATCCGGCTTTCAATTTTCTTCCGGAGTGCGTGTACTCCATGACCACGAATAGATGAGATCGGGAAAGGGAAGCTCACTGGAGTGTCTATTGTCCACCTCGACCTGAATTAAAGTTTGCTTACCAGAAACGCGAAGGTTGAGAGATGTAGTTTTCGGAGCATTACCGGTTTTACCGAGGGCGGACGCTGGGAGCGGCTCCGCGCACCCCCTTCCCCCAGCGCAACGCTTCGCTGACGGAATAAACGCGAGTTCCTCAAAATGGGTGTGTGTGGTGGGGGAGGGGAGCCCTTCACCGACCGCGCCGCTGAGGAGACCGGCAGGGGTTACGGGCGTAGAGAAGAGGCAAGGGCCGCGCTCCCACACCCCGGCCATACTCCCCTCAGCGCCCGGGGCGGCCCGCGGCGCGGCCGCCAGC
>NW_008796218.1:10170874-10205815 GCF_000699145.1 Aptenodytes forsteri | reverse complement strand
CGAGGCTCGGCCTTCCTCTCCGGCGTTGTGGGGGGCAGGCCTGTCTCCTGCCGCGTAGGGGCAGGGCGAAGCACCGGGGCTCGCCCCGGAGCCGCGAGCGGGGCGCTCCCTGAAGGGCGGCCGAGTAGGACCCTGGGCGCCGCGGTAGTCGTACTCATGGCGCTCGTAAGGGTCGCAGTGTGGGCGTTTTCTCCCATCGCTCGATCCCTGTTTCCTGGCGGACCGCTTATTGTTGAAACGCTGAAGGACAGCGGGCAGAAACTAGGAGGTTTTGGTGACCTCTAGCCCTGGCCCGTCATGGGCTATTTCGTTAACGAAGCGTTGCCTCTTGAATAGTCACTTCTGTGCAGCAAGTCGGCACTCTGCCCTTGGTGAGGTAACGTCAGCGATGTCTGCTAGCAGTAAACCCATCCCTTCCACCTCAGAAGAGCTCTTGTTAATCAAGGAGGCAAGTTCAAAAGACAGGCTAAGAGGTCATCGTCTCAAAAGACCTCAGGGACACAGGAGGCAGCTCACCCTAAAACTACTTAACTTTGTTTACAAAGTAATCACCAGTCTGTCTGTGAGAGAAGGGCTTTGAATCAGCCACTGCAGAGAAACTGTCTGCTATATGAAACATTCATTGAAGGAGGCTTGGCAGATACCAAGGTGAAAGCTGACTTAGCTGCCTTCACAACAGCAGTGTAAGTGTTCTTAAAATTATATCATACAGTCATATTTATGCAGAAATACTTGCAGTAACTTGATAATAGCACTCTTTGGGTTCCTTTCTGCTTCATCTTCCAAAAGTCACCTTCTTAAACCACAGTAATATGTGGAAAGAGGACATAAGAAAAACATAATATGTAACCTTTTCTTCTAAAGCTTGACCCCCCAAAAAAGGGAGCAGATAGTAAACACTTACTTGACCAATCTGTGGAGTAACATTTTTCTTCTCGGTATTGAAGAATTTTGATTCTGTTGTTCTTAGGAAGTGAAATACAAACATGCCTATCAATTTGTCTTGGTAGATAAGCTGTCCTGTTCTCCAAATTCTTAGAGAATAGTGATTTTGTGATAAGCGGCTAATTTGTTGTTTCTTATGGGCTATTTCTTCCATGTCACAACAGACTCCATTTTGAAATATTTGATACATAAATACAGTTTCTTTCCAAAAAACTGCATTTTCAATTCATCAGTGTAATGTTTTTTTCCATTTCCCATCTAGGAAGCAATAAGTAATCACTGAAAGCAATGCTGATGAAACTTCTAATTAGATAATACATATGTTATTCTAGGTCTACAGTGTGTCAGCTGTCTTAGTGGCCTCGTTGAAATTTTGTTCTAATTCTTTGGTTTTTTGTTCAAGTATATTTCTAGTCTAATTTTAGCTGCTTCTGGTTTTGGGATTGCCTTCTTCAGTTTCATAAAATGCTAATGGTGTTTTTGAACGATGACAGCACCAATGACATCTTGCTTATCTAGTAGAACGAGTTAGTAAAGAGCAAAATAAGTGATGCCTAATGTCATTGAGACTTTTGCTCCTTACCTCCTATAGCCCCTCACCCCACATAATAAAATAATGTGCTATCTCTTAAGCTGGTGGTGTTCTTGATTTCTGTAATTCCATGCATAGCATAGAACAGACCTTGGGCAAAACCCCAGCTGCTGTAAATACAACTAGTGCCTATTCCCTTTCTGTCAAGTGTTGCTGTGATAGCTTGAATGAACTGAAGCTGTAATACATGGTCGTAACTCTAACGTGTTAGTTGGAATAAGTTAAAAGGAGCACTAATGTACAGAAAGAAAATTAAATTTTAAATTCTTATTGATGCGTTGTACCTTACCACTTCAGCCCTAATAGGTTGCCTTGTTTTGCAGTTAAATGTGAACTTTTTCACAACTGTGTGATAATGAAGATGTTTATGTTTTGGTGTGAATCTCACAAGGGGCAGTATTACTTACAAAACCTGTGTGTAAATGATAGGTTATGTTTCAAAGTAACTTTGAAAATGTTTCCTTGTCTTAAATTTAGAGTTCAGGTGTAACAGTGTTAGCTTAACTCAAGTTTTGCCTTGCTGTAACTTAAATTTGGGCCTCGTGCGAAAATCTACTGGCTTGAGTTCAGTAGTGTTTTAAGTTTATGTTAGTTGACCCATTTGACAGGCTGACTTGGAGCTTTCTTGTTGATGGTATGGGAGCATCCATCTTGTTGATGGATGGGGATGCAGCAGCTAAGCTTACAACAGCTACTTAGTTGCTAATTCCTTCTGCGTAGCTCAAACATTGTTTTAGAAGGTGGCTGTTCCTTCCCTTCCTTCTGAAGCTGTGTCATCTCGAGTGGAGTAGCTCAAGGCTTCTAGCCCGAGGTAACTGGAGCAGTGAAGATGTGATTACAGGCCTGTCTGCTTGGGAAGGCTGCACTTAAATTAAAGTTGGTTTGCGATATCAAGCAACAGGAACAGGCCTGTCTGCTTGGGAAGGCTGCACTTTAATTTTCAGATGGTTTGCGATATCAAAGCAACAGGACATTGCTAATATGTACTATGCTGTAGTGATTCATGCTTAGTTCAGTAATTGACATGAAACTTAATGGCAAGCTATGAGTTAACAAGTAACTATTACGGATTATACTGTTCTGTAAGCGAGTGTTGCAGAAATTGACAACAAATGTGAAACTGAACACGAATTGAAGACTACTATGCCTACAGTTCAGTGGTACTTAAATATTTCTGCTTGGAAAAAACAGAGAAAAATTATGTGTCACTTAGAAAAAACAACTGGAAGAAAATGAGATCTTAAAACAAATAGATGTTGAACCTTGAAGTCTGCCAGGCCAAGATGCTGGCAAACCATAAAGTGGAGCAAACTTGAAAGGGAACTGCTTTCACAGAGCTGGGGCAGTGGTTATCAACTAGAGCTGACATACCTGTCTTCCAAGTGATTTTAGCTGATTATTTTTTAATACTAGTTATGAAATCGCAGGTTTTGTGCAATGCTTTTAGTGCAACTCTATAACCACTAAAAGCATTGTTCAGAAACTTTTTTCAAAAGGATTCACTTGCAGATATAATTATGTCTGCTCAATGCTAGAGAGAATGTTTACAGCTCTTGGGTTTGAACTGCCCTATTAATTTCTATGTGTTAATGCTGAATCTCAAGCTACCTGAATGCAGAAGATGCTGGGAATTGTCCTCCCCACTCTGTCCTAATATTATTGGAGGCTGTGGGCTGTGTCACCCCTCCTCTAAGATGGATTTCAGCATACGTAGGGTGAAGACACATTGACCTGAAAACTGAGAGACACGGAGTTTCCTCAGCTGGGAGTTCTGTGGTACTTGAGTACCCTTATAGAGCCCATAATCTGTCCTCTTATATTTCTAAATTGACAACACCATGGGAATTCTGTGAACTAAAAAAAGAAGGTAGTCTAAATTTATATTCCCATAGGCCATAATTAAGAATGAAATTCATCTTTCTGCTAAACTGGTTTTGCTCCCCATTTGACATCCACTGGTTTAGAGTGAGGTGTGTCTCACTAATTGGTTGCATCAATGGCAAAGATGAGGAAGGAAGCAAAACCCAAGCTAACAAGCTTTGCTGAGTTTTTCTTGGGCTCTGCACTGGTACTGCTGGAGTTCGTAGTGAAGAGTGAAGGAAGCAGATGGGGGGACTTGGGCGGTGAGGAGGAGAAGGCAATAGTGCTCAGCTGAAAACGGTATCATATAAGGACTTTTCAGCTGACAGGAATGTCAGTGTGTGAAACTATTTGCATGGGTATGTGACTGGTAGAAGCTGTGGCATCAGATCTGTTGCCTGAGTAATATTCTCTGAAATAGGTTTCTTTCTGGGCATTTTCTCACTCTAATCACCACGTCACGTGCAGCACAGCACTACAGAGAGCCTTTCTTTGCTCTAAATACATGATTTATGGGTGCTGAAGTAGGAGATTGGAGCAGTGAGCCACTTGCTTATTATGTGAGACTCAGTCAGACTGATACATGCACTGTAGGGTTTGGAACACGGAAGACCTTAATATGTCAAAATGATGCAGCCTGCATATTGGATCTGTTGCAACTTCTATGTTGCTGGATCCAGTAGTGGTCTCTTTTATCATCAGTAGTTTGGGAGGAGATGTCTTGTTTCTTTCTAGTTCTGCCTTGTTTCCAATTCATGCCTTCTGTTGTCATCTTTCCTGTTTGACTACTGTAGGCAATCTGTGCAAGAACGGCATGGTAGGTATACACTGTGTGTGCATTATTCCAGCTACCAGTGTCTGAGGTGCTGGTGATTGTCACCCCAGTAGAGGTTTACAATATGGGAAGTGCAGAGAGGGTCATGTGTCATGAAAGGTGTCTAGATTACAGCAACAGAAACTAAGTTATGACAGCAATAGCAAGGGATGAAATTGTGTCCCCTGTTACCCAGTGAATTGGGCTTCATGATTGCAGTCTGTTATGAAATTAAAAAGACGGGAATCAGTGACATGCAGTGGTAAATGATGCAGGTGTAATGCAGTGAAAGGAAGCTTCTTTTTTGGAGAACAGAGAAATTTGTCAGGTTTTAAATTTAGTTGATTTTAAGGAGTGAAACTAATTTAGAAATTTAATATATAAACAGAACAAAGGTGAATGGATTGGTGAATAACTAGTGTGAGTAGTAGAAAATAATTGTAGTGGACTGCATAGTTGCAGTAATGTATTTTAATGGTATAATAAGATATTAAAATTATGGATTGAATTCTAGCCTCCTCAAGGTCAATTTATTTGTTTGAATTGGCTGTCATTTAATGCTATTTAACACAGTATTGCCTCGTTTATTTTTTGTAAGCAGCTTTTCAGCATTCCAAGAAAAGTGTAAATAATATACATGTAGACCAAACAAGATTTTTCTAAATCTTGTTCTACTTTTACTCCAGCATTCTTTCCCAATATAAGTAGTTGTTTTCTTTCTATAACACCACTTGCTGTTGTGGATCAGTATTAGTATTCATCAACGTTTATTTGTATTACCTTGTGGTTCTTTGGAAAACTTACGTAATGAAGTGAAATGATGAAGCTGGATCTCTGTTTAAAACTGTGTTTTAATGATGAAACATTAAGCGGTGAAAATAGTGCTGAAAGTTGTTTAAGCCAACAGCTGGATATCCTCAGAGGCAGGGATACATTGTTTTTTTCCTTAAGATTTGTGGACAGATATTTATGGTTGTACCATTTATAGCCTACATACAGTGAGTCCAACATGTCCTAAATGCTTTGGGTGTGTAGTATGTGTGCAGATCAGTTCTCCAGTACGTGCAGAGTCAGTCTCGCATGTCCAGCAGCCATTTCTATGGCATTCCTGCATGCCTACCGCCAGGCTGCAACAGTGTCCAAGTGTCTGAAAATCAGAGAGAGACTAACATCCTCCAGTTCTGCCTGGACAAAATTTCCAGGCAGAAAAACAGAAGAAATCTAGAAAAACTCAAATTGCAGAACAAAGTTTAAAAAAAAAAAAAAACAAACCACCAAATAAAAAACCCCACACAAACAAACGAAAAACCAAACCAACAAAAAAACCCCCAACTGAATGATGCTATTTGTCTGTGTACTGGATTAAAGTGGAGTCCAAAACAAGCCTCGCAGCTAGAGGGATAAAGATGAAGTAATGTGTACAAATACAGCAGCACAGTTCACTAATTGCAGTGTTCTCAAATTTTTGAGTGTTTGACTTTGTAAGCAAAGTGTTTTTGAGGTAGTTAAAATGTGTTTAATGACCACTACCATGGCTAGATCTCTTCTTGAGGCTTGTCCCTGTTGGCTTGTGACCACTCTGTGTCCCCAGCACTGTGACTCACCCGGGAGGTGGCAGACAAACACCACTCCGGCTCGGCTGGAAGCAGAGTGAGGGGACAAGCAGCACCTACCTGGCAGCCGCCCAACAGAGAAAATGGCATGGCAGTAACTTCGGGTCTTTTTATGTCTAGATTACAGGACTTTTTCCTGCCACATTACTATTTGACATCAGAAGTGGCTTTCTATGAATCCTGCTATGAGTCACAGCTTGCAACGATGAATCATTTTTAAAGTATTTTAACTTTACCTTATTTTAGGAAAAAGTCATGTGCATCCGGGTTTTAAGGGTATTAATACTCAAAGGTAATAATAAGGGCAGAAAGTAGAAGCATATGGAGGGAAAACAGAGGCATCAAAGGATGATTGGAAATCAAAGAGGGAACTTGCCAGTATTTAGCATAGCAGTCACCATCCAACAAATAAAAAGGAGAACAAAGTGAGGTGGGGCAGAACATAGTTATTTGTAATTGGTGTTGCACACTTTTGCATACCAGTATTCAGCCTCAATTGTTTTCTAGTGTATGCTTACTCTGGTTGTAAATACATAGACAAAGCCTTTTAAAAATGTAGTGTTATTTCTCACTTAGGATCGGTGATACAAAATTTAGTGTTAATTGTGATTATCTGATATAATACTGGAGTGCTTTCAAAAATGTTAGTGATTAACAGCAAATAAAAATTGACTATCTAAGCATAGTGTTGCTTGCACTCAAATGCCTTTTACTTAGCTGAATAATCCAATCATCATAAGATGAGGGTGTAAAAGTAAGTTTATAAGACATTAGATGCTACTCATTTTCATAATATATTGGAATACATAAACACAGAACATCACAGGTTTCCACCTCAGGCTGTTTTGGGTAGAACTCTTTTGTTTTCTTAAATACAAGTTGTCCACAAACTAGGAAGTTCACCCTGCTGACATAAATCTTACCTATTCGAGCACTGTGTTTGTGCAGCTTAGAGAAACAGGAAAGGTGGAACTGGCCAACCAGTCCACCTGTAATGGGGGTGGGGAGGTTGCTGTGTGACTATAGTATTGATGTTTTACTTGAAAGCTCAGCTCCAGGAAACAAGGGTTTACATAAGAATCAATCAATCTTTCTTTCTTCTAAGTTAGTTTCCTTCTATTACGAAACAAAGCTTGTTTGTGTGATCCAAGTACATCGCAAACTCTCAGAAACCTAGAAGCAATGTGAAAGAAAACAAAGTTTAGGGTTGTTTTAATCTCCTTATTTTAGGCAAGCTTGACTTACAAATCCTGGAAATGCCAGTACTCTCCTGGTGCTGGAATAGCAATCACCCCCTCCTTCCACATTCGTGGTGTACAGCTTGATCCACAAAATATTCCTTGCCTCAGTTCACCTTCAAAACCTATTGTGACTGTCCTGTGTGTCCCACCTTAAGTTACATTTCTGTCTCTAATGCAGCTATTGTCAGAGTTTATGGTTATCAAAGTTTATTTTGAAGAAATAAGTAACGTTTCTGACCTCTGTGCAAATCTCCTATACTGGTGATGTTACCTAGTCCAGACTTAGGCGTGCATGCTGCACTTGGAATAACAGCTCCCTTTGAGTTTATCCCTGTGTAAATTTACCTTGGTAGACTGCGTGCTCTTTGAATTAAGGATTATGTTTTCATATTTATCTATAAAGCATCTGGGTACCATGGTGATCAGATCAGACAAGCAGAGAGTTAAATTGACAATGCCAGGGTCCTTTTCCAAAAGAAGTTGGGCTTCATGTTAACAGAGCTGTGTTCTCTAGTAAAAACAGTGATTCCAAGTGTTAGTGTATGCTATTTTTTTAGTAAATTAATAGGGACACAAAGCTAAGGAGGTGCTTTTACACTCTCTTTATTAGCTCAGCTTGTAGTTAGCAGTGAAGTTACTGCATTTGAACCTCAGTCATGATACCTCAGCTCAACCACCACGTTATAGTAGAATTTGCTTTGTTTTTATATTTCTGAAATAGCATAACACTGCACTTTGAAGTCTCAGTTAAAGGAAATGTCTCAGCCTAAATATAAGAAAAAATATCCTTCAGTTCAACAGTCTGAAAAGTATTGCCTCTTTAGACAGCTCTAATTACATATTGATTGTACTTAAATCTTACATTACAGTTCATTTCACATTACATTCATGCATTTGTTATTTTTTTCCTGTGTAATTTTGACAGTTTTTAAATAATAATACATGGACAAGCATTTACTCTGGAACAGTCATTTTGTTTTATTAGAATACAGAGGGCAATGAGGCAGAAAAGGTAATGTCATGCTTATATATTAGCTCTTGTTCCAAGTAGTAACTTTCCACAGACCGTCTGGGGACAATTCCTGGGGAAAATTCCTCCCTGATTATGGTACACATTATCACATCCTGTTTGTGAGTTGCTATTGCTGTACAGTGAAGCAGTTAAAACCCTCAATGGTGAACTACAAGACAGGCCATGAAGCAGTTCTTATCATATATTGCTATAATTTTAGTTATATATGTGTGTGTATATATATGTAAAATTACCCAAAATGTAATGATCCTGCAGTGATTTAACGCAAAAATGAGTGCGTCATGGATTTTTATTATATTTGTTTGCTCCTTGACCAGAAGTGATCTGCCTTTATTTCTCATAATTCAGTCTTTCTGTTGCCACTCTTCTTGCGGTAGTTTGTCCTGGTTTTGTTCCTTGAAGCAACAGAACAAGAGCTTCTGTGTATCAGAAGTACGCATCCATTCCACTATATGAAAAACAGAATTTCAATGCAAATTTGATTGAAAATGAATGAGTCCCACAACTTTCCATTTTATTTATGTAATTCATTAGAAATTATACGCACAGAAGGATGTATGTATCCCAGCACAGTTTGGGAATGCCATCCGCGCAGACATGACAGTAGGTTTGGGAATATTGTCAATGCTAATTACCTTGTAAATCCAAGTGCCCGTTGCAACAACTGAAGCTTTCTCAGTTACAAACATACTGCTAGCAGATCTGAAACAATTTAGCAGTAATTGTTTTCACAGAATGGTAGTAACATGCCTTTGGGGGATTGTTTGGATGCTAAAAGTAACAGGGGACCTTCTTACAAAGCTGTATGCATATAAAAAGCTCTGGACCTACTGTGGGTTAAATATCAAAATGTGCTTTCTGCAGTATGTGCTCGTGTTCCTGAGTGAAACATAGCCTATGTAAGAATCACTGGTCTGTCAGAACAGAGCCAGTTTAGTCCATGGATCTGTGTCAACGCAGTCTGATGAAGTTGCTGCTAATGCTTTTGTAGACTTCAGCTCTAAAACAGCTTCTGAAACTCCCATTGCTATCTCCTTGCAGATATGTTGCATGCCTAAAGAGCAACAGGTCTCTATGCTAGTAATTAGGGAGAACAGAATCCATTTCTATGTTGTGTAACAGACTACCCCTACATTAACTTTGTTACTACTAAGAAATTAATTTCAGGGCCCTCCTTTATCCCGTGATCCCCGAGATGAACAGAGAAATTATCCCTTAATTTTTTTGGGGTACAAGCAAGAAATAACGTACTATGCTGTGGTCCTGTATGTCTCAGAATACAGAGCCAGGCAGCTCTATTTGTCTACGTGCTGGTGAGATCGAGGGCATGGCAGCAGCATGGAAACTATCAACAATGGCATGGTGTTATGGAGGGATATACAAGTCTTGTTGAAAAGCATGTGATAACTTGCTTCTTGGTTCACATACTGAAGACAAATGTTTAGGGAGTATGATAAGCTAACTGATGACAGTTTGCATATGTGATAGACTGAAGGATGGCACGTAATAGTGTCTCGTAAGCTATTTGCTTATCAAAGGATGTAATTGTATTTAGAAAAGCTGAAAGACAGCAGGTTTGGCTGGTTGCGTAGAGTACTTAAAAGACTTAATGCATTGTGTATGTTATCTAGCTCAATGTGCTTTTTTCAGCTGTATCTTTGTCCTCCCACTTTGCTTTTTGTTTCTTCCTTTGCTGTATGACTCATTTTTATAATATGCTTTTGTTACAATTACCTGCTGGTTTTCATAATGAATCCTGTTCCTTCCTTTTGCTACTCTCCTTTTCAGGTTTGCTTTGAGAATTCGTATGTTTATAAATCCATGATCTTTTTTGCATTTTCCTTGCAGAAGCTGGCTCTCTGTGCTAGTTACCAGTGTTAAAGAACTGTGCCTAAACTACTTACCAAATCATTACATATCTTTTATTTTCCGAACATATTCAAGTCTGTAGGGGAAAACACTGCTGTATGCACCAGAAAAGTGAGAACGCTGTGAGAAATGTAAGTTAATGCCAAGAGGTAATGAAGAAAAATGCACAATCATGATAAATTTTGAAACCATATTTACTCATCTTTGCAAAGCCCTCAGAAGAATACTGTGGATTAAAAACTGTTAAGGCTTGTTTTATCCCTCTCCTTTGTACTTAAAAGTTAGAGTATCTGTCGCTAATACTCAAACAGAAGCACTGCTATCTGAGAGAACTAACTAGTTAGATTAAATACATTTTAAATGTCTATAAAGCTTTTTAAAATGCCTGTATCTACATGCATATATAAAATTGAGGAAACAACTGCAGTTTCTCTTTCCCAGCTGTATTTCATTCATTCTGATTTTTATGTTTAACTCATATTTAAAAAGGAGGACATATTGCACGACAGTAACAACATAAAGGCATTTATGAAACCCAGATATAAGGTGTCTGGGTGAACAGGCAATTTCAGTCCTGGATCTGGAAATACAGTTTTTTTTGTTTTTTGTTTTTTTTTTTCTAAATCTGTTTAAAATATTTCATAAAGTTAAAATACATTTTAGTTCAGGCAGGCCTTAGGAGCTATTTGGGCTGATGTTGTTGTTTCTGTATACTCAGGGCATTGCTTATATGTTTTTCTGATATTTTGGTTACTTGACTTAGGGTTCTAGAAAACAAATTGAACTGTTACCAAATGTGGTACGTAAGTTGCATACATCTAAGGTGATATAGCATGTTGCCTCAGAGCCATCTGACAGAGCTTTCTGGTAGCATTGCCATCTATTTCAGTAAAACATCTGAGTGACAGTGAACAACAAATGACTGAGAAATTCCAGTAACGTAAGAAAGAGGAGTGAAACACAAGCAACTGTTCTGAGAGAAACTATTTTACCTTTTATTTTTGTGAATTCAGAAAAAATATTATTCCTAATGATTATCTGAATATATAGGATTCAATTAAAGTAGTTTCTTTTGTATTTTGGAAAGATTTTGAGTCAATACATTTTCCTATTATATTCTGAGAATAAAAAGGTAAGGGAATACTTTAGGCACTGTTAAAAATGATAAAAATCAGAGAAAGGTTTGTGTTACTTTTCTGTGATCAGGACTGGTAAATAACTATAGAATATCCTTTATAGGAGTTGCCCAGATTTTTTACTGGGGGTAAAGAGGAGATCTTATTAGTTGGCCTTCTGCGTAGTTCTTTTTAGGGACTAATGCAGTTTGTTTCTATTAAAAAAAGGGCACATACTGAAAAAATTTCCTGAAATAATGTTTAGAATGCAGTGTCAAAGTGTGTAAGAATTAAACCTGCCATAGGCTAAAGCAGATACCAAGAGCTCGAGAGAGGGTAGAGTAAGGAAAGAGTAATAGCCCTTCTTTGCTTTCTCTTTATCCAATTTTGTAAATAAAAAAATGTAAGATGCGAAGCTAAAATCTTCAATGTGTCAAAGCCTGTCTCTCTGTAAGGAGGAGATTCCCTCCTTCAAACCATAGGCACTCTTGAAACAGCACTGAAATTTACAGTCAAATCCATCTCTAAAGAGCAATGAATGCTTAAAATTGGAGTGTAATTTGAAAAATACTATAAAAAACCCCAGCCAGACCTGGGGTCACCGTTACTAAAGGAAGAAAAAGTCCAAACATGCCATCTGGAGAGTTTGTGCTTTCCACATGGCTATCATTTCATATTGAATGTTGGATCCTTATTTCTTCTCCTTAGATTGTCCTTGTCTTTGGATTAAATTCTGATCCTAGAGAACTTAATTGTAAAGCTCACAAAGATCTTACTAGTGGACTGCTTTAAAGAATCACTTGTAATTTGCAGAGCTTTGGCTGCAAAATGGGGTTATAGTATATTTGAGGTAACCATCTTGTTCTGAGTGCAATGCTATTTTCTGCACATCAGATCTGTCAGATCCTGTAGACTGTTGCATTTGTCCTCTAATTGCAAGAAGAATGTCTTTTGTCCCTAACAATTACTATAAAAATGTGAAGAGGTACTGTAGTTGTTCCAGAGCAAGTTGTATTTTTGACACCTATTGACCCTTCAAATCCTTTTAGGAACTGGCTATCTTTGAAAAAAATCACAAAATCATTGTTGAATTGGCTCTCTGGCCTGCATCCTCTGCCTGTTTCCTGACCAGAAAAGCAAAAAGGTTTTGTTTTGGTTTGGTTTTTTAAAAAAAAAAAGGCATTCAGTCCAGGCTGGTGTGGCACCTCTAGGCTGTTTGAGTAGGGGGAGAAGTAAACAGCTTTTATAAACAAGGTTCCAATTACAAAGAGCAAAAAGGTAAAACTAGCAGAAGACATATTAGCTTGTTTACTTGCTTACTTCTTAAACTTTCTCTACCAGCTTTTGCGAATCCTGTCACATCCATCTCTGCTATTCATAAAGCATCTGTCCTGCTTTTTTCACTGCTGTTTTTGCTACCAGTGGTATGCTTGCAGCTCACCAGTTCTTATGTACTATAGGCTAGCTCCATTAGCAAGTCAGCATATGAAATCCAGAATGTGGTTTGGGAACTGTAAAACTTCACTAGTCTAGTGGATACTGAGCTAGGATATTTTCCTTGCAGGATCTTCCCTATTCTCTCTAAAAGCTCATAAGACTTTCTTTTCTTTTTTCTTTTTTTATTTTTTTTTTCCTTTATTTAATTTTTTCTGTCTTTTCTTCCTTACAGAACATTTGATTTAACAAAAAAAAAAAAGTAGAAGATATTTAGGAAAAAACTCCAAACCCAATACATGTACTCTGGTCATTTCTCTGGTATAATTTGTGCCAATAACTGTGTCACATTGCTCTGTACAGCACTGGGATTTGCACATGTGTCATGGGTGGCAGAGTCTACTTCATATTCTCTTTGTAAATGTCAAGGCAAGAAGTAAACAGCCTCCTCCCAGACACTACTGAAGTAGCTTTAGGACTACAGAGTACGTGCCATGGTGCTCATTAAATTGTGCCCTGGTTTCCTCCAGTATCCTGGTGTGGAGTTGTTACTGAGGCAACACAAGGACTACTGTGCAACTCCTGTAAAAACAAGTCACTGGGGTGTGTCAGGCGTCTACATACACCGTGGCTCTGGATTTAAAATTGCCTTTTTTTTTTTTTTTAAAGTTAAGCAACTGAGAAAAGCAAATGGGGATGGAAATAGTAATGTAAAAAGAATGCTTAAACGGTTTTTAAATATTTGGATTTTATGTTACTTTTCTATGCCCTGCTTTGGGTAGGAGAGAATAGAAATGCTGCTCACCAGCTGACCTGAGCCTGCATGAAGCTGATGGGTGGGTGGCTTTACCAAATGGCAGTCTTCTCACCTGTCAAGTCTGATACTGAAGGTTGAGCAGAATCATTCCCACGTTGGACTGGGAAGAGTAATTTCTCTATTTTATATGGAGAAACTTCTCCATGGAGCACAAGTGTTTTGTCTGTGCTAGCTGCACAAAGGTGTGGAGCGACTCAATGAAGGATACAACTGTCTTGTTCTAAACAAGCGTGGTTGTGATAGTTGAAGTGGTCTGCTGAAGTCACAGCTTTTACATTTGGCTAGAAATAGTTAGGAAGCAGAAACCTCTTCAGTTAGCCCCAAATGAAAGAACAGACCCTAGAGACAGGCAGCAGACACAGTTCTCTCATATTAAGTCATAAGTTGCATATAGTTGTTTGTCTAACCTTTTTGGCTTTTTGTGTCTGTACAGCAGATGTTAATGCACCTGAAAATAGAAAGTCTGAAGCTTATATATTCATCCTTGTTTCATATTTTAAAGGATGTGTGTATATTTATGTATGTATGTGTAAAAATATGTATACAAATATATATGACAGGCCCCTTTAATGGTAATCCCTGACCCATTCATTTGCATCATGCACAGCTGACTACTATTTATCTGCTCTGTTCCCCAGACCCCATTTTGTATGTTAACATCCATGTTGCTCTTGCTGGTAGGATGGGCAGAGACCATAACTGGAATTACAAGGCACTGACAGGCTTCCTGCATACGCCATCTCTCGGAAAAAAACTATTTGCTCCTGTCCTTCTTTGAAGCAGGGTACGTGTAGATACTGTTCTATGGTGGCTTCCATTTGAAAGTCCTCTTGAAAATCCTTCTGAAAGTATAAAACGCAGGCAAGCCTTGCAAGTTGTTGCCTGATACAGGTATACCTCCAGGTGTATTTTCTGCTCAAATCCTGTGTTCTAGTGCATCTTTATTTATAGTGGCTAAATGTTCTGATAATGGCAACCTCAGACAGGTAATGCGAGATCTTCATGTAGTGGTGCTTGTTGGGTTAGCTAATTTCAAAATTACTTGTTTTGGCAAACTACTGTATGTTGCTTAACACTTGTTCCACAGGTGTTACAAATGGATCCCAGAAATGAAAGGTTCCTTTGAAATGCACCCAGGTTTTTGTTAGTAGGATTTGGAGGAGTTTTGGAGTAGCTTAATTTGCTGTGGTGATGAAGTATGAAGGCATGTATGAATTTAAGACCAGCCTGAAAGACCTGGGAGGAAGCATATTTCAGTGAGTGCTTTGGCTGTGGTGTAAATACCTGTTAGGAAAGGGCTCCATCCCAGACCACTTTTTCATCTGCTGCTGGGTTTCCTCAGCAGCTTAGTCAGTCAATCATTTCAGACTGTAGCCAGACGATAAGATGGCATATAGGCACTCTGAATGCAAGATCAAGATTAAAAAATGGAAGAAAAATAAAGCTTGAAGCACAGAAGTGCTAGAAAGAGGAGAAATCACTCTAAAGACTCTGAATTACTGATGGTCCTAAGCTTGATTAGGCTAAAAATTCTCTTTGTGATCATAAATGTATGTTTAAAATACTGAAACCAGAAGAGTGTCAGGATACTAACACATGTGGGAGCATCTTTGTATCTAAAAAGGTTAGGCAGAAACAAAATGTATTCTACTTAAAACACATGCAGAAAGGAAAAAAATGGGTACAAATGAGGGCTTCATCTTAGTGGGGTGTCCAAGACAAGCCTCCCTATCTACTGAATGATTTCTGTATGGGCTGCTACATCCATTGACCTCCATGCACAGGTTTTATTGTACCAGCATGTAGATACAAGAGAAAGATTAGCTCTGAAAAACAAGTTTTAAAATAATTGCTTTAGAGCAATTTTGAAAGATTTTTTTTCTTCTATTCAACCATGAAATGGAAGTGTCCTGCTGATGGCTCCAGCATATTTTTTAATTGAATAATTAACATGGATAATAGGCATTCAGCAGTGGTTTTTTTGGTAATCACTGAATTTACTAATCTCCCAGAAGGTGGGATGATTCAGAATCTTTTAATGCCCCAAAATAGAAGATAATTAAAACCCTACATACACAACTTGAGATAGAATTGAGTACAAATGCTGAAGAGGAAAAATTAGAAAATGAGCTTGAGGGAAAAAATGAAATGCTGAAGAGGAAAAATTAGAAAATGAGCTTGAGGGAAAAACGGGGGGGGGAGGAAAAAATAATAGGCATTCAGCAGTGGTTTTTTTGGTAATCACTGAATTTACTAATCTCCCAGAAGTGGGATGATTTCAGAATCTTTTAATGCCCCAAAATAGAAGATAATTAAAACCCTACATACACAACTTGAGATAGAATTGAGTACAAATGCTGAAGAGGAAAAATTAGAAAATGAGCTTGAGGGAAAAACGGGGGGGGGAGGAAAAAGGAAAATAATAGTCGTAAGTACTAATAATAGTAAGGATGCTTATGAAATTACATTTTAAGTATTTGAAGTTTTCCTTACTCTGCCACACTTTGCAAGTGACCAAGACTGCTTTCAGAAAAATCCCGTCTGTCTGTGCTAGTTTCTTAGCAGGGCTTTGCTGCTTGCTGTGTGGTTGGTGGGCTTGGCTGGACTGAGAGCAGAGCACTCACAAAAGCCATGTGGCCACTATGTGATGGCTCTCGGGAGAGATTCAGAGTGGTTGCACATGTGTTCATATAGAGTGGGTGCTATACTAGTCAGCTGCTGAAAATTATACATGTAGTAACTATCTGGTGAGCTGTGTCATGGTGAGAGGAAACCGTAAGGGTTTTTGTGGGGAGGGTTAGCTCATGTAATCAATGATACTTCATTCCCGAAGAAAGTCTAATGAGCAAATACATATCCTGGGCGTACTGCATCATACATCTATTTATAGTGACTGGGAGTTATAGGCTCCAGAGCCACACTAACATGCAAAGTTGCACAGCTTAGGTTAGTCTTTTGTGTAGTACCTTTCGTTGCAGTAATGCAGTTCTGGATGTAGACCACTACTTAAGTTCTGTGTATTACTCACTATGTATCACTTACGGTCACGTGACAGCAGGGGGGCTGCTGCTTGCCATTGGAATTAATTTTCACAGTAATGAAGAACTAACACAAAGCTAACCATTTTCTCTCCCAAGTGCAAGAGGTGTTCTTTTAACATTAACTTTTCCTCCTCTGGAGGGGGTGGAAAAAGAAACTGCAGGTGATAAATGTTAGTCCTATCATTTACTTGACTAGATGAAGACAGTCATGCTGAGGTGACTGGGCATAGGATGGAACCCAAACAGAATAGGAAGTGAGTTACTAATCTTATTTCCAGTGTCCATAAAACAAGGCTATTAATTAGCCTGTATATTTACAGAGGTATAGTGGACACTTGAGACTTCAGTATTCACTTCAAAGAACTAGTGATCAAGTTCACATTGGCACAAGCAGGGCAGGCCTGGATTTCTCTACACTGTGCTTCTCTGCCAAATTCTGTCTACTAAAATACATGAGTGTGTGTTTGAAACATTATTTGCAGGCTTTGAAAAAAAGATGCTGTACAAAGGCAAACATTTGCCAATTTGGAGCCGCCCTTTGGTTTGTGGCAAACATCTGTCATGAAATTGGGAATCTCTTACAGTCTAAAATGTTGACAGATGGGTCCAAGAGAGATACAGTACAACAGTGGGCAGGGTGTTCCCACCACCTTAATTAATTTAATTAATTTAACCTTACATTGCTCTGACTCTTCTCAGACTGTGATGCCTTCCAAGTAAAGACTGAACATAGACCAATTGTTGCTCACCCAAGGAACGATGAAGGCCAAAGTACCTTACTGCCACTGAATGATTCCAGATTAGATAAGACAATGGCTTTCATTAAATAATCCTGATACAATAAAAGGATACTTACATTATTATGCAATGCAGCAAAGCAGTATGCATGGGAGCTGTTTTGGACATATGTCCACGTCACTGTATCATGATAGCTTGGCAGCCTCTCTGTGAGTTTTCTCAGGACCTGAATAGCAGAAACATTGCAAGTCGGTAATGCTGTACCTTGGCAGAACTTTGAGGAAAAGTTAGGCTGTGTCTTTCGGGATCGTGCTTGCCTCTAGCAAGTAGTATTGTTTTCTGTCTTCTATCAGTACTCTTCTGCAGACAAATCAACAACAAAGTAAAGCAGAATTAGCTTAACAGAAAGAAAAATGGATTTGGAATGCTGCTTTCAATGAGAAGCCAGACTCTGCCTGGCTTTTGTGCATCAGGTGGTATAAGAGCTACCAGGAGCATCGTGTACCCTTCACACAACAAGTAGGCAAGAAAAAGTGTATTAATTTCTCCTGCTATGTGTGTATACCTGGGGATGAATGTTGCTAGAAAGGGGATGGGTAAGAGGACCAAATGACTCTATCCTCCATTTAAATCTCTACAAGACATAGAAGGGAAAGGCTGCAATGCTTTCTGATCAAAAGTGGCAAGTCTTAGGAGTCTCTTCGAAGTTTCACAGCAGCTGGTTTGTTTTTTTTCCTAAATCTTGCTGTTCTTGAAAAATACATTATAAGTTTAGTTTAATTGGGTTTTTTGAGCAACTGCTTTAGAAAAGAGAACAAAGAAGTGAACTTGAAAAACACAAAGACTGGAATTTAAAATAACCCACTATTTATTATTATTTTGAGATCTTTTGGCTATCTGGCTAACTGCTTTAGTTTCTAGCTCTATATCATGGTAGCTTTCACACACCTTCTCATACCAGCTATCTCTGGGAGTGAGTGTCTTCATAAAAGCACTACTTTTCCCCCAAAGCTCCATGGAGTAGTATAGTATTTTACCACTGCAATGCCATTTTTTTTTGATATTTTTTTTTTTTAGCAACAATTAGCATCATGTTTATTAAATACTTAATGAAGGTCTGGTTCTGCAAACTCTTAATTCCCAGTGTAATCATCTGGGATTCTTAGGCAGTGATTATTCATGTGACTAAAAATTGTTTATGTAAATACATTCTTACAGGAATAAAATGATATACCTTGAATATTGTAAGTTATTTGATATATAGGGATTTCTGAATTAAAACTAGGCTTTGTTAATAGAATACAGATATTATCACTGACTGAGCCTTCCTACAATCTGTCTTTTGTAAATTTTCTCCCCTCCTGACTTTTCCTTCTTTCAAAAGTCATAATCCTGGAATAGATGGTTTTGAACATGAATTTTAAATTTCAGGTTTGTATAAACTAAGTGGTAGAGCCATATCACTAGCTCTGAATTCACTTTAGGTTGCTTTGTGCTCCAAAAATTCATTCATTTGGTGCTTTGAAATACAAGTGTGATCAGAGAACACACTGTAAATGTTAATAAATCTGTATTACAGCAACATTAAGATGAATTATGAAACAAAAATGTACAATTCAATACATTCAGTTTTAAAATAGAGAATGGATGGTGCCTGTATTACTTCACATAATCAAAAGAATAGTTGTTGGTTAATAATTTAAAGTTGCATTCTGTGTGTACAAACCTGTGGAAATAATTGTGTTCTATCTGATTTCAAAGATACTTTTAATATACTTAAGAGTATTGTTTGTCCACATGCTGATAGAATTATTGGAAATTCAAATCTCTGGTGCTCCAGAGTTTACTTTTTGTTGTAGTCACAGGACATTTTTTTATGGATGACAATCTTTGCATTTTTTTAGCTAGGTATTAGTATCTTGAGCAGCCTGGGATTTAAGAAAATATTTTGGTTTCGTGTACATTTAATCTGTTTTCATTGTCATAAGCCTGCATGTCACTTGCACGGCATATTATAGGATTGACTAATTGAATGACACTGAATTATGATCTGCTATCTGAGCTGGCTTCATTACTCCAGTGCCTTGCTACTTTAGCATGCAAAAATTTTGAATTACGGTTGCATTAAAAGGTAATGCTATCCTCTCATTTCTATATGCCAAACATGATGCTTAATTGCTTGAGAGAGAAAACTCTCTGTGTGCATCCCAAGTATGAGCACGCCCCAGGCTGCAAGAAAGGGAAAGGAAGTCATGCCTTGAATTGTCTCATCTTCCAGCTCTGTTGGCAGTGAAAGAAGTAAGGTGGTGGGAAGTTTCTTCTTCTCTCGTCCTGTGATTGGAGAAAAATATAGGTTAGCCTTTAAACTTCTGTGGGAAGTAGGATACTAAGCAGCATTTCCCTGTGCTTTGTTAAACTGTCCCTGATTTGAAAGAGAAGGGGGGAAAAACCCCATCTCTCTTACTGTTGGTAGAAGCTTCATAGTAGTGCTGCTTTTTTACTTTGACTTTTTTCCTGGTGAATTACTACTTTTGGCAATATGCATTAGTTTGTGCTACTAGCAAATGTTGGTAAAAATAATTAGCATATAAAAATGAGAAATACCTTATTTGTATCAGGTGCAACTTAAATTGCCTGGATTATCCAAAGAAAAGACCGAGTACAAGTGGTGATATGCCATTAGAAACTTTGCTTGCCATTAACTTTATATACCTCCTTCCACTTCCAAATATTAAAATTCAAGCTAATAAAATCAGTATTAAATGTTTTATATTGTTCAGATTCTCTGGTGGTTTATTTTGGTTTTTTTATATAAGTTCTTTATAAAGAAAAATCTATTTTAAAAGCTTTTTGAGAACTCGTTTGTCTTCCATCTGGCATGAAGAACATTTCTAGAGGGGAGGGGAAAGAAACAGAGTACTGTCTGAGGTAAATTTGATAGTAGAAGATGGGATAAAACAAGAGGCACTTAGACTAATTTAATTAATGCCATGGTGAATTTAAGAATATGCTGTCCTCTACAAGCGTAAACATAGATCAGTAGCTGAATTAAGGAAGCAGTATTAGTCTGCACCTGTTGGGTTTCAAACTGAATTCAGACCTTGTTTCAGTATTGCAGTTGGGACTGGCAGTTGCTGAAGGGATTAAATTATTTAAAGCCTTCAGCTGGCTAGTGTAGGCTAGCAGTAGCTTATAAAACACTTAATCTATTTTTTTTAATCTCTTCATATGTTTGCTACTTAGAGACAGTAAAACTATACATGACACACACCTGCCACATTCTGAAGCTTCTTTGTCAGATATTTTAAATTTATCAGTTAGAGCAGCCTTTAAACGTAACCATTTGGGTTTCTTTGACAATACACTTCTTGTTAGCCTGTACGTTTTCTTTGATGAACTCAAACCCAAACATGAAGTATGCAGATAAAGTTCTTTTTCCACAATTTCTTTTAAAAAAGAGGTTCCCTTCGAAAGGCAAATGCTGCTCTCCAAATAATTAATATTTACTGTTACCATTTGGTTTGTGATTTAAAAAAGAAACATTCCAAACAGTTTGGAGCTCTGGAACTATTTTTACAGTGTATTAGCCAACTGCTTACACAGTAGTACAGTAAACCAGTTCAAAAATAGTTAATACTGTTTAGCTTGTTATGTGATATGTCACTTGTTTCTAGAAAGCTAAGAGTAAGTGGTGAGTAGTTACAATATGGATTGCACGGAAAAGCAATCTGGATAGCTGTGCAACACAGGATTAATTGGGTAAATCCTCTTAGGTTTGATTAGCCATTGCTTAGATCTACAGTTTATTTTGTCATTGGTTGCTCCTATTAATGTCGTCTTTCTTTCAAAGTTTATTACTCTGGTTTCAGTTTTGCATCATACCTTTTCTGTGTCCAAGTGCCACTGAATTAACTTACAACCTTCCAAATAATAAGCAGAGTAACACCTGGAGTCAATTCAAATCAATGTTGGCATTCTCTTAAGAGTCTTTTTAATAATAAACTTTTTATATGGATAATTTCTGTTTTTGTTCAGCAAATAATGTATTACATCTTTTTAATTTGGCCTTCAATGTTAAGTTACAGGACAAGTAGGCATATATATCTGCTAACAAGGATGAGTAAATGCTTATTCATGGAGATGAGATGGTTCCTGCAGTATGCTCTTCATAAAAAGCATATGTTGTTGATATTTCTGGCCAACCTTCTTTTTTTTCTTTTTAATTACATTGCGAAACTGTGATTTTATTTCTGTAAAATGAGTTTTTGTAGTACCATCAGTACAAAATAACTTAGTTGATCTACTCTAGATTTTTTTTTATAATGTACAGCGTAAAATTGAAAAATTTAAAGTACATATGTTGAAGGCGTTTCACTAATTAGTGTTCCTTATCTCACACTCTGTCTCAAACTTTTTTTTTAATTAGAGAATATGCCATTCTTCAGGAATAAGAAAGGAAAAAACAGAGGAGAAATAAAAATTCTTACCAGAAATAAAAATTCTTACCCGTTCAAGACACATAGAAACTAACCAACAGATACTTCAGGACTATAGCTAGATGGCTCGGCCAACTAGGGGGGGAAAAATATGCAAAAAGGCATGGGAGGAATTAGGCATTTCAGTGGGCGGTAATCAGAGTTTCATCAGTGCTGGGATTTCATACTGTTATACAATGCTTTGTACATGTCAGGGCAAGGCTTCATATTTGATATGATACATGTAGCACAAAATCTGGAAGAACAGTGTCTCTGTTTTCACTACTCCTTCTGCAGTGCAATTTGTTAGTTAGAATTTATTGCAAATATTTGTTCAATAGTCATCTAAGTATTGTTTCTTCTATAAGAAGGTATTACATCTGAAATTCTATTTCACCTTGAATGACCTAGGAAACTTATCATTTTCATCTATGATTCATCTAATATGATCTATAAAAGTGAATTGGGTTAGCCGCTGTCATGTCCCGAGACCAAACCAAAATGAAACTTAATTATAATAGAAATTTAACTCTGAGAATACAATGTCCTTTAATAGAAAATCAATTGAATATTGTAGTTGTTTCTAAAACCTGCAGGAAAAGACAAACCAGAATGCTAGTTGGAAGGGAAAAGTGGGGAATGCAGATGATTAAATGGTACCTTTACAGCCTTCCCATTCCTAAAGCTAAAGCAGGAGCTGGGTTAGTGTCTGTGAAAGATGAGAACTATTCCAGTTTGCTTCTGTCTGATCAACCCCCTCGGGGACCATTCCAGCAGCTACGCAGGCTTGGAGTACAGCGTGTGCCCTGGCCCACCTCTGTGCTGGAGGCTGTGATGGCAGTGGCACAAAACTGCATTGTAGAATCCTCAGTTCCCGGAGTCAATCAGAATTATGGCACGTGAGGAAAAAGGGAAGGGTCTTAACCTTTGAGTGTGTGGGAGGGAGTGCTCTAGAAATGGAAAAATAATCATGCAGCCCAGGAGAAGTGTGTTCTTCATATAGGATAGAAAATGATTAAATGTAATTAAATTTAACAATGTTAAATTTCTACAGTGTTGGCTGAGCTAACTGTAAAGTTTAATATCGTCTCATTCAAAGAAGATCAAAACTTTGCTGATAGTACATCTGATTTTGTACTTACCGATAGACTACTTCAAAGCACTATGATTTCCCTTAGCTGGAAAGTAAATTTACTATAAAGCTTTCTATGGGGGGGAAAAAATGGCATGGTTTTTCCATTGTTTCTCTTTGATTCCTTGGCTGGTTTTCAGTCCTGCCGTGTTGCTGGACTGTTAGGGACATAAAGCAACACCACAGCTACTGTGGACACATCCATGGGTGGTTTAGCTCTGCATTGAAATGACATCAGTGAGAGGAAATTCTGCAGGTGACGGCAAAATCTGTCATCATATGCCTCTCATTCCATGACTGAAGGGGACAGTTTGAAAAACATTGAAAAGTCTTTGGCAAAGTGGTACAACTACTACCCACCAGCTTGCTGCTAGGAAGAGAAAGACGAGCTTAAGTTCTCGGCCATGAGTATCTTCCCTTTCTGTCTTGTCTTTTAGATGATGGTGGGGTGCAGCTCCCCACATCCACTGTTGGTGGGTGTCATTTCCAGCCTGCTAGGAAGCATTTCAGATAATTGAGCAACATGATGAATACTTGATTGGCAGAAGCCACAGATTTCCTGAGCCACTGCTTGGTCAGAAACTGGTATTGAGGCATTGTGAGTCAGCACTCCCTGCTGTGGGATGGGATGTACCAGTTGGCTTCGTGAGACAAACTCATTTCAAGAGCTTCAATAATAGGGGAGTGACTGTCAATGGAAGAGGGAACAGCTTTTTTGTTTGTTGTTTTTTGAAACAAAACCATAAACCAAACCACACAATTTGCAATACTTGAACATTCCCAATGCCAGGGATGGGATTATATTTGAAAGGTTATCTCACAGAATAAAGTATTAGGAGAGTTTTTATTTTGATTAGCACCTAGATTAGGTTCAGCAAGTTTTGCAATATTTACCATTCTTTTTTGGGAAATACTGATTAAGCCTGGTTTTCTACTAAGAAAGACTGATTCAACTAAATGGGAAGGATTCATGAAAGTGTAGTGATTTTGTAGGTATTTGTAATAAATAATGTCAACATACTGCAATGTAATCAAACTGTTGCATTAAATCATGTTTTTTTGTCCCAATATACTTCAGCTCAATCACTTCTGAGGGCTGTCTTGATGTGTCTTAGGTAGAAGAATCTTTCTACAGATGTCTAAAGCAAACCTTTTAGGGGATGTGTTAACTACCTCATTTCCAGGTACCCATTAGCATCATCTAAGCAAGACCAGTATACAGAGAAGGACTACAGAGAGACAAAATTATTCTAAGGTGTCTGGAAAAAAAAAAAGTGGACTTCTCATTGTGGTTTGTGGAAATAAGATGATGTGAGTTTTCTTTGGGCTGAAATTAATTATTTTAGGCAGCATTAAATACATTCCCTGCCACAGATTACTTTTAATGGTAAAATATATGCTCTCTAGCTCAGATAAAATAATTCTCTGAACTAATATTGGCTTAGGGTTAGAGTGAAAAATAGATTTCACTTTCTCATGTTAAACTAATTCCAAATTAAGATTTAAATTAAAAGGTTAGAAAGAGGTCTCAAATACATCACTTTGGAAGCCTCACAACTTCATTATTGTTTGTCTAATAAATGTCAAGCTTTAAAAATTATACTCTGAAAAGAAACTAAATAAAAAGTATTATTTAGAAAGGAGCTTTGCTAAAGATGTTTTAATGAGTAACTTCGATGAGTAACTTTGATTCCACAGTCACTTAGTGAGGTTAATAAGGTACAAAAGGCAATATAAAATCATTGTAAATAATGTAAATGCAACTGATGTGACAGAAGTGACAGAACTGAGTCTGCTAGACCAGAAGGCGTTTCTGAGGCTACCGTTGAAAGATACGCTTACTGAAATGAAAGGGGAAAAGGATAAATGACCAGATTGCTGCAATCAAGATATTCCCATCACTGATCAGAAATACAGCTAGGAGCTGATTTTTTTTCTTAGGTATATAAAACAAATCAGTTAAGGGACATGAGTTAACCAGCTGATTTTTAAGTGCCACTTAGTGCAAAGGCTACAGACAGTGATTAAATTAGTTTTAAGTGCCTTATACTAAGAAGTACACTGTTAAAGAACTAGATAACTAAGCAATTTCCTATTGTAGTTTTAATTAAAGATAATATTTTGAGCATGGAATTGAAACATGAGAAAGTTAAAGAAGTAATTATTGAATTAAACTAGTGCTTTTCAGTATCATCTTCTGAGTGGTATGCTATTCTGGCTTAAAAGCCTTATATAAGCAGCTAAAGCAATCTTTCACACATGTAACAGATACAACTATTTAATAAAAAATGAAGAGCTACTCATACCCTGCTGTGAAATAGTTATTAGTTTCTAGTATAATACATGAATTTGCATCTGCTAAAGAAGTGCATTTAAATGGTAAAGAATGTTTGATGACTGATAGTTACATTTCATGTGTTAAAACAAAAATATTTATACTGCTTTTAAATTCACAAGTAAATAGCTGTCATCATGCCAGACTATAAAAAGCTGATTTCCATATTTATATGGCATGTAATTATGAATGGAACCACACTAACAATCCAGTTTGGGGTTTTGTGATTGGTGGTTTTGGTTGGGTTTTTTGGGGGGTTTTCCTGTTTGTTTTGGGTTTTTTTACTCTTCTCGGTAATTTTGATCTCCAAGTACTGGCTTTTGAGGGTACGTTGATACGCGTGTAATTAGCACTTGAAGAAATGGGAAAATATCAGAGTAAAATCTTGATCCCACCCATGTCAGTGATGTACTTCTTGAAGATTTCAGTGAGACTGGTGGTTATATTTCTTGGGCTTTACATGGTATATGCATTTTTGTCTTTCAGGAGAGGGAAAATGTTAGCGGCCCTACAATAATCAGTAACACTGGCAAAATTTCTTCCTTCAGGAAATAAGGACTCCTGAGGCAGGCGGGCAGCTGGTGCACTGATATGGCTCTGCCTATAGTGCTGGCCAACGTTGTCTCCTTTTTCCTTGTAGACCCCCTTTTTCTATCTGAATCCATCTGTTGTCCTTTGTCTGATACTTAAATAGCAAGATCTGTAAGATTTAATTCAGAAGCGATCATTTTGTTTCGTATTTTACGTGACTCCTGACCATGAAATTCTGGTCCATAATTTGGGCTACTCTGCTAATATTACTGTCTCGATGTCTCTTAAAATTAATACTAATATTCTGTGTATTTCCACTAACTCCTGTTAGTTAGTAATTTAATTTAAGCATTATGTGATTTTGATTGAGTTTTATGTAGTAGTTATAACACACAAAGCACCAGAAAATATTTGAATGAAAATGGAACTTTTACTGTTATTCCAGCATTGATGTTAATAGCTGTATACGTAAAAAACTTGATAAATAAATATTCAGTGTGCAAATCTGCTTCAGTAATCAATAAGCATCCAGAGCCATACTCATCCTAGAAATAATTTTACTGACCATAATGCATTTGCACCAGGAATTCATTTAGCCAGCATTGCTTGTCTTGTGCATAACTGACCCTTAGCTTTCTTTCTACAATCAGATGTTAGAAAGTTTATGCCCAGCCCTGATGCTGCTGATCCCCCTGGCCTGTTCCTGAATATATTATGATTAATGGCTAACAGTGCTGGTGGTGATAATAATCATATTGTGTGATTAACAACTACAAAGAGGAAAACCAGGTATGAAAGGAAGCTCTACGAGGTGTAGGGAGGAGAGCAAAACTAACAACAGGGCTGCTTTTTTGCATGTTGACTGTAGTGAAGGATGTGGTACCCTGTGTGCAATGCCCACCACTGTTGCCGTGGAGACTGTGCTGAACACAGACCTTCCCTCTGCCTGGGACCTCTGTCATGTGGGGAAACCTGCAGGATTTCACTCCAAGTAATGACTCCACTTCCACAGTCTGGGACGCCACTTCCCAAGACCTGTGCATGTCCTTTCCCTGTTTTGTAATCTCTGCTTAAGAATAATGAACAAGTGAATAAAAACAGATCTAAAACTGGCTATACACGTGTACACTAACTACTTACAGCTCAAAAATAAATACCTTAAAACACGTTCAATGAATTAAATGGCATTGCTTTTGCTATATAGACAGGTTGGTTGAAAAGTCCATACCTGTTGATTAAGTAGTGCTCTTTTCTGCTCTTTTTCATGTGTTAATTTTGGGGTATTTCAGTCTGTGCCCTAACACTTGCTCTTTTAGCTATGACCTTAAGCTGCTTGTAGGTATTTTTGTGAAACGTGAGTGATAGGTGATAAATTTCCTCACAGGATGCACTCTTAACACATTTTGAGGTATTATTCTGAATAAGAACTACAGATTACAATGTTTAACATTTATGAAATTGAATAATAAATTCAATTGAGTAGCACATTTTTAATAAGATCTGGCTACTCTGATTTGTATTTTTTATTTTTGAATTATTTTATAAAATGCATATAGAAAAATAATTAAGTCTACAAAGGTGCTTTTTGTCATTGAAGTAGGAAAAGGATAAATTAATTTACACTTATTAAATTGTATTTGTCTAGAATAGCTGTACACCTTTTCCTTTTTAAAACATGGCGTAAGATGTATGAATGGAAGTACTTTAATCCCTGGCAGATGTACTATTTATATAACACCTGCCAGTTCATTATCTTATTCTAAGAGAGATGCAGTTTGTATTTAAAAAAAAAAACAAAAACAAAAACAAACAAACTGAAAATGGTCTTGAGGTTCAGTGCACATACTAGAACGGTAGAAATTGTGTTTTCTAAGTCATAAGTACAGTGTTGACAAAAATAACATATTTGTAAAAGGCTCTCCAATTTTCTGTTTTCTTGAGACCTTCAGTCTGTTTTAAATAGCATCCGAGACTGATGCTGTGGGCCTTTTCTTGTGCCTCTCTGTCCTGATGGCAATTCTTCCATTACTTGTGATCCCCTCCAAGAGAAGCTACGGCAAGATCATTTCATTGTTGTTGCAAAACTCTGAAGATGTTAAAACTTTTGCATGTACACATTCAGTAAAATCTCATTGTGATCTAGCAAGGCTCAGTCTTTTTGGTGTAGCAATAATGTTTGATGCTTCGCAGTCGTCTCTGTCCCTTCATTTTCTCACCTGTTGTATCTCATCGCCGTTCATTTTAGTGTTGAGCGTGACATGATGTCTATGACCATGTTTTTATTTATAGATACAGATTTGCCATTTTGCTTTCCACTTCTGCTCTGCCACCTTCTTTTAAACATCAGATCATATATGTGTAGGGTGGTACTCTCTGTTCCAATAACAGAGAGTGGTAATTCTATCAAAAGATAAAGCCAGAAAACCAAACTGATTTCCTGTCTGCCTTCACCCCAAATCTAATTAAAATGTTACACGGGTAGACATGTCATCTTCAAAAACTGATGCTGTGATGATATTTTAGTGTATTTTACACTAAAACATTTGCTGTTTAATCAAAAGTCTCTGTAATCTTAAGTCAGAAAACAACATGAACTTTAAGTCTTACTAAAAACAGTATGTTTAAAAAAAAAAGGCAAATGAAAATATTTATAAACCTTTTCCTATGATTAAAATGCTTATAAACTTAAAAGGTTACAAGCTAAAGCACCGCTACCACCGACTGCACATGCAGTTAGCTAAGTAGAAATGTTACCTTATCGTCCCCTCCATTGTTTGAAGAGAGATTGCTCAGAGGTTACAGCATTTTGTGGACCATAATGACGGTCTGCTGCTATTGTTCGTGTGATGTGATACTTTCTGCCAAGTGTCTCATTACTAGGAGTAGACATGGTGTATTTCACTTGGTCAAAACAATTCATTAAACTACCGCTGAACATCACGTTTTCTTTTGGAACAGATTTGCACTGTCACTGGTTTGGAACAGAAAAATAAGAAAAATAAGCACAAGTTAGTTTTTTAACATTTGGAAAAATTTCATTAGAATATTTGTATCTCAGAATAAATACATTTATAGGAAAATATTTCTTTGCTAAAGAAGGAAATGGTTTTTTCCTCATAATGGTTTGATCTGGTTTCATAGCTCACGTAATTAAAACGTGCCTTTTCTGTTATTCATTCTAGGAGGAGAGTCTCTAATGTGGTAATTTAAATCTTTAGAAGATATTTTTAACTGGTCTTTCATTAATGATGTCTCATGGGGGAAAATAAGGAAGACTTTAAGATCTCTGCTTTTAAAAAGTAGGAAAACATATGGATAAGTTCCTGATGTATTAAACTATCTTAAGGGAGGGTGTAGGTGAACATTTGCAAGCCATGTGCAAATTGACTTGGGTAAAACTGCTTCTCAGAAAGGATTTGTGCCACAGACGGATTAGTAACAAGACCTTACACCAGTGCAACAAAAGGGGTTTTTTGTTTGGTTTGTTTTTTGTTTTTAACGTGGTTGGACTCTAGCTGCTGATAGCAAAGCCCTGCCTTTGTCCTCAAGTGCTTTCATGATGAGGTTGGAGGGACCCAGGTAACAAGGTCTTCCATTTAATTCTAAAATAGGCTTGGATGCAATTCAGCGCCTGCCAGAGTTAAACTAGGCTTCACTCCTGTCTGCTGTGGTTTGTGGGGAAGACTGATATATTCTACGTTGAGATAAAACTACTTCTCTTTGCCACAACAAAACATCAGCCTAAACTAGGAGTCAGTTAACCAGACTATTTACTTTAAAAGGCTTTGGACTGTGTCCCAAAAGCACAACCCCAGAAATCTTTATTCAAGCAAATAGTTTTCCTGGAGTCAGTAGACCTGCTAATAAGCAACTACTCACTTGAGTAATGCAGGATTATGTTTTAATTCTGTAATCTGACTGCCTGCTTCTGTTTAATGACGTTTATTTGTAGGAATGATGCATTTTGGAAAGTGAAGTCAGCTGGAACATTTGTGGTGTTCATCTGTCTGCAACCCTTGATATTGCAATGTATCAGTCACTAAAAAAAGAAGTGACTACTAAACTGTAAAATTGAAACAGTTGGTAATATTAGTAGATGGTACCCTATGAATATTCTCAAGTGTCGGGTGCAGAAATGATGCTCATTTCAAAACAACAGTAAAAAGTACAATATTTTCTATTAAATATTTTATTAAAGATTTTACAAATTAGCATTATATCATTGGAATTTTAGTTTGAAATAAGTTTATTTTAAAAAGTCATTTTTCTCCTCCATAGAAAAAGTGTGTTTCAATGTGTTTCTAACTTTTTATGTTAAAGTAAGAATACTTTTTTCCAATGTTTTGATATCATTAATTTGGTAATGGATTATTTTTACTTCTTGGCTCCAAAATGAAGTGCAGCTTTTAATGCCAGCAATTTTAAAGCTGCATTTTCTTTTTTTTTTTTTTTACATCTGTCAGTGTGATTCTGTATTATAATTCTTATTTTTTGTTTATTGCCTTGGATGTTATCTTTCTCAGATTATATTTTAGATTCTCACAGTTTTGTTGTGTAGTGCTCTGATATTGTAAAATATTATATTTGTCCTTGCCAAGTGCCTGAAAAATAGAAACCTACCGGATTTTTGTACACATTTAACACTTGTTAATCCTAACAATCACTTCAAATTATTTTCCTGCTGGAGAGAGAGAAGAAAAATGTGAATATTAAATATACGTATGTGAAAGACACTCAGACACCACAAAGGCTAATAACTACATGAAAATAGCTTGTTAGAAAGACTCTTGCAAGAAAATTTATAGTGTCAAACTAAAAATTTATATTATCATGACACATTTCATGAAGATATACCCTTTCCTTGTGGATTTCCAAAGGTGTATGCATGAGGAATGATCTATTTCTGTGGCTCTTACAAAGAGGAAAAACAGACTGAAAATTAAAATATAGACTGAAAAATACAATACCATGATATATTATCATTTACACGATCCAGTAAAGACATTTAAACTACCCTGTAGAATATTGCATTACTATAACTCTTTATGGTCCTCTGTAAATATGAACAAGAACTTAAGCATAGTTTAAGACACAGTGATGAAGCATCTGTCAAATCTACACCTATTGATGTAATATGAGCACAAGCAGAGAAATAAGCATTTCATAGTATCCCTGAACAAAATAATCTGTGACAGTTGCCAGGGTGCCATTTTTTTTAAATATAGTTGTCCCAGTTGGTTGTTTCAACAACTGTGGCACTTAAAAGAACAATAAGGTTGAAAACAAACAATTATTTAAAAAAAAACCCCACCAACACTTCTGCAAATCCTAAATTGAAGTAACAATTATTTATGTAATTTCAGGATAAACCCTTGATATTTTCCCATTTCTATGTTTTTTCTGCTGCTTGATACATAAATGTCACTCTTCTATAGCATAGTCATACCGCCTTTCTGTGATGTGAAAAATAAGGGGATTAGTGTTTTAGTTTGGATGAGGTGTGCATTTCTGAAGAGATCCTCTTGTGAATCGTAGTTTACCCTGCTTTGCTTGCATGGCAGAGTAACCTTGGAATGAGCAAACTTTGTTCTTGTTGGGTGAAACTAAACCAGAAGATGTGGTCCAACCATCAGTGGATGTTAGTATACATTTAGTGTGGATAGCAGGTCCTCAGCACCAATTCTTCAAATCTGCTTCTATTGGGTTGCATCGGAGGAAACATCAGAGGTTTCCTGCAGTTTGTTTTAACTTTTCAATGAAGAAACATAACCTAACAATTCTTCAAGGCTGTTTTTTTTTCTTTGGTGAGCGCTTACAATTTTTTTGGAAAGCTGTAAGTCCTTGCACAAAATTGTCTGTTCATTATTTTTCTTAAGGAAAGCATTCATTACAAAGCGAGAAGAGGCAGTTCATCTCAAGTCAGCCAGCTTTTATCTACATGATAACCAAAAAAAATTTAAAGATTCCTTCTACCTTTCCTAAGACTTACCATTTTATTCACCCTGTCATTGTCTTTGTACGCAAGACAAATTAATTTCTTATGAGTTACCATTAACACTTGGTAGAATTTGAAATAGCAATGTCAGGATGGTGTGCGAGGTTCTTCAGAATTGGGTTTTATGGGCTGAGGAAGAAACAAGCAGAAAGACAGGGAAGCGGAAGAACGTTTTCAGTCTGGTTTTCTTCTTTGGAAGAGCCACAGAAGTGGATCGCTTCTCATGCGTGCCTTAGGAGATCCGCAAGAACGGTGATGTCTTCAGGAAATAAACATCGGCACAAGCATGCGCCTTGCACAAAGCCCCAGAAATCACCACTAGCCCATAGAAGGTGTGTTCTGTCCTTTGCAGCTTTTAAATCTTACGGAGGAGCCAGGCTGTTTAACTTGCAATTTAAACAGCAAGCAATAAACAAAATGCCCCCCTCCCGCCTTTTTTTTAGTCCTGTATTAAAGCTGTTTGAGTAAAGAAAGTAGTATTTTGATGCAAAAAAAAAATGAAGTGGAAATAAAAGCTGAAATTTGTGTTTGAATATCCGTGCTTATATTTGCAAATGACTTAAATAATGTAAGCTGCATAGAGAAACCTGTGTGAGTTTTTTAATTGAGGAAATACAGTGCTTTTCAACTGACCTTCCAGTTGTTGCAAAAAGAGCAAAGTGTATGTTTGCTTTAAATTGGAAGGTCACTTTCCATTTACGCCCAGCAACAGAAGGTTGGATTTTGGATATGTCTAGCAAACAAATCTATGGGGAGGGGATCTGGGGAACTTTGAACTGTTTATTTCAAAGATGATGGTAATCAGTGGAATACGTAAATTTTAATTTTTATGTTTTAAAAAAGTACTTTTTATCAGTTTAACTCTGATCCCTTTACAGGTTTCAGCAGGAATGTGGATCTTGAAAAATTTTAATCCAAATGCATCACATTGAATGCTTGTTTCTCATAATACAAGTCATACTTCGGTGACAGTTACATCAGTTAAAAAAAAAACTTTAGATAAGGAATTGCAAGGATAAAAAAGTAGTTAACTTTGTCTAGTCTTATCTCTGTTTTTGGAGGATAAATATTGTAAACATAAAATATTTCAGACAATGTGAAAAACAGTAAAGTAATACTGTAATTTGAAACCCTACCATGAATTAATTCCCTGCTTAACAGGTATTGCTAAATGCTGTTGGAAAGACTAAAGACTATGGCCTGAAAGTTTTTAAAAAAAAAAAAAAAAAAGGAAAATTGAAGTGGAACCTTCCCCTATTCCACCCTCCTTGTGTTGATCTGTACTTGCTGCAGGTACTCTTCAGGTTAGGTGACTACAGCCTGGATACCTTCAGTGGTCACAACAACGCGTTGCCAACCAGCACGCCTCTGGGTTGTTTGGATTTCATAATTTCTACCCAGAAAACTAAATTGAAGTCTGTGCAGCTCTACCTGCCAGCTGACAAGGAAAAACCCTGCCTTCCTCTTTGTGTTAGTTCTGACATTCATTGAGTGTTTTCCTGAGCTGATTCAACTCACTCGGGAAAACCCTTTTTTGCTGGGCGTGTTGAATCTGCTAAATGGGAGGTTCAATGCCAGCAATGGAGAGTTATCACCGGGAGAATTTAACTGGATGTGTGGAAAGCAGATCAAGAAATTTGTGAGAGACCAGTTCTCTCCCTTTTCACAGTGATGAACTTTGAGTGTGGCTTGCTGTTTCACGCAATTGCACCCTATGTTACTAGTGACTGAGCGAAGGGCCTGGTGGATGGAATTACAGCCCTATGGTCTTGCCTTTTCCCATCCTTATCTTTGTGGTTTTGCTCCTCTGGGCAGCTCTAATAGCACAGCCTTGTTCAGGACTCAAGTTCGTTTAAGAATTAAGAGTCCAGCTGAAATAAACAACTCATAAGCTGATATAAACAACCCATACTGGCCATAAAAAGTGTTTTGATGATACAGGTTATAGCAGTTTGATGAGTAAAACAAGTTGTTCTAGCCAAAGCATTTTCTGCCTGTGTCTACGCTTGGGATTTTGATAACTAAAATAGCACAAAATGTCATTGGTAGGTGTGCTGCCAAAAGCTTCTAGCCTGCGTTTGTCCTCAGATCATCTCTTTTTGCTGCATGATAGATTGCATCTATTGGAAATACCTTCTTCTGGAACTTCTGTTTCTTCTCTCCACTCTGAGCACTCACACCTAACTACTGCTTATCCTCTGCAAAGGTATAGAAACAAGGAGGAACAAAGAGCCTATGGAGGTGTGTGTTTCAATGCTGAAGTTTATAAATGAATCTAAATGACACGGGCCTCCTTCCACTGAGTTACTTAAGTACTCTGAAACAAAACACTCCCCTCCAAATGGTATCAGTAGTCCATGTTACTTACAGGTGTAACGCGTTTCTGCATTAACCCCTCAGTCGCCTACCAGCACAAATATACCTGCCAAGAGAAAATTAGGACAAGGAAGTGTTTACTGTTTTTCAGATGACAAAAAAGTCATGTGAGGGCTTCTCAGATGCAGTTGTATTTAACCTCTGAGAGAAATGTTCACCAGAGTGTTTAAAACTCGCCGATACATCCTATGTAGACTTACTGCATATTGTGGGTAGTTAAAAACTCTTCTGTGGCCAAAGTAAACCTTACGAGTAGTTGACTGAAGGAGGAGATTCAGCGCTTCAGCTTGCAATGGCACTAGCTGGGCCTTTCATGTCGTTGGGGCCCTTTAGTCCTAAGTATGATGAAATTTGCACTGAGCACAAGGAAGCCTTTAAAAGAGATGCTGTGCTCCACAAAAGCAACTGAAGGAGTTTCGAAGACATTTGAGAGTTTGATTACACGCTGATGATACTCCCATTGCAGGCTGAGTGGAAGTCTAGCTTGATCTAATTAACAAAAACTGGAACATGAGGACAAAACTGACAGTGGTGAGATGTTTTGGGAGGCTCTGTTATTTAGCAAACGTGACCAACTCAAAACTCCAGAGAGAGACCAGTATAACGGGAGAGGTTAATCACCCCAAAATCACCCCCTTCTTTTCTAAACCTAAATTAAAATTGGTTTCTGAAAGTTGATGAAAATTGTGCAAATGTGTCAGTGGAGCATTGGATTCATAATTTTGTCTATTTTTAGAGGATCAGTATCATCCAAGTTTACAACCATATTTGGATCATTTGGGCTATCAAAATATAAGAAGTTGCATGGTGAAAAATAAAAATAAGAAAATTGCTAGAAATACTTCCTAAGAAACAGCTGTAAAAAATGTCGAGACTAGTTAGTACCTGAGGAGGATGATTTTTTTTTCAGTAGAACTGAAGCATTTGGGGTGACATGTGTGCCAATTTATATTTGCGGATGTAATACACTTACAGATTGAATCAG
>NW_008796218.1:10086589-10170772 GCF_000699145.1 Aptenodytes forsteri | reverse complement strand
CAAAGTCTTTTAAAATAAATAATATGTTAATAAAATGTGTATGAATAATTCTGTAGGATGTTATTTTTTAGGAGACGTGTGAAGAGAAGCTTGATTAATATCTATAAAATTAGTAAGGAAAAGATGTGATGAGTGGCTCTTGAGAGCTATAATTTACTAACATTGACACCCACCTATTTTTTCCCACCCCTAAATTGTATGTTTCATCACTTACAAGACTGAGTATTGGTGGTGTTACAGTAGTAACTCCAATGTTAGGTCTTAGTACTTCCATACAATAACTCTGTCTTCTTCAATTAATTAATTCAAATTCTGACTTAGCATCCTAACAATCTTTATTACAATAATTGGACCTAAATAAAGGTTAAAATCAAGCAGACACGCGTTGCAAGTACTGGAACAAGTAGCGAGAGAAAAATAAGAGAGTACATGTAGTTGTGCAAGTAAATAAAGAAATTATTGGTTATTTTTGGCAAGAGTAGAGAAGCATGTGATGTCCAGTTGTAGCTGTAGCCAAGGATTTATCTTGGGGCTGACTACTTTATAGGCAAACAGTAATTCCTTTTTTGCCCCACATCAGCTGAATACTATTTAGGGTCAAGAATGCTGCTTGCAGAATTTGACCAGTCCTACAACCAACCACTAATATTTAAGTGATGTATAATATTAGGGGCATGTTGTTACTGAGGGTGTATCCTGTTGTTCTGTCAAGAGTTGAGCAAGACAAAATGCTGAACTGTAACATGGGGCACAAAACGGTCATTACATTTGCTCCGTCCTGTTACTTGTATAGCGAGTGGTGTGTTTGATGGTATCTGGCTAATGTGGCAGGGACTGCTCGTCAGGGAAAGATGGCAGACCGGCTCTAGCAGGTTGGTGCTTCACAGTTATTTTTCAGGGCTGGGCAGGGGAGTCTCTTCATCTTATAAAGCAAGAGCACTCCTTTAAACGAATTTGGAGTTCACATGTTCATTCTCACATTGTCATCAGCTTAGAAAAGCTGCAGGTCTTGAGAGTCAGATCTTTTCCCTGACGCCAGTTTCCTCATCATGCATGTTACGTATCTGTGAACGTTATGGGAGTTGGCAGCTAATGAGATGGGGAAGAAGAGCTCACCATTTGGTCTTTGATGATTAGGATTGCCATCACTGGAGGACTACTGGGGTTTTGCAGGTGCTCCTCGGGGAGCTCTCCGAAAGCACGAGGTTGCCTTCCTCCAGGTAGTGACAGATCGGGGCGGGCAGAAGACAGTTAGCTGTAGGAGCATCTCAAGTTGTCCTTACACGGCTTCCCGAGGGGACCGTCAGCTGGTGGTGAAGAGGCAGAGGGTCCTGCCTCGGCTCCGCCGCTAAGCTGCTGCTTGGGGAGATGATGGCCACACGCCTGCCTCGCCTCATCCATGCGATAGGGCAGGATAAGCGCCATCACTGCTGTGCTCTGAGAGGGCTTTCTACAGGGGCCACCAGTCCACAGGAGAATGGGAAGGAGAAGTAAAAAAAACAGCACTGGCTTTTTTTGTACCATTTCATAAGGCACTTGTTCCTACTTGACAAACTTTTTCCATAATTATGTGCCTTCTTTCAGTGTAATGTGCAAGCATCTCCTTTTGAAACAGCAAGCCTCCGTGTTGGCGCAAGACCTTCCAAAGTTGATGTGTCAAACTATAAGGCTGATGAATATCAAAACTGTACAAACAACTCTGGTGCTGATGTAAAGAATTTCACATTTTAGCTTCATAAACAATTGCTGCAGGACTGAGCCGTGTGGAATCAGATGAGGTGGAATGGATGGGGCTATGGTAGAGACTGGCATGGTCAGCAAAGACTTGAGGGATGCGCTGTCTCCTGTTTGAACCACATGGAAGGCTTGTTGCTCTTGAAGCACAGGGTCTTAGTGATGTTACTTGAGGCTGGAGTATAGGACTGAAATTAAGAGGCTGGTGGTTGTTGCTGCTGCTATATTAATTAGAAGCATACTGTAAAATCTGAAGTATTTTAAGTTGAGAGTTGGTGGGACTCCTTTTTTGTATCTTTGGAGACCTATCAGAACTTCAGTGAGTACTATTTAGAATCATAGAAATAGTACTCACTGAAGTTCTGATAGTTCTTTGTTTAAATCTCCTTAGTGTACTAGGGTCAGATTTTCATTTACTCTAAAAGGCTACCTTGCTCCAATCTGCCACTGTAATATGTCCTTGAAATGACTGCAGATGACATTTATAGAGCAAGGGAGAACAATTTTGGTGTAGCTGTGTTGTCAAATTGTTTGTGTGAGCAGGATTAGACTCCTAGCTTGAAGAGTTTGAAGGCCTTTATAAGTTGGAAGGATGGACTTTGTCTGCATTGTGGGGTGGGATTGGACTTCTGTATAAATGGTGGAGAGAAGAGAAACCTGTAACTTCTCACAGAAAGAGCAGGAGTGGAATACACCACTTATTCATGAAGCAGAAGGTGTTGAGAATGTAATCTTCTGAAAGTGAGAAGCTAGTCATATTTTGTCTGAATAAAACCTGCCTTGTTTTCTATTCTGTCTCCATGTTGCCTTCAGGGTAAATATTTTTCTGCAGTTGTTATCCAAGTGCCTCTTTGGGAGCTCTCTTGTCATTATTTCACTCTGTTTTGTTAATAGAACTTTAGTTTAAAAACTCTCTAGCTTGAAAAAAACAAACACAAAAAGGCAAACCAAAACAAACATGTACATAAAGACCTTTCAGAATTCACAGAAAACAAACTGTGGATCAATTATTAAGTGCCTTCCCTCTCCCTCATCCACTTCCTGATGTAGTATTAATTTTGAATGAGCCCCCTGCATAGCTTGCCTTCATCCACTTAGGATTTAGGGCACAAAGGCTTTCAGCACCGTAAATGCTTGGGCCCTTGTTACAGGCCTCTGCATAAGAGCAGCTCCTGTTGACTTCAATGGGAATCACTTGGTGGCAGCTGCATAATTGGTTTTCAAGCAATGTCTTTTTTAAAAAAAAAAAAAAAAGGGGTGGTGGTGGTGTTATTGCTGGTGGCTTTAACGTAATGATTGTAGCAGGGATTGCCTGGGTTCCGGTTCTTGATTCATCGTGGTATCAATTATAAAACTGGCGGATGCGTTTGCATGTGTTTGGTGCTGTAGGAAATAGTCATTTTTCTTTTTTATCTTTTTTTTTTATTTACACGAAGCCCTCAATTGTCAGTACTGTGTGCTTACATATATATAAATATCTTTCTTTTGAGGCTATACTTTTCTTACTAACTGTTGCATCTGACTTAAAATGTTAGTTCCAAAAACTGTGATGGTTTCCTTTTTTGTTAACTTGGTAAGTTGTTTTGAGACTCCCAGACTTGCCTTCCCAGAAATTATGTGGCGCTCTGATGTTTTTGCATCTTCCTGCTTGTGTATAACCTTGTTTATTTCAGTTACTTTAGTATCTTTAAATTGTGGGAAAACGTGTTATTAACACGAGAGGCAATTATATTATGTAAAGCTGCACTTGTTGATAACAGTGCATATTTCTGTGATTATTTTTCCCCCCCAGTATTACCTCCCATTACATCATTTGCAAAAAGTTTATGCTCTGGTTGATTTCACACAAAGTAGAAAAGCTTGGCTGGACTCTGGGGACTTACTTTCTGACATAACAATAATTCCATAACAGAGGTGATTGCTAAAGGTTTCTATAAGTTAAGTTTAAAATTCACACAGTAACTGTCTAAGATGCGTGGCAGCCAGCGAAGAGATTAATTAAGCATCTGGAAAATAGGTCAAGACTGTATTACGGAGTGGCATGGTGAGATCGCAAATAAATAGAGCAACGTGTTTAACGTGGACTTACTGGGAGAAAACCGATACTGATATAACAGTGGTGACTGCTTTATCTGTGCTGCTGCGAACCATTTATGGTAGCGCAGGGTGAGATCATGTTTATAATCATGTAAAACAGGAATTAGATAGAGTTTTCATTTAATGTGCTTATTACCAGGGACTTCTGTTGTAGTGCGAGTTCTGCTGCTTGCTCAGGGTGTGGCATCGGTTGTGCTTGTAAATTATTTTTTCACAGATATGTTTGGCTAGGTGCTCTAATTCGGGTTGTGGTGGTGGTGTGTGGCTCTCCGGGTTTGAGGACGCCTCGTAATCGGAGAGATTCTGTCAGCTGCAATAAAGTTTCATTAAAAAATTGCTCGGGAAGCTGCCCCTGACTTGGGGGTCTCTGCTGGTGCCTGTGATTTTTCTTCCTTTGAAGTTTTTTGTGTTTGCATGTTTCCCCCCTCCTATCTTTCAAACAACTACCTACAGAAACAGGGAAATGAGACTGGCTCCTGCATAACGAGATGACAGAGACAGGGTGTGGGGAGGAAGAGTGAGCTTTCAACTCATCTTACAGAAGTTGATGCAACTGATAGAAATATTAGAATTTGTGCGTCCTGCTTTTCTTGTTGTGTGCTTCAATCTGCAGCAGTTGCTTCAAAACAAATCTTGTTTTAGAGGTGATTTTTCAAAAAGCATCTGTTGGATTGATTGTGTCCATTAAAGGGGATGGGAGGCTGAGCAGAACTTTTAGAGACAGAGTGTTAGCTTACCAGCTCCTGAGTAGAACAGAATTAACTATGCTTAATTCTCATGAAAATCCCAACCTAAACGTGTAGGAATATCAGGCTATGCTTCTTCAAGCTTGTGTGTTTAGGGATGTACCTCTCTGTACTATTTTAGGGGATTGCACTCTTCCTGTTTTTAGAATAGTTTTCTTTTTAACAGTATATATTCTCTTTCTTGTATTTTCCATCCTGCCAGTATGCTGATGATAGCAACAAAGATCCTTTTGACAAAACGGTGCATTTTGAAACAGGAATTTTGTAGTTGGCTTTCTTATGGGGGTGGGGGGGAGAAGAGCATTGGTAACGGGCACAGCACTGTCATTTGAGGCCGAACATGTATTTCAGAGGAATGTTCAATACAGAAGAAGAAATACTTTCAGCTGAGCTAAATTTCACTATTGCAATGTGAGGTCTGTAAGGCACTGTGGCATATCACTGCTGTGCGCATACAGAGTAGTTACTGTAGGCAGTATCGCTTTCTGCACAGAACTTTGTGGAAAAAAGTGGAGAACATCTATGCTTTTTAAAAATTTTTTTATTAGACAATCCTTAGCTTCACTGAATCTATGATTATTTCATTCCATATGCAGAAGCATTACAGCTGAGGTAAACTGCTCCACTGACTAACAGGAGTGTGAATGGGGCAGAGCAGGCCTGAGAATCAACTAGTGATACTCGATCGAGGGAAGAAGAAACGTGGAAGTAGGATGTCCTCGTGGTCATACCAGCACTCCTCAGTTATGTGTTTGCTGTTGAATTTTGTGAAATAGTATCCACCTTCCATACCTCGAAAAAGCTTGTTTGTACCCTTTTGTGTTTTCTGAGTTTCTTCAATTCCCTGATGATGTTCTAATGCAGTTACAGGAGAATTTTAGAAGTCTTGGTATAGGATTACTTTGATGAAGAAAACATCCTTAGCACTTCATTGAATCTATGAAGCTCCTGTAGATGGGTTATGTAAACTCAGAGCTGGCCAAATACTTATTTTCAGCTGGTCTAACTATGAAATTTTCTTGCCTTTGAAAATAAAGGAAGTAAGAGTTGAGCTCGATGCTGGGGAACTTCTACTAAGTTAATGTCTCTGTTCCTAAGTCACTGAAATACTATCTTTACTTTTTCAGATCTCTTGACTGAAAATTGGAGATGGAGTGGAAAATATGTATTACTTTCAATCCAAATATGAAGAAATTAGCGCATGAGTGCTGAGCGTGTTAGAGATGACTGATGACCGTGCAGTATACCTTAAATAACAATGTTAACTATATTTGAAGCAACTTTCAATAGCTAGTGCTGTAAAATGGGTTAGCAATGGGTTACCTTTTCTGACTTCTACAGGCAATGAACACCCTCTCTTTGGCCTGAAATGACCTATTATGAGGCATAAAGCCTGGAAAATCCTGTTACCTGTTCTTGGCTTCCCCCGCCTCCCTCTATAGACCATTTTAATTTGGAGCCTCTATCTCTTTTACAGATTTCTAGAGAAATTGAAGCTCTGTTTCTCTTCAGAGGCACTAACTTTTGAGTGACAGATGAGCAGAGGAACAACATGTAACTGTGGAAGTGGGTTTTAGTCTGTGACTTTATTTGATAGCATAGTATTCCCCCCCCTTAATTCTTCAGTTGTTTTATTTCAATATATTGAATGTTGGGAAAGATGGCAAGAATTGGTGTGAGTCTTGTTTTTAGGTGCAGTTTGGGGATAATCTTTGTACAGTTTTGTAGTATTTTTTCACACTATGTCACTATTTTTTTTTCATATAGCATCTTAATATTCCACTTAAATTTTGAGAGTGGGTAACTTTCTGACAAAATGGGGTTAATCTGTAGCTTAGCAATTTTGCTTGAAAATGGAAGAAGAGCCAAATAACTGGAGTGTTTTTTAAGCAAGTCAATTCAAGTAGTTTAGTTCTAATTTTTTTCTTATTCAGTGACTTAGAATCAGTTTAATTCAAAATATCTCTCCCTATATTATTAACTTGACATATTTAATAGCCCCAGCGTTATGTAAACTTTTTGTACAGTCTTTTTTCACCTTGTGTTTTCAGGAAAAATTAGAAAATATTCCTTTTTGGAAGTATGGCCTTTTCTCCAGCTCTCTTGTGCCCTACAATAATTGGGTATAACAGGATGAAGCTTAGAAAAATGTTAAGTTCGAGTTCCAAAACACAGCAATAAAATAAGAGCCAGTGAAATATCCAAAGACAAAACAGATACTAGAAATACTTTCATATATTTTCAGTATGATCAAAGCTACAGCAACTATCTCAGTACTAAAAAAGTAATTGGATTCTTATGTACAGAGAATTATTACTGCATGTTATGAGTGATACTCCCATCAAAAAACCTATTTTTGAAATCAGTAATTGTAAACTCATGTGACTCTTTCCATTCTTGCTAAAATAATTTAACAGTTCTAGAAAACTATTTTAGTGCTTTTTAAAGCATATTACAAATTAAATATGATTTAATGCTTTTCATGTAAAAAGTCAGCTTTTGTCAAATGAAAAACCCTTCATGTTTGTATAAACACATTACTTGCTGAATATATACGGCACCACAGTAACTACCCATTCAGAATAAGTGGTGGAAAATTTGGGGACAAGAAAGCTCAGGTCCTAATACCTGTGCAGAGTCCCCTTAACATCCTTGTTAAAAGGGGAGGGTGGCCCCCCCCCAGCCACTTTCCGTGCCTGTTGGAAACCACTCTCTATAATCCACCGCCCTGAGGGGGATTTCTTACCCTTCTCTGTGGTGGAGGCTGTGCTCCTTTAGGTTACTGCACTGTATTGTCCTGCAGCTGTTTTTATGTGACTGGGACACTAACTTCCAAGGCATGAGATTGGCGAGAACTGAAGTTGCTGGGTGAGACAAGATTTTTATCACAAAGCTGACGCTTGGCTGTTGCCTTGCCTTGGGCCAAGTGGTGTCCTATACCTGAGAAAACTTGCTTTTGGTTATTTTAGGAGTTTTACCTTAGTTTTACTTGACTTTTGGGTAGAAGGTGAACCGTGACATGGAAGTGGGTCTCCTCACCTTGTGCTCACCTTGTCTTGAAGCACGATAAAGTGAGATAGCAAAACTGGTCACTGGGCAGGAAAACTGCCAGTAGAGCAACTTCAGCTGGGATTGCGATAACTGGTGCAGCTGTACTTTGTGTGGGGCTGGAGTGTCTTCATTGCAAAGATGTTTGCTGCTTTTATTAGTGTGACCAAATCCCTCTAGGCTGGCTCCCTAGGGTCTTTGGATGTGAACTGACATCTGAACCTTTCCCTGATCCTGCTGGTATCAACTGAAACAAATGCCTACCCACAGAAAGGAGCTAGCATAGGCTCAAGGTCTGCATGAGAAGGTTGTCATATAAATGCAAAAGCTCAGAGAGAAAACAAACTTCAATCCTGATAATCAATAGAAGGTTTATTATAAGGGAAGCAAAGAAACTTTTTTTTTTTACTGGGGATTTAAGCTCCCTCTGGAAGATGAGTGTAATCACTAGCATCGGGTATTCATAAAAATTACCTATATGTGCAATTTTATCTGAAACCTTAGTAATTTACTTTTGAAAAGTAATTTACTTTTTCATATGTAGATACGAAAGCACAGTTCTCTCCTGTTTCCTCAGTCTCTTTTGTTTACTACTGTGTTTTTGTTCTTCGTCAGAGTTTACAAAAATGGTGTGTTAACCTTTACCTTGTTCCACTAGTTTGAGTAAAATGTACTCATTTTTCCCCCCTCTTCCATATGGTGCAGGTTTTGCCTGTATTGGTACACAACAATTGGTGGAACTTGCACAATTTCCAGAAGGCTTTTTATTTGTTTCTTGTAAGATGTCTGTCTGCCTCTCTGACTGAAAAGCTGTTAATGTGCATCATTGCCTTGTAAACCTCTTCCTTCCTGTGTTTTCCTAGAAACTTCGGTCATCTGCTACTTCCTACCCTTTTCCTTTCAATTATTCTGTTTTCTTTTTTTTTTCTTTTTAAATGATTAGAATTGCTTGCTTGTCTAAAATCTGTCTGTTCTAGCTGAGAAGTTTTTTCCACAGCTTGTTTTTGAAGATTTAAGCTATTTATAGGGGTAGAGGAGGTCCTCACAAGATCTTTATTTTTCAGCACTTGAATCTGTTTAATATGGGAATTTTGGTGTTTGGGATCTTGTGAAGCCCTTTGGAAGGAACAGGCTTTGTTCCTAAGAGAAGAAAAAAGCTCTCTGTCTCCTCTTTCCTTATCTATTAATATCAACTTATTTTGTGATTCCAGAAACTAATTGGTGTTCAGCCTAATAGGAATGGATCGCTTTCATGAGATTCTAAAGGGTTGTTTTAATACCTTTTCTTTATGGCTTCTGAAATGATGGAAAAATTGACGTACATTTATCAGTATTATGCTCTAGCTAGTGGGGTCATATGCTGCATGTAATCTTGCCTTTCCTTTTGCACATCTTTCTGTATAGTTAAATCAATAAGCTCCTCTGCGTAGGGGAGAGGAAGGAATTTCTTGTACTGGTGGCTTTGGGAAACATTATAATATAGGTTATTACAGTTATTGATTTGTTAGGAGGCAAGAGGCTGAACCTTCTGTGAGAGAGTATGCATTTCTAATGCACTGATCTTTGCCCGTAGGAAATGCTGCTTCCTCCACGTCTTTAGAAATCTGAAAGAACTGGTAGACACCTATTTTCCCTCCCTTCTTTCTTTATTGTTCTACATATGCCATGTTTAATTTATACAGCTATTTTCAGTAAGCAACCAATGCTATCTTCATGATGTTGCTTACAATGAAAGAAAAACACTTGTTATATAAACGCAAAATATTATTTAAAACAGAGTTTTAAGTAAGGAATTTGTGTTCTAAAAAAAATAAAAATTAGGACTTTGAAGACTTCTCATTCTGTGTATGTGTGTGTATAGACTTTCAAACATATACCTACTGAGGGGGGGGTGTGTGTATATACCTCAGTATGCTACTGGGTATAGCTGAAGCGAATGAACTGATGACTGTAGCATTCAAAGATAAATCAAGAGAAGTGTGTTGGATTAGACGTTTTTATTTTTTTACAATTAAGTCAGATTTGAAAAAAGGCTAAGAATTCATATTTACTGTAACATTTATGTTGCAGAAGGAATTTGAATATGACCTAGCGTGCTGTCTTGGCAACTCGGTAACTGCTTGATAACGAAGTTCTTGTTGGTCCTATTGGAAAATCAATTATGATTTTTCATGTATTTGGGGAAACTTATAACTCATGTTACTTACTGCTAGGTAATTCTCAATGTGTAGGAAATAGTTTTATACACCTCCTGAACTGTGCGCTCTTGGTACAGTAGATTCTGATTTGCAAATTTTTGCATCACATGTCAGACTTGGTGAGCTCAGTGGGTTATTTGTGTGTGCGCTGTTGCAAACTTAATGTGCAAGTCCCGTGGGGAGAACAGTAGTTTTGTGTCTCTGTACTGATGTGTGCTCTGCTCGGCTGAAAATCTTTTATAATAAAAGGATGAAAGAAAATTTTGAATAAAACTCCTCCCCCTTGAGTAATTTAAAGGAGTTGATGAAGAATCAACTTCATATAAGTAGGATCCCTTCATGGGCATGCAGATGTTCTGGCATACCAGCCAATTCTGTTTTCCATACTAAGTTTTAGGAGCTGAAGGAGCAAAGCTGAAGTAGCAATGAGGAAGATAGCCATCTAGATTTATATTCTTACAGGAGCTCCATTTGATATTGTCTAGAGCTATTCTAAAATGAAACTCCTAAATAAATGTCTTAGCTAGGTTGGTCCACTTCTAATTCTAAAAAAGCCCAGCAGACTAAGAACGCAGAATGAAGCAATGAAATCAAAATAAAGTGGCTGGAAATAAGAAGGAAAAATGGCATACATATTTGTTTAGGAAGTTTTTTAAAAAAAAAAAAAAAGTGGCATTTGAACAGGTGGTTTACCAACAGGCAGTTTGAACTAATCCCCTCTATCAAATTTCATTTCTACTTTAGGTAAGGTGGCAAAATCTTTTGGAAATACTGACAGCAATGGAAAAAGCGTGGCTTTATGTGCTACCTCTCCACTCACCTTGATCCCTCTTACTGTGTTGAAGAGTGACAGACAGTAGCAGTAGTTTGAATACATCCTTCGGCACTGTACCATCGTGCAGAACCCGAAGGTGTGGGCTCTCCTAAACACTGCCATTAGGGACTTCTATTTCAGTGTGCCTGCTGTTTTCAGGTTCAAAAAGAATTAGCCTTTTAAAAGAAGAGATTAGGCTGGCGAAGCCCCGGCTGGTTGAAATGTGCTGTTTGTGTTGATGGTGGCACATTCTGATTTGGAGAGCGTGCTCTCTTTTGGGGCTGGTGGCTGATGCTGCGCTGCTTGTGCTTTCTTTTCAGTTGCATAACAGCTTCTTGCCCAGCAGAAAAATAAATGCTTGAAGTATTGTTCTATTTGTCTTTTTAACTGTGATTGCAGTCATATTGGCATCGCAAGATTCAGCTTTTGATATTTGTGGAAAATATGAATATAGCGATTGTATTCTTCAGTAGCAGTCTACTGGTACAAATGACAGCGTTGAGTCATAGGAGTTCACTCTGATATTTTATGTAAAATATGTTTGTGTTCAGTTGGTGTTAGTTCTTTTTCCAAGTATTGAGACAATGGTGCAATTGAGACTAGTTCATATCACACTTAAATGAGCTTATATTTTTCAATTTCTGGTATCAATGCAACATTGGTAGTGTCAGATTAAAAAAAATCTCAAATGTTGCACAAATCTAAAGTCAACCTTGTAACATTTTTCTTAGGTAGGTAGTAACTGCATTTTACAACTGCAAAATTGGATCATTTTATTGTTTGCTTCTCACTAAGACTCTCTCCAAGCTTGGAACCAACCTCTGGCCTTCCAGCTTCAACCTTTGCCACTGATCTGTGCAGGACTGAGGTTTCATGTCAGACAAAGGCTACCATCGGCTCAGCTTAATTTTGTTGGTGTATGATGGGCCAAAATTCTGGAGCTCTGAAATATCTTACGGTTTTTAATCAAAGAACGTAGTCATTGCTTTTGTCATTAAACTTCGGGGTCTCTGGTTTCTACCCCTAGAACCGGGTGTTGGCTTTGGTGAGCTAGCATCAGAGCTGCCCCTGCATCTTGCTGTTCTCTGTGGTGGAGTGTGTGTGTGTGCCTGTGCAGTTCATGTCCAGTATTGCCCCCATGGTTATGTGAGGAAACAATTCATACGGCACGTGTTACTTGAAACACCTCGGTGCTTTGCCCTTTGCTCCACTTCTTCCCTTCCATGGGTCAGAGATCTGTTTGCAGAGCTGGTTTCAAGGTGGCCACGGGATGGGATTCCCTGGGCTTGTATCTCTTAACTCTTTGCCCTTTCTGTAGATGTGTTTTCCTTTATAAATTGTGAGATACCTCAATTGCCAGTGCTTTGTTATGGATCGTACAGCTGGAGTAAGGGAATTCCTCAGGGTGAACAGTTCACGGGTATGAAAGTGCTCACATCAGTACAGCTTGTTTGGCTACGTATCTAAAAGAAACAATAGCATAAACGTGCTGCTACTACCAGTAATAAGGTTTCTTCTGGGGGAAAAGAGGGCAACTAATTCAGCTTTGTATTTGCTAAATAACTTGAAAAGTTGGGTGGCACCTAATATAAAAAGAACAATTTTTTTTACCTGGGAAAAACGACAGTATCCTTACAGTGTTTTCAAAGTGATGCGTAATGTAAATAAAACACTTCATAAGTGCTACTGCTCAAATTGTGCATTTGCTGGAAGTTACTGAGCTTTTAGAAAGCCTCCCTTGATGCCCAGCTGTGCAGTGAGAAGGCATGCAAGTGTGTTGGAACCGGTTCTCACTGATGGAGGCTTGAAAGAAGTTGGAAAACAAGTTTTCTTGAGTTAAATTGTAACTATAGCATTAGGTGGCTGCCACTGGCTAGGCTTTGCCTGCTGGGGATTTTACTACTGCAGCAGCAATGTAGTGATTGCACTTCTCAGGACATTTAAGAAGGGGTGTTTATTTTGCAGAAGAATTAAGGGTGTAGCGTGGCAATTTCAGCTCTGCTGCAGTGGTCTTACTAACTAGTTACTCTGCTACATCCCCCACCCCCTCTTACTCTGTCATGAGGAAATGTCAATTTATAGTTAATTATTAATGGTGGTCAGGCCTGGAACAGCCTGTGCTTCTCAAGGTTGTTACAGTCTGCCAAATAGGTCATGTATATGAATTTGCCTAGGACTGCTTGAGAAGGCTGGAGACATAATTTTAAGAATCTAGTGAAGAGCATTGTTACAGTTAGGTGAACATTAGCAAGATGTTACCAGAGGTGCTCCATTTCACTGAGCAATGTCTGCGTGGTTCTCTATTCAGTTTCTGTAGAGAGAAGCTTGACTGGGGGGGGCAAACTGAGAAGCACCTCCTGTTTATTGTCATTACTTTGTGAAAATGTGTTTATTCATTTATTTAAATGAATTTACTTACTTAAAATGTGTTTACTTCATTACTTTGTTCGTACTTTCTTCAGAAGCACAGAATTCACAGTCTTAACTCTGATCAAAATTCACACATTTTGTATAATTTCATGTTTAATAAGTCAAGTGCAGACTTCCTGGTTCTCTCTGCTTCAAACTGAGAGCCAAGAAGACTCATTTCCTTCGAAGGGATCCTGTGTAGAGGTAATAATGGTTGGTAGGTGTCTCCAGGCAGCCTTTCTTTTCCACTTCCCCTGCAGTATTCACTAGCAGCACCTGGCACGTGAAGCAGGATGCAGCAACCTTCTATCAGAGCAAAGTAAGCTGGAGAACTCGGAGCGAACTTCAGCTTGTGTGTGCCACTGCCCGGGAGCGGTCACTGTGCTGGGGTGAAGTGATGATGGTCATCTTGCACTTGGGGAAGGCGAAGAGCCTTTAAAAATGTGCATAGGGGGAATGGACAGACTTCTCTGAAACTAAAACTGAAAATCGAGTCTGAAGCTACTCGAGTAGCTGGAGGCTGCCTCTGGTACTGCACCTGGGGATTGCGCTCTTCAGTCCATCTTCCAATGGATTTGTTTACTCTGCTTCGGTTTGCATCCTGCAGTGGTCTTGTAGTGCACACGCTTGGATTTTTTTTTAAATGAAATTTAATGGGAAGATGTGTGTCAGCTGCTCATGGGTGTTCAGGCTCAAGTAACCTCCCTGAAATGGGCACAGAATGAGGTTTTTTTCTTTCCTTTAGCACCAACTGCTTTGCTCTACACATCCCTCTCTTACTGTGCTGCTGGACTTGTCAGACTACATCGACATTAACAAGCTTCAGTTTGTATGAGGAAGCAGGAGTAGTCTCGATAAGAAATGAGCAGAAGGGTGTATAAGCTCAGTGAAATGATTTGTGACAAGGCCGGGGGGAAGATCCACTCTGTGGTACAGTGTGCATTGTGTTATTTTCTTTAACCAGAAGACCTGCTTTAAAAAAAAACAACCCTGCAACACAGTAACTCTTTACTCTTCCCAATGTAGCTATCCATAGGATTGTGTTGTAACCTGAATCACCCCAAATAGTAAAAACAAAAAATAACGCCAAACCAAACCAAACCAAAACAAAAAAACCCAAAACCACCCCAAAACCAAAAAAAACTCCCCCCAAAACAATCACCACCCCCTCAACCAAAAAAAACCTCCAAATCAACAAAAAAGCCCCCCCAACATGGCAGTGCTGTTATAGTAGAGGGTGTCATGGTATTTTCCCTTTCTCTTTAAGATCTGTTGTGCAGCTCTGCTCTCTGGGTGTGGGGCTGGATTTTCATCTGGGTGGGGGGAAATCAATTCTATTAATAAACTTAGCTTCTCAAAGCAAAGACCTCCAGCAGCTGGTTGTATTGGATAGTTACATGCTCTTCTGGTGTATTTTGTTGCATATATGTTAATGTATAGTAAAGAGTGTGCTTCTGTCTGAAATGTCTGAGCACTGCATATGAGTGCATGGCAGAGGTCTTTAAGCAGTCTCAGGTGTAGGATGCTGCAGGATTTTTAATGTGCCTGTTTCATGGGAAGACCTATAGAAGCATTTTATTCATTGGTTGTATGAAGATACAAGATACTGTAGCTTCTCCAAATGAGATTGCCTCTTGGAGTATATGTTAAAAAAAACCAAAAAACCAACCAAAATTATGGGGGTAAGGGAGAAGTGTTTAGGGGAAGCTAAGAAATTAGACGCTCGTACAAGAACTCTAAGACCATTTTTACTTTTCTGGAGTAAAATTTGACTTTTGTAGTTCAGTCTGTCATGATTGTATCAAAGGTGGTTCTTCCAGGGAATGTAATCTGTTTTATTTAGTGTTTAATTTTTTTTTTCTTGGAGTTGCTAGAAGTGTTCTCATAATAACTCAATCAACACTTCTTATCTGAGAACAGAACTGTTAGTGTGGTTGGAGTTCAGGGTCATGGAGCTAAGCTTGTAAGAAGTACAAAAATCCCAAAAGATGATAAAGATAGCCTAGTTTCTCTCATCCAACTGAAATTAATGTTAAGGAGAAAGCTGGGACTGTGTGCTTCCAGTCCTTCTGGACTGGTTTGAATAGCATGAGCTGTGGAAAACTTACACATTTTTGAACACCAGTGGTCCAGCAGGATTTGAGTGGTCCTCTGGCCATGCTAGAGGACTGTCCTCCTCTCATGCTCCCTTCCACTGGGTTGTTGTCCTGTCTTCAGAAAACTTCCTCAATTGCAGTGTAGGTTTATCACTGCTTTTTCAAAGTAATCGTCTTGATTTCTTGCTATCAGCTTTGGCGACACGCTTACAGGGGCAAATACCTTCTCCAGAAGTTAAACCAAGCAAGACATTGGCTGGCTGGTTACAGCAGATCCGAGGCGAATAGACCCACTGGGGTTTCTGCAGCTTGGCAGGCCTCTTGCCCATGGGTCAGGCGTCCAGGCTCCTTCCCATTGGGCAGCAAAGCTTTGGTTGCTCGCGCCGGACCTTTTTTTGCCCAGGAGCTTAGTGGTGTAGCCATGCTCCTGGGTCTGCTCGGCATTTAGATTTGTCATGTACATTAGACTGTGAGTCGCAGAGGTGGTGCTGGGCATCTGAACTCTCCTGTCTGCAAACTTTGTGTGGTAACGCAGTAGTGTTACCTTGAAAAGAGGGACAGTTTCTTTACTTTTGAAGTGTAAAAGTTTTTTGAGGTTGAATGTTTTACTTCTCGTGCATGTGTGTGAAAGAGGTGTAAGTGGGGATTCTGGTGAAAAAACAAGTGGAGTTTTTTTTTTTAACAGGAACCTTGAAAAGATTTTAAGGAAAAAAAAAATATTACTTGGAGACTTCAGTGTCTTTGGAGTAAATGTGGCAAATCTGGTATTTGAGTTGTCCCAGAAGAACTGGAAGAATGGTAGGCTGCTGATGGAAGGCTTGGCTTGGCCGGAGCTGTGCAGGTGGCACTGGAAGCTCTAAGTAGGCTTTGATGTATGCGTGCTCTGGGGTGGTTGGTGAGGGTTGATTTTGGAGCTCTAAGTAGTGGGATCAGGATAAGTGATTCCTTTAAATATAATTATTATAGCAAAGAGGGTAAGTCCCATAGTCAATAATATGCTTATGCTGTGCACCAGGCACTTTGTAATGGGGTATATTGTTTAGGAGAGAATTCAAGAACTTGGAGAACTTTTGCCTGTGTTTTGAGGTTGAGAGTTAGTCTTAAATCCTTGGTGTGGAGCAGGAGGCCAGTGGTGGTCCCATAAATGTTTGGTGATGAGGGAGCCTGGCTGCTGGCAGTCTCCAGGTTTCTACATTGTCTGGCTCTGGGCAAACAGCTTTGGAAAGGAAAGGGCTTTGAAGTTTTCTTCTACTGCTGGGGCAAAAACCATTATAGGATGCTAAACTGAGGTGATGGTATGATTATTTTAATCGCTCTTAAGGTGTTTAAATGCTAATTTCCATGAATCAAATCGTCGCTTCAGAATAATTATGCAGTGCGTTTCGTTAGTTTTCGTTTGATCAGAGTCATTACAATGTCTGGCTCAAGTTTTGTGTGACTCATCTGCAATTTAAATACCTATTGCCAGAATTTTCGTGCGTTTGGTATGAAAAAGTGATTGAATTAAAGTATTATTGGTATTGAATTCATCTCTGAGAGCTGATCAGACTGGTATAAGCCATAACTTCCCTGAAACCTCATAGTCATTTACACTGGGGTCCATCCAGTGCCTTTTTCTTAGTGTATAGCATTATGTGGCATAAAAGTTTCAGGCTGGCATTTGACGGGTCTGGAAGGGGACACAGCAGGGTCAGTGCAGAGACGAGGGCCGGAAGGTACAGCATCTGAGAGATGGGGTCTATGCATTTTACAGTGGAATTGAGATTCCTCGTCCTACGTGCAGGCCAGGTACCGCTGCCATTGTCCTCCTCCCTCTGACGCTTTGCTGGCACGCTCCGCTTTGTGTCTGGGAAAGGGAGGTACGGTGTGGAGCATGACCCTGGATGGTCTTGTGGCTCTACCTTCCGCAGAGCTAGTGTCCTGAGTCAGGCTGAATTTGGGGAGGCAGTGAGAGTAATCCTGCGCCGTCACACGGGCTATGCAGAACAGGGCTGCTCTGCTGGGGGCTTCCTGGGCTGGCAAACTGCTTCCTCTTGTGCAAAACTCTTCTTCGTTACCAATTTCCGAGGTGCAAGTGTTCTTTCTGAGAGGCTGTACAGGTGTAGCCTTTCAAAAATGTGGTGACCTCAAGGAAGGTGGAGTCATTCAGGTTGAAATTTTGATCTCAGTCTTACTGGGAATTCAAAAGTTAAAATTATGCATAGTCTTTTATTCTAACTTTCACTTCTCTCTTAGCAAGGAAGTAATTGTGTTGGCAGAAAAAAAAATTAAAATGTATGAAAAATATATATAGAAAAATATATTCTTTTTCTTCCTTTCACATTCACTTGAAAATAAATTTTCTGTGAGAAGTCTGTCCTTGTAAGTTCTCTACCTACAACTATCAGCCCAGTTTTCCGAAATGGTCTTGATCAGGGACATATTTTATAGGTCTGTAGAATATTATACTTAGTTAATTTAACAGGTTACCTTAGAGTGCAAGTTTTCTATGGCCCAACTCATGAAATTGGCATGTCTGAAAGTGAGGCTAATATTTAGTTTCCAAATCTGAATTGAAGGGGGGGGGGGGAGAATTGGTGCCTCTACCCTCTACAACTGTGTCACTGATGTGCAAACTTCTGCAATGGGCCAGTATATAACTTAGAGAAAGCACTTGCCTTTCGTGAATGAAATAGATTACTGTACATCTTAATTTACCCAGAAAGCTGCAATTGTTTATGTGAATGTACACATGCCCCTAAGGTATTTTGGGCCTGATTGCTTTCACTTTCATCATGGTGAAATTGTTGGAGGAGTGACAGTCGTGTCATTTGTCCGTCTGTTCTCAGAAGCCCGATGGTGCTTACAATGAGTAGGTCGGATACCTTGTGCAACAGGTAGCATCGGCTCACAATTAAGAGCTCTTAAGTTATTTTACATCATCATTGATAAATATTTGAATTGGTTATTTAACTTACGTTACTGAACACTACAGTACTTTTGTATGTAGAAATGCTGGGGGTTTTTAAATGAAAGCTGAGTTTTTAATAGCACAAAGGTAGTTCCCTCACTTGAAAAATCACTAGGAGTGGCCTGCTGCAGACTATCTCAGTCTTGCCCTGTGCAACCAGCAAAACCACTTCCTGCTGTAACCTGCTGCTGCTGCAGTCCTTGTGTGCTGAAGAGTGCACTGGTGACAAGGCATGATGACCTTGTTATTGGCCATAAGAAACTAAATATGAAATAACTTTAGGCTAGCTCGTTTGGAAAATATACCTGTGTCCTGATTTTTTTAGAAGAGGAAGCTGCTGCGAAGCTTGGAAATGTGAATGCAGGATTCTCACTCGCTTTTTCTTTTTTTCTCTCCCTCTGTAGGTATGGCCTCACAAGTCTTGGTCTATCCACCATATGTTTATCAAACCCAGTCAAGTGCCTTTTGTAGTGTGAAGAAACTCAAACTAGAACCAAGCAGTTGCGTGTACCACGAAAGAACCTACCCGCAAATCTATGTGAATGGTAAAAACTTTGGAATTTCTCCCCACAGGGTTAGTACGTACTTTCAGACTAAAAACCCATTTGACAGACCTCGAGGACAGAACTTTTTGTTGCAGTCAAATGCTGTTGCTTTAAAAAATATTGCAGGTGCTACAAAAGCGTTAGCAGCGCGGGCGCAGCAAGCTCAGTTAGAGGCACCTCGGACTGGGACACAAGGAGGCCGATCAGATATCCTGGAAGGACCCCAGCGATGTGGATTGAAGCGTAAGAGCGAAGAGCTGGATAATCAAAACAGCACAATGCAGATTGTTGATGAACTGTCCATCCTGCCCGCAATGTTGCAAACCAACGTAGGAAACCCAGTGGCGGTTGTGACAACGGCTGCAACTTCAAAACAAAGTGGTACAAGTGGTGATGGAGATTACCAGTTAGTACAGCATGAGGTATTGTGCTCTGTGAAAAACACTTATGAGGTTCTTGATTTCCTTGGGCGAGGGACCTTTGGACAAGTAGTGAAGTGCTGGAAAAGGGGGACAAATGAGATTGTGGCAATCAAAATCTTAAAGAATCATCCTTCATATGCACGCCAAGGACAAATAGAAGTGAGCATATTAGCAAGACTAAGTACTGAAAATGCTGATGAATTTAACTTTGTGAGAGCCTACGAATGCTTTCAGCATCGTAACCATACTTGTCTGGTTTTTGAGATGTTGGAACAGAATTTATACGACTTCCTGAAACAAAACAAATTCAGCCCTCTGCAACTGAAAGTAATACGGCCTATTCTGCAACAGGTGGCCACTGCACTGAAAAAACTAAAAAGTCTGGGTTTAATCCACGCTGACCTCAAACCAGAGAACATTATGTTGGTGGATCCTGTTCGGCAGCCTTACCGAGTTAAAGTAATAGATTTTGGGTCTGCCAGCCATGTATCAAAGACTATTTGTTCAACCTATTTACAGTCTCGGTATTACAGGTAGGTGTCTTTTACTTTGTTTTTAACTTTTAATGGAACAAGGTTTTAGCATTTATTAAAGTTAATGGCTTAAATAATTATTCTTCCAGATAACTAATAAGAATAATTTGGAAAACATAAGGACCATCTAAGAATGAAGGCCATACTAAGATTAAGTGGTTGGTTACCATTTTAAATGTGAATATTTGCTTTGAGTGTTTTTATTATGTTATTTTTTTCTAGAAGTATGTTGTGTTGCACTCTGAAGTCATTGCTTACTGTTATTTTGAGACCTCTGATGAGACTTTTTAGAAGGAAAATAGAAAAAAATAGCTTTCATTTGCTTGATTAGGATGCCTTTCCTGCCGTCCTAACATGATGGGTTTTTTTCTGTAAGCAGCTGGACAGTGTACCATAAGTGCCATATTTTTATATCCTGTTGCCAAAGATTATGTAAATGCCTCTGTTTTTCTCCAGCACTTGTAAATATTTTGCCTAGTTCTTATAAACTCAATTCTGACTAGAGTGCCTTCAGCAGCTGTGGGCTTCAGTGAACTTCTGGAGTTAGTGAGTGATAGGGTATTTAAACATTTAAGGTGATACCAGGCAGGCATTTAAAGTGATTTTGGTATCTGGCTGCATTCTACATTGGCCTCAAATTGGAGGTATATTTCTGATACTGTTTTTTAATCCTTTATTCGTATAGTTATCCAATGTGTGACCTGTAAAAGCTATTAGTATTTAGCATCTGAGGTCTTTTTGTTTTCTTTATAAGCTGAACTTGTCTTGATTGAAGACCTTTTTCAGTTCTGCTTTACATCATTGGCAATAGTATGTCCTGGGTATTGCCTGTCTCTGCAAATTCAGTAAAAAGTTAATAAACTAGGACAATGAGTAATTTGAAGAAAATATAAGTTAAATATTTTACAGCTATTCATGTTGGAAGTGAAAACTTGTGGCTCATCAGACATAGCATTGTTGTGCTTATTCAGTTGCCTACATACAAATTTTAGTTGTAGTTTTGTTTTACTTGGGTTGATGTTCCTTTGCACCTATACTTTATATAGAATTTTGACATGCTTACTCGGTTGAGCAGGTCTGTGTGCTGGCAAGATCAGTGTGCAACTCCTTGGCACCTTGTGTGCATTTCGAATACTTGTATTGCATTACATGCACTGAAGTGTGAGTAAATGGGGTTCATTGTGGATGTACATTCAAAAATATTCCCCCCCCCAAGAATAAAACTCGTGGGTGTATATGCTTGTCTTGGCTCAATGATGTTGAATGATATTCATATAGACTCATATAACAAGTGCACCTAAAATTCCCTGGTTACTAAGTTGCACTTAAGTGCTTTGTAAATATTCAGGCTGTTCAGTAGAAGATCATATTCTTTTATCTTGTATAGTTTTATAATTTTTCTATAAAGTAGCATTTAAGTCAGTATTTTTTTTGAAAGTAAAAAGGATATACAAAAAGAAAAAAGTTAGGGTCTATCTACTTGAATAGTTTTGGTGCTACATTTAAGTTAAATATTGGTTGAGATAATTTTGAAACTGACTTAATTTTGAAAAAAAAAAAGATACTAAAATTATTTTCAGCAAAAAGTTTACTTCTGGAAAGGTTTTTAGCATGCTGGATTTCACTGTGGATGCATAGCTCTCTACCAGTTGTGTGATTCAAATTAACTTTGTGTAGCTTGGCATGCAGTTTCTCAAACTTTCTTCTTACTGCTTTGGAAGCACCTGACTAGTGTAAATAACATCAGAAAATAGGGATTTGATCCAAAAGATCTCAGAATAGATGATGCCAGGGAAATTTGAAGAGAAAAGCCTTAAAGAGGAATGAGAGGGGCCTTCAGAGAATATATTGAATTGAAATGGAATTTATTTTGCAAAAGATTGTGCTTCTTGCCAATCAAATAAGGAGCTACTTCATAAAAAATAACTGTACTTAAATGTTTTTTGTGTTAGAAAAGGGTGGGAGTGATAGCACAGGTTTGACTTGTTTGACTATGACATGTTGAAACAATCTCTTTTAAAAAAAAAAAGCATCGGTTGGGACATTAAAACCTTTTTTTTTTTTTTTCCTTCCCCCTTGAGCTCAGTGGTGCTATGTGTTTGTTTAGGTTATTTAGCAAGAAAACATTTGTTTAAATAGATTTTTATTTAAAGCTTCAAGCTAAATTAATCCAATTAGAGTTCAAATTGGAAATGTTTTTAAAAAAGGCTTGTTCCCTACAGGACCTCTTTTATTAGCGTGATCCCATCTGTATTCTTGTATACAGTCTTTGAAAATTGTTTCTGCGCAAGCTGTTATGTGTGTTGTCACGAGCTTTACCTGTAATTCTTACCAGTGGGGATCCTTGTCTGTTCAGAGATGACAGTGCATGGGATTTTGATTCACCAAGTGACAGGCACAGCGCACTACATTTACCTAGGAAATATCCCTATATTTAGTGGGAAATATTCCATTAACATCAATGTGATGTGAACCTGGCCTGGTCTGATGTGCAAAAGCACTCAGCCAGGCCCACGAATTTAAAGAAAAAGATATGAAGCGGAAGCATTTTGTTTTTAAGTGACTATTTTATGATCAGAGGTCTTAGAAAAGGATGGAATGAAACATCCTTAAACAACGGTGTAGGATGAGAGGGCTGCGAGGAAGCAGGGCTGCACCCTCACAGCATCGGGATGCTGCTTCTCAACCCTGCGGTGCTGGTGCCGTCCTGCTCAGGGGGTGATAATAACCCCGTCCCTGTCCCTCGTTCTGCTTGCCCCACATCTGCCCGAGTGCCCATGCCAGCGTGAGGAGGAAGGGAGGGAGGTGGCCTGGGGAGAAGGGAGGAACTGTTATTTCTGGCAGCACTGTTAATTTATGCCATGGTCATTTTCAAGAATAGGACTTGCACTTTCTCTATGGAAAGCATATGCCCACCAGTGTCTGTAGAGGTGTATGTTCAATGCTCAAGAGAAACCCATAAAGAAATTTTGCAAAAGTGAATAAAGAGAAAGGTTGGTTTTGGTTTTTTTCTGATCTTGTCACAGCTTCTTTTTTGTTCATGGCACTGTCACAAGTTAATTATCGCGAGAATGGAGAACGCCACAAAATGTAAAGTTACAGTGTTTATTTTGAATGGTAATATCAATATTTTACATCTGTAAGAGGAAGTGAGTAATGAACCGGAAAAATAAGTAATAAGAGGATTAGGACTTAAGGCAGGGAACATAATACAGCCAGGTGAATGGATAATAACCTGACTTACCTTACTTACCTTAGTCTGTAGCAGAAGAAGAGGTGACATAATGATGACTGTTGGAGACATTACAGTACTTTTGAATTTTAAAAGGGTGTAGACAAGCAGAAAAATGGAGATGAGCTGGATGGAGTGATAATGATTTGATGTTTTTCTGTTTCAGCTTTGTCAAGCAAAGAGAAAGTAAGAAAACAGTTAAAACAAGTATAAAAATACTTTCTGACTTTTCATTAACTTCTGGAAACTCCTGGCTGTTATGTATTGCTAGAAATTAGAGCATGGATATGAATAAATACTAGCCACAGTACACTGTCTTAAGTCACAGATTATTATTTTTTGTTTGTTTTAAAGGTGAAATGTTATTCTGAATACTCTTTCCCTAAAAGACAGTGTCTGTGCTTACACACTGTTTTTATGCTGGTCTGGATTTTAATAGCTGTGGGCTAGAGAGATCTGGTATTTGAAGCCTTTTCTTTGCTGCTGGCCTCACGCATTAAGACTGTTGACCTTTTATGAGTGATCTAAGTAGGTAAATAACTAGACAGTCTGTACATCTTGAAAAGAAAAAACCCTTACATACAGTGGAGGTGATCAAGCTTTTGTCATATATGGAAATAGTACGATAAGTATGTTGCTGTCCTCTTGTTCAGCTGTGCCCCAAATCACGAAAAGGGGAGTGTTGCATCCAAAATCAAAAGGTTCTTTTCCCCTCATCACATGGTGCAGGCTGCAGAGAGGGGGAATCAACACATTTCTTTTATTTCGAAGTCAGGTGTCTTGCGCTCATCTGGTGAGGCAGAAAGTTTTCCCAGTGCATGGTGTTTCCCTCTGGAAGTCATTTTCCTTTGCTTTGCCTCTCTCCTGAGGTTATATGTATTTAGGGAAGCGGGTGTGAGAAGAGGGGCTTCGAAATGGCAGGCTCCAAGGAGCAGTAACCTACAAGAAGAGTTGAGTGATCTGAAATGGTCAAGGTAGTCCTGCCCATCTGCTTCAGGGAGCCGAGTTACTTTCCTTTCTGTTGCCATGAGAAGCAATGGCCTTCTCAGCATTTTGTGTTCAGAGATAACTCTTTAGGCCTGGTTTTGCAGCAGACCTCTTTTTTTCTTCTGGTACTCCCTCCAGGAGTTTTTATACACAGGTTTTAACAGAAGTTTCTCTGGAAACTTCCCTTTTTGAAATAGCTGTGCGCAACACCAGCAGTTAAGGAGTTCAGTTTTATTTGTTAGCTAATACCCGAATGACAGTTAGCCATGTCTTCTGCACATCGCTGTCGTCCGTACCATTCAGCCGTTGTTCAGAGTGGGTAAAATTGTATTTAAAGGATGCACGTTTCCATCTAACGGTAACATTTATGTGGCAGGGTTTGGTAATGATGAGGCCACTTCCTTCTCTAATACTTTTCTTCTCCCACTTGTTGCTTGGCTGTAACAACAACTGAACTCATAAAACGCATTGCCGTGTTGGCATTGCATGTCGAGTGTAGATCACTAGGGGAGAGCTACAGCAGTGTTTGTATGTGCAGAGCTTTGTGATTTCTAGGGTTTGCTGTTGGTTGGGAGGAGTTATTGCTTCATTGTTTTTCAAGGGGAATCACTGATTTAATTTGGGGTTGTCTTCCTAAAAGACAGGATTTTGAAAATGAGACTTCAGTAAAACTTACCATTCATAAAATCCTTCTAATATCATGGACTTAACAGTAGCCATTGCAGGTGTAGGAGTGAGTGTGTTACTTCATTGCATGCTCCTTACGCACAGCCTCCGAAGGGAGTTGAACAGTAGCTGCTCCAGTTGCCTGTGTAGCTGCCCCAATGGTTACATTTCCTATCTTTCGCCTCCTGTCTCTGAAGAAAAACATCTGCTTCATCATACTGTGTCAGATTATACTGCTGTTAGAGTACAGCTGGAAATTTTACTGAAAATATGTTTTGAGAACAAGCACTCAGGTTCCTGATGAAGGATGCTCCTCTTGGCATCCAGCAGTCCGGATGCAAACAGCTGTTTAGCGTAGCCAAATTCATTGGGAAAATGAAATGAGTGGGAAACAATATAATTGGTCTCTGTATAAACCGGGGCACCAGCTGAACCTACGGTAGGCGGATGGACAACTTGAGTGATGTTGGCAGAATGGAAGATGTCTGGTTATTAAGGGACGCTTGTAGCTTGGAAATGTGTTTTGCTTGGTTGGTGGCTTTTTTTTTTGTTCCGCTGGTGACAGCAGTAAAATACGATCCTAGTTATTCAGCAGTGTGCCCATAAGGAAAACCAAATGATGTGAGTAGATGCACTCAGTGGAGTCAACTCATTCCTGAATCAGACAGTGATATCCTCCTCCTAGCCTTCCAACTAAGGATAGTTGCTAATCAACAGAGTTGTTCCAGACAAAATGCCAAATGTCACTAGTGTTGCAGCAGAGCTCAGAGAGATGGAAAAATCGCTGTTGGATGTGTTCCTGTTGGACGAGAGCAGGCTTTTCCCCCACACCTCCTCTTACCCTCCTCTCGCGTGAAGGATCAGAGAGGATGGAGGAAGAGTGATAATCATTGTGTCCTGTGGACCTGACATTGCTTTCACTCGCCCAGCCAGTTCTGCTGCAGCTCAGAAGAGTGATTTGATCTGGTGCAATCTCTTCTGCTTTAAAGGGTTTTGGAAAAAGAATAAAGTAGTTGAGTTGTGTGGCTTAATTACTGCCCATGAGCTGGGCTGTAGCGAGGGCTATGTGCGTGCTCTGAGGCTGTTGCACTAGGACAGCTTTTTATTTATGACTTTTTCAGCTTCATACTTAGTTTCAGAATAAAGCACCAACAGCTTATGCTGGTTTTTTCCCCTCAAATCTATGAAATTTAATTGATCTGTTGTTCTCCCTCTTTCTTATACACATTCCTTCAAAATTAGAAAAAAAAATCTCATGGCCGTAAATTCCTGGAGAGGCTTGTTTTTTCACTGGCCTTTGTAGCTTGATTAGATGTAGTCCTTGTCACTTCAGGGACTCCAGAGAACACAGGCTGACAGTACCTCCCTAGAGTGTTTTTGTTGAATTGTTTTCTTTTTGTAGGTTAGGATTGTCAGCAGGATGGGTTATTATGACTCAGTAACACATCCGTTGCATCTGAGTAACTTGTTGATTATCTTCATCTAACATCAGATCAACATACAACTTACATATGTTTAAAATACCAGTTAAAAACCTGTATACAAATGAGCACATAATACAGCTTTTCTTTATAGGGACAACCAAGGGGAGAAGTCATGCAAAATTGACATCTCGGGAAGCCACTGCTTTTTCAAGTCCACCCATTGCTGTCACATACTTGAAGTTTCTAAATAAGCTTTACCTAGAGTGGGATGTCTTGGTTTTTCTCCTTTCACAATGCCTAAAATTCTTGCTCAAAATATTTTTTAAATTTTCGGTTTTAGATGTTTAAACGAGAAGCAAAGCTCTGTTAATAAACTGAGTTTTCTGTCAGTTAGGGAAGTGCAGTAGGAGGACAAGCTAAAAATGCCTCTGTAAACAACTTGCACTTCAACATGCTGGCAGATGTTATTCTATCACTTTGAACTGTGCATCACTGAAGTGTATTGGGATATCTTAAAATAGTCAGGGGTGGTGGCCAGAGACTCTAGACTACTATAGATGGTGAGGCTGTTTCGCTGTTGCAATGAAATAAGCCAGAAGTACATGCTGCTAAGGTCATTTGCTTGCTCAAGGTCAGCATGTTCAAAGTCAGCTGCTATACTTGTGAGCATGGTTACTGTCAGTAGTGTATATACAAGAAGAGAGTCCTGATAATGTAAGAAATTGCTGTTACAAGTGAATTGGGACACTTAATTTTTTTTTTTCCCCCCCTCTTTAAAGTTGCAGGGCTGTGATTGCTCATTTATTTTCTTATCTGAGCAAACGGAACTTAATGTCAAGCTTTTGTGGCTTGTGTCTGTGAACAAATTGCTTTATTGATTTGGCAAGATTTTGTTTGCACTTTTTGCATAGTGTTCATAAATTGACTTCCCATTTTAAACTTCTATTTCATGATTACTAGGACCTAACCAAAACCATTATAAGTAGCCTCCAGGAGAGGCAATCTTAGCTCATCGTAACTTCATGTTTATATAGCTGTTTGATAGATAACAAGTGTAGTTTCAATTCTCTTATTATTTTCTAGTCAACGTAATGTGGTCTCTAATACCTTAGAGACTTCTCTGTTCACAGAAGCAGAAAATAAGAGTAGTTTTTTTGGTAATGGTGTGGGTTTTTTGGTTTTGTGTTTTTGTTTTGGGCTGGTTTTTGGTTGAGTTTTTTTGTGTGGGTTGTTTTTTTTTTTTTTTGCATGCTGTGGAAGAGAATGGCAGGGTTACTGTAAATTTGCATATTTTTTCTTTTTCTTTTTTTTTTTTTTTTAATCCTCTCTGAAGATCCAGAGGAGTATTGTGGGGATGGGAGTGGATGAAATGGTGGCCAGCCTTCACGTTGGTTGTTTTTCTGAGCTAGAGATTTTCTGAGTAACGTAAGCTGGGGTAACACATGAAGCATTCGAAGGTACCATGTACCTGCTGGAGATTCTAGTAATGTCAGCCACTAATAGTGATGGCAGGAGCAACAACTTAAATCAGAGTTCAGATGATGGTTCTCTTGGTCTTTAGATTGCTTCAGTTTGAACAGAAGGGAAATTCTTTCATAATCTTGAAGACGAAAGAGCTCTTGGTTCTTGCTGTATTTCTTTTTTTTTTTTTTTTTTTGGAGGTTGAATGATAGACTGAAGTTTGTCATGGCTAAAGTTTTCGGAAGCAGCTTTTATTTTTCACACATTAAAACAGATCTACTGAAATGTGATCCTCTTTTTCACTGCATTGATATTTATGTCACAAAGATTTGTTCATCATACATCTGTGTGTATGAGTGTGGATATATCTGATATCTTTATTGCAGAAAATATCAGTGGTAGCTACAATGCTCTGTTTGTAAATATTGTGTCTAACTGCTCCCACTGTGCCTGTTTTGAAAATATGGCTGTGTATTTCTGTTGTAAGTGCAGGTAGTACTAGATCTAAATCAGCGTGATTGAAAGCGAAGCCTATACATCTGCCCGTCTCTTCCATCTGACATCCTTGTCTTCGAAGGAGAGCTGTTTTATGGGTGAAGGCTGCCTTCTGCATCAGCGTACAGCATCCAACAGGAGTGAAGAGGATGAAGCAGACACGTGGGGGAAGAAGTCTTCTGTGCGGTTGAGTACACAAAGATTGGCTGAGCTGCTACTCTACTGACACAGCCCGTGAAAGGGAGAGGATGTACCACAGCTGTGGGCTCATCCCATTAGCTGCAGAAGGCAAACTGCCTCAGTTTATCTAAAAATCAAGCAGGTTGAACAAATGCAAATAGATAATGTGGGCACATTCAGAACACTTAACACTCATGTGGGTTCAGACCAAAACCAGCAATAAAATACTATCGTGATTAAAAAATAAAACAGCAACAAGAAAAAACCCTTTTGTGAATTCTGGCATTAACTGGAAAGTGGTAGAGGTGTCTGACATAAAAATAAGTATTTGGGATGTAATTAAGTAAAATTAAAATTCATATGAAAATAAGTTGCCTGAAATGTCCATAATGTCAAATTTTACACCGTAAGTTTGAAGGTCCTTGATCCTACAGTGCTAGCTAATATTTTGGACGGATTTTTGTTTGGACTGTTAATAAAATACCTTCTAACAAGTGAAATTGGCTTAGGGGGCTGGGGGAAGCAAGCCAAAAGCATTTCACAGATAAGATTTTCAAGCAGTTGCATTTTGAGACTATGATGTTACCTTAAGAACATGTGAAGAACATTGTGCTTAAAAGTCTTGGTTTGTTGGTAATTGGACAGCAACAGTTGATTAAAGGGTAGGCATAATGTAACTTAAACCAGTGGTACTTGTGTGTGAGTAGGTGAGTCTTTATGCAGACTAGGTTGTGCTGGTGAGGTGAAAAGTAAAATTGTTTTTATCCCTATGAAGCATTTAATGAAACTCTGAATCTCTCTGTAGGCATAGGTGCAAAGTATGTGGGAGAGAGGGCAATGCTATGGCCTTCTGTACCACGTGCTCGTTGCTGGAAGTGGGCAGAAGCACAAGCTAGTAGTACTAAGCCTCCACAGAAGATGGATGGTGGGAAGCATTGTCTTCCGTCCATGCGGTGTTGGCCAGCTTGATGTATGGCATGGTATGACTGCAAGCGGACTTCAGATCCTGTGTCTTAACACCAAAATCTGACCGTTAGCCTGCCAAGTCATGGAAAAACAACTGCATCCACGCTTCTTGGTGAAGGCCCACTTAAATGATAGTAAATTCAGAATACATTGGGGTTCACTTAATTTCCTTGTGCTTCCAAAAGTCTAAGCTTTGTTTACTAGCATAAAGATAAATTCAGAATTATGACCAGAATGTCTTTCTCAGTGCAAAATGTGTACTTCAAGGATAAATTATTAAAAATAGCTTATTTGGAAATGCATGGTACCTGGAATTTTGTATCAAATGCAAATTCTTACATATTCTGCAAAATGCACGACATTATCTGAATTGCAGCAGCATAGGAGCCTGGCTATGAAGCTCTTGCTCTTTGAGGGGGGGTGGGGGGGAAGGTAGTCACCATGCATCTTCAGAGCAGGCAAGTCAAACCTGTTCTCATTTCTCTGTTAAACTAGTGTCAAATGCTCCATGGGATTCAGGGTTTCTCACTCTTACCTTCATGGTGTGTGCTGTGCTAGGCCTACCATATTTAAAACTACCTAAAGCAGTGAAACAGCAGTTTGCCAGTTGTGCTGCTTGTGTGCAACTGAGATGTAGCCAGTGAAGTTTGCTTGCACAGGAAGCTTTCTTGGTGCTAAAAATGAAATGGGATTTCATTCCAGTTTGTGGAATTTTGTGCTGCGCACTAAGGACTATTGTAAATGTTGCCATTTTCCCCTTTGTAAATACCAAGGATGTTTCTGTTGTCCCGGGACAGCACAGCAATCTCTTGCAAAATATCATCTCTTTACATGGTTCCCTTAATTCAGAATTGCACTGTAGTTAAATTTTTATCAGTATTTTGAATGCCTTACTGGATATTTTTGAGAACAATAGGTTTCTCACCCTTATAGTCAATCATTCAATACTAAGTGTTCAAAATATTTAAGAACACCAGATACTTCATGATAAAATCTTTCATGAGAGTATGTTTTGTTATTTCAAGTGTAGTACATATAGGTAATCTTGGAAAAGGAGCTGTTCCTTTAGCAACGATATTAGTATTCTGTGTGTGTGTGTGTATATAAAAACATACAGAACACAACTGAACTTCTTTTTTATGTTGCAGGTTCAAAATTAATGTGAATTTAAAATGTCTTTTAATTGTCCAAAATTGATTCTAGGAATTGAATTGGAACAGTTTTTTCATTATTTTTATTACTTTCAATAAAACTTACTTCCCCAATAACTTCTGGATATGTGCATTTCATAACTTCTTTTAAACTGCATATTACTTTAGTGTTCTCAACTGAAAAACTTCATAATTTTTAAAATTGGTTTGAGTTGTTAGGGTATGCTGTAGGCCACAAATTGGTAGTAGCACTTAATGATACTTGCTAAAAAGGTCTGATGTCAAAAGTGTTGTTCGCACTAATAGCACTGGATGTTGTGCTGAGTGCCTTTTTTTTTTGAACCCCAGTTATATTTAAATTTTTGAGCTGTTAATTTTCTCACTCTTGATAATTAATCTTTCACTTCTTGCCATCCAGTACTGTTTTAGCTTGAGGTCTAGTGTGTATTTCTCTACATAACGTATGCTATTTGTCTAGGCGTATTTTGTTAGGAGTGTTTTTAACACCTTAGTTTTCATCAGCATTTCCACACACCCGGCCTCCCTCACCATAAGAATGGTTTCTGAGGTGCATTTAAAACATCTTCTGCATCTTCTACGTGGCCAAGTTTTTGAGTTCAGTAATGTGGCTGTAGTTCATGGGGTTTGGACTTTGTCTTATGGTTAGTCCAGAGGCTATACCATAGGTTTTTGGCTTCTCTAGAGGACTACCTGATGAATGAATTCTGTGTTGGCCACTAGCAGTGGGTGACAGCAGGGCTGGAGAGACCTCCAGCTGCTCCTCTGTTTCTGGCAGTAGCACAAGGGATTGCAGGATGGTGTTTGTGCACTGATGTACTTGCTATTCCCAACATGAGATGATCACACTGGGCACAGTGTTGTGTGGAGATGCAGCCAGTTTTGGACACTTAACCTCTCTGGAAGAGTAGCTGGAAGTGGAGCAGAGGGCCTCAGCATTTTTGGTAACAAGAGCCCTAGAAAGTAGAACAGGAGGATATAATTTGTAGATTATACAGTATGGCTTCTGACTGTGCTTTTGGTTTTCATCTAGCCTTGAGTTACTTCAACAACTTCCACTGAGAAAGTATTCTTAAATCAAAAGCTTTCCTGTACATGCAAAGTAGCTGGGAAAGCTCTGTAGTTAAAGTTGATGTCCGTCTGATCATGCTGAGTAATTTCTATAGAGAGAGGCACTAACAAAAGTCAAGTGCTTAACTGATACTGAAGTTTTTTTCTTGCTGTTTCTTTACTGGTCTCTCTGCCTTACCTGTAGATGAACTGTATGAATCTCTTCTCTCATTGAGTTGAGAGACACCTGTTTTTTTCATGACCAACACCACTTATGTCCCTAGTGTTGCCTTGCTCTCTGTAATTTTCCTATTTAACATAGTGTTTAATATAGGCAGCAGTTGTTTAGCAGTTAAAAACCTACCAAAAAAGTTAGGAAACTGACAGATGTTTAACTAGGGAAAAAACTGCAACACTGTAGGGTATTGCAAAGGAGGATAATCAGGAATTAGCGTGTGTCGTTAGTGCCTGGAGTAGTCCACCTTGCCCTCTGAATTACTGTCCCACAGGGACAGTTGCTCACGGAGTGGTGCCATGTGCCTTTTGGGATCATCCGTTTGTAGCCACGCAGTTGCCTTCCTGAAAGAACAACTTCAGGATTGCCTAAACCTAATGAGCACTAATTTTATTTTGCTTCATCTCTGCTGGTTCTGAGGTTACGTTGGCTATGATTATTAAGCATTTACATATGAGAAACACCTTTTTCTTTATATTTCTATCTGTAGCATCGTTATTGGCCTGTGTACAAATGATACCAAATGACTTTTTCGCCTTGTGTTCTAATGTAGAGGTATCTGGTGTAAAACTAAAAGAGAAGCCCCAAAACTTAGTCTCATATTTAATGCAGATTTACTAGATTGGATGGAGGTCATGCCCATATGCGGTTTCCTGTTTTGTAGCTATTTTTTGACACTTCAGCATTTTCATTCTGTGTGCATGGAGGATCAAGCTTACGTGAGATCACTGGCTGACTCTTGCAGGCTTGTGTGAAATAATGCTGGTGTAATACCCGTTAAATCATTTAGTTAACCAGTGTATATAGGTCATATTTCCCCAAGATAAATAATCTGTATCAACTTTAACCATTTCACAGACGACTGTTACATGGATTAGGAACACCAAATGCGAACAGTAACCTCAGCCCTTCCTCTCCCTTACTGACAGAATTAAACTTCTACTAAAAGTTAATTACTCTCTAATTAGTGCTGTTCCCCCTCCTGACCCAGGAGACCTGCAATTTTCTAGTTTGTGCATGGTGCTTATTTTGGATTTCCATGCGTTTCTGATGGTGGGTGCCAGGCTGACGCTTCAGGGGAGGTGTGTTGAGTCACCACAGGGGCGAGTGCCATGAAGGAGCAGTGTTCCTGCGGTTTGGGGAGTAGGTGATGCAGTTTGCCGGTGGCATGCTCAAACGTGAGCCAGGGAATAGCTTGTCAGGCATCTTCAGGATGCTCCTGAAGAGCCGAGTCCCCGTGCTTGGCACAGAAGTGAATGGGAACTGGCGCGGTGCTAGAGCCGGAGGAGGAGGAACCAGAAACCTGCCCGCCTGTGCTGGAGTGGGTGGCTGGTGTGGAGCTGGACCCCCTGGTTGCTTCCAGTGCCATTCCACAGCAGTGGGGCTAATGCACGCTGTTTGGGGAGCCAGAGAGTAGGTAACAAAATGTGTACCTTTTAGAAAGCTAGTGTGTTAATTTCTAGTTGCTTAACTACTGTGAAAGGCTGCTATATATGGAGGTGTGGTTGTGTTTTTATACATCCCTCCACCATGTATTACACGCGTGCATGCCCTCAATCTGTGGTGTTCATGAATTGCATCACTTGTGTGTCTTAAGCGTGCATAAAAGTGCATGCGGCAACTCGTTTCCCCTTGCTGCTGTGCTTTGATTTCAGCTTTGCTTCAGAAGTTTATAAAGATATTTTCAAACATTTTTCCCCATCTTAGTTTTTTTTCTGGGGCTGTGACTTAAGAAAGAACTCTCTCTATTGTGAGACAAACTTAACGTTTTGTCAAGCAACTGACTTATGGGGTTTGAGATGAAAGCAAAAATGAGAGGCGGTACGCAGGCTAGTGTGTATTAGCAAATCAAAAAGTACAAGTATTCTGTAATTTAATGGCAGTCATCTGAGTAGATTCATTCTTCAGTTCTTAAGTTATAATGATGTAGCTTAATTTTTCTTCTGCACAAGTCTGTGTCAGTGTAGTTCCTCTTAAAGATTCTTTGAATGTTTTCTTTGACTTTTTCATTAATCTTTAGAGAATGGTTACAGATAAATCTCTGAAGTTTCTCTGTGTATGTTGCATCTGTAACTTTCCAGTGGTGAGCTGTGAGGACAAGCGAAAGCACCCGTTTTGAAGATGGACCATGACCAGCTTGTTGAAGGGGACATTTGGTTGCCTGCAGTCACAGTTCTGAAATGGGTAATGCAAGAAACTCGTGCGATAAGAAATAAGGTGGTTGCTGGGTGGGTCTAATCTAGTGGGGATTTTTGGAAAAACTTCAGAGCTGACTTCTGAACTTTTTGACTGACTACTTAATGTGCATAAGTGTGCATTTGTCCCAATACCACCAAAACTTTCAAGTACTTCAAACCAAATCTGACAGCAGCTGAAAGTTCTGAAGGTGCCCATAGCAGCAGTACGAACAGCAGCTGCAGAGCAGAGGGAATATTCAAACTAGTGATTCCTGCAAGGTGGAAAGGAAGAAGTTGGTTGTTATCCTTGCTGTTTTGCAGTAGCCATCTGGCTAGTCAGCGTGTGCGTAGCTCTGGACTATCTAACTAACATGCTTGTTGCCCTTGCATGTTATAGAAGGCAAAATAGAGACCTAGGGTTGTTCATTCTTGTCTGGGGAGAGAAGTAGTGCAAATCTGAAAGAAAAGCAACAACAAAGCATAATTAAATCCAGTGTTTGTTGATAAGCTTGTTTGCATTTGTGTGGCATGGCAGCAGATTCTCTTCTTCAGCAGAATCTGGCACAAAGACCTGTGGAGAAATATATGAAAAGCTTCCTGACTTCTAAAATGGAAATAATTTCCTGATGTTTGCTAAGAGCCCATGTTCATAGTTCTCTCCAGCTCGTTGCTCAATGCTCACTTCTCATGACTGGCACTGCCACTGCAAGAAGAACAGAAAACTACGCAGGCAGGGCAGGGAACTTTATTTAACGAAAACAAGAGAAAACACCCATACCCCCCCTCAACAAAAAAACCCTCCACCCAACAACCAAAACAAACAAGCAGCCCAAAACCCACAAAAGCAAAAGACATCCCCACTGAAAAATGTATTGGGGAATGGGAAGAGAGTGCACGCTCAGGATCACATCAAGATAACTGTAGCTGTATATACCTGTACTTACAAGACTGTCTTCTCAGAGCAGTGCATTGCTGTATTTAATTTTTCTCCTGTTGTGTGGGTTTTTTTTATCCTCCATTGTAGAAACAAATATTTTATAATGTCTTACTTGCTTTAACTAGTATATAGTGTTTTGTGCCAAACTTTTGTAGGTCTGAGCCTATGAGAAAGTATCTGAAAAATTAAAATTAGCCCAGATTGTTCTAAAATACACTCTGGTGCTTGACATCTGAAGGACTGCCACATGGGATTCTTCACGTATTTCTGCTAGGCACTGTCCTTTAACTGCAGCATCTTGAGCAGATGCCTCTTCCGGGATATCAGTACTGCTAGGTATCCTTAGGAGTTCAAATTCCTGCTGTTCTGCTCTGAAGGAAAAATACTTCATGCCTGTAAACTAACTTTGTTTGGGGGACATATTTACCTTATTGATACACCATAATTAGTTCTGTGGTTGAGGAATCTTTCCATCAGTTGGAAGTATGTGGGTGTACCAGGAATACTGGTAAATCCTATTCTGCCTGGTGGTAAACACGCAAGGCTCAGCATCTCCCACCGTCAGCCCTTGGGGCACGGATACCTAACACAGAATGCACATGGGGAGGGTGTGTTTGAACAACTCCTTATTACGCTACAGGTAGGCAGCTCTCCTGTCTGAGAGTCGCTGAATAATCTGTGTAATTATTTTGAGTACTTAAGTATCTTCAGTTAAGTAGCCAGCTCTGCTGCCTTAATAACATCTTATGCAATTGGGCCCTTCCCATGCTCCTTGCTGGCTCAAGGCGACGTGGCGTGGTAGAATTTTTAGTGTGCAAAAGAGGTAGGAATGCAAAGGGAGCTGTTGAAAAGGGACTATGTGCAATTAAGAATATTTTCTTTTGCAAGTCAAAATATCTTTTTTTTTTTTCTTCTTCCTAAATCTGTTGTATGTCAGTTATTCTATTTACATTGTTTTGTTTGGTTTTTTTTTTTCCCTTGCATTGAATGAACTGTTACATGTTACTAGAGAACTGGTAGCTGAAAGGGATTAATACCCATTTCCCTGGGTATTAATCTATGATGTGGTTAAACACAGTCTCTTTATTCTTTCTAAAATGTAACTTTTAATTTAAACTGGATTTTAAAGAAAATCTTTTAATTTTTGTACTTTTCATTTACAGTCAAACTAAATTTCCACTGGTGGTTTTTTTTCATTAGCCATAGTCTTTTCTTCATTGGGCTCATGCGTGACTTGCCTAAGAAAAATGTGAAAACTTTGTCAAGCTTTGAAACCTGACTTGCGGAATTTGTGCAACTGACAAATGCATGCTTAGGGGTAATGTTTTTGATACATTTTACAAAAATAAAAATAACTATTAGACACACATTCCTCTGAAGCAACAAATGTATTTCAAGTAGACCTAGATGTCAGTACAATATCCTTTCCTTTGTAAAGGGAGATTCTTCCTTTGCTTAATCACATTATTTCTCCTATATTAAACATAACCCATTCAGTAAAAGACGGGGTGAGGCAAAGGGCTGCAGAATACATGTGTGAGCCTCTAATAACCTTCTGAAGAATATAAAACCAGCTCTGAATGATCAAAGATCCAGTCAGTATCCAGTCTCTGATAGTGACTGATAGCGAAAGCCTAAGCAAAGACAAAGCAGCAAAGAAGGAACATTTATATTGACAGTTCCTACTATATTCTCCTATCTGCTGTCAGTCTGAGCTCATTTAGCTTCCTTAAGTTGGACCTTTTGTGTCTAGTAGCACATTACAGGTAGTTCTTGTTGCCTTTTTTTTTTTTTTTTTTTTTGAAAGACATACAGTTTTGGCATGGCCAAATCCAGCAGTGGAACTCCACACTCCAGTTATGTTTTATGAAATAGATTTTGTATTTGTTGTATAAAGAGGTCCTGATGAGGAGCTGCTCTGTGGTGCAACAGACAATTTTATTGCATGAGTGATCACTGCTTTGAAATATGATCGTTGGCTGCTGATGTTGCTGAGCCAGGCAAGAGCCCAGGAAAATAGGGTAAATTGTGTCGGAAACACGGTCTCATGAAATTTTCCAAGCTATTAGTGTACAGTAGGGTAGTACTTTTTGCCGGTACAGAATGAGGGAACTGTAACTTGTTTTCCGAGTCCTTTGTCTGCAGCTAGCACATCAACCTGTCCTGTCCCTAATGAAAATGTTTTCTTTGGATTGTGTTCCTTGTGTACTTTAACCTTTTTGGTTGTTCCCCTTTGGCCCTTCATTAGGACGTTTTGGGGCCCTTCATTAGGAAGGCCTGTGCTCTGTCTCCCACCCGGTGTTATTAACATCAGGAAACAAAGAGTGTTACTGGGAGAGGAGGAAGGAAGTTAGACTTCAAAATTCCCCATTTTGGAACCAGGTGGGGTTTTTTTGTTGTTATTGTTCCTGTTACTAAACCTAAGTTTAAAATCGATTCTGTTTTGTGTGAAGCACACTAGAAACAAACTATGATTCCACTTTAAGTTTGCTTCTTTCTGATTTTAGTTAGATGCTACAAATGGGAATGAGATAACAAAAAAAATGAGGGCTACGCTTGTATTGACATAGCTCTTGGTGACTGCATGCAAATGGAGGGGTCAGGAGTTCCTCTTCCTTGCTCTACCTCTGTTACCATCCTGCAGAAATGGAAGGGCGAGGGAGGGCTCTGCAAAGGTGAGCAGCGCAGGACAGGGTGTGTTTTCCAGTAGCATCACCCTGAATGCATGTTTGTGCAAGAAACGTTATTTTGAGATAGGTTACTTCTGTTCTCTCCTGGCTAACTTCTCCGTGTATTAATAAATCTCCTACGTATCACATGTGTGTTAAGAAGTGGGTGGAGAAAGTGAGCGTACATATCTGTGAATGCTGCTTTTGATAGGAAAAACAAACATTTTCATGAGAAATGTTTGCTGAGAAAGCAGAGCTGGATTTGCTGTCCCTAGAAGACGTCTGGGAGTTGAGTTCTAGGCAATAGTCAATCTTCGCAGCATCAAAATTGAATTGTCTTTAAACTAAGAAAACAATATTGAAACATTAGATGTTAATTTCTTGGTTGGCTGCAAAATCTATTTAGCGTTCCAACCTGTGACTGATGTACGGTCTAATTTCATTAGAACAGGTAATCCTGTGTCATGCATCTCTTGAATGTTCTTTGCAGCAGTTTTTTTAGAGCACTTTGGAAGCAAATTCATGATGAGGTTGTTGTAATAGTTGCACACAGGATAAAGAAAATAGCGTATAGGTTTGTTCTGGAAATGATGACTTGACAGTAGCCTCCGGCAGTGGAATTTAGCTATCAACAGTGTGTTAATCCAGTTAAGTAGAGAGCCTTTCATAGGGAAATACGAGTCATGTGTTCTAGCTAAATAATTACCTTTAAAGTAATCATGCAACTTGTAAACATTGCCTCGATATTTTTGTGATTTCTTTTTTTTGACACAGTTATGACACAGCAATAACTCCTTATTGAAGCAGTAGCACATGCAGTGGCTTTGGGTGGTATTTATTTCAGAACATTCTTACCTAAAGCTGTGTTGATACGTGTAAGCATTGACTTCGTCAGCTAGTTTTTGCCCGTTCCTGTTTACTATTTAGAAAATACCAAACGTTATGACAATTGTAATTATGCTTGCATTTATACACAGCTTTTTAAATCATAGCAAGCTTGCATTGAGACACACTGATGATTTGGAGAAGTTTATGAAGCCAGTGCTCTGTACTTTACCTGCCTGATAAGTAGGTGTCCCCAGGGGTCAGCTTTCACTATAGAGTTCCCCAGACAGAGTTTAGCTCCCATCCTCTTCCCCTCCTGGGGGTATGGGCAGTGGTTCAACAGTTAAGTTCAAATCAACTAAAAGGAAGAAGATAGCTGGTTAAATGCATGATTTACTTCAGTTAACGCCTATTGTAACTTCAATCTCTCAATTCATAGATTTTTAACATACATTATTTTTTTTCTATGCTGAACAGTGAAACAAAGAAACTCTACGATTTCATTTGTCTCTCATTTCAGTGGGTATACTGGCACCAGTGGGGGATAAGAAATACACAACACAGTGAGGTATGTGCTTATTCCGTAGAACAAAGCCTATTTTCAGTAGCTCTCTGGAAGTTGGTAGAGCTGGCAACAGTGTGCCTTGTTAAGATTGCCATGCCATTCTTTATAAAAAGATGCTGCTATAGAGTCCTTAAATCTTACAGATGTAAAACATGTGAGCACAATCTTTTTGTTTCAGATGTTTGGGGCTGACTGTAGGGTGGTGGTTCCCCTCAATCTCTCAATTCATAGATTTTTAACATACATTATTTTTTTTCTATGCTGAACAGTGAAACAAAGAAACTCTACGTTTTCATTTGTCTCTCATTTCAGTGGGTATACTGGCACCAGTGGGATAAGAAATACACCACACAGTGAGGTATGTGCTTATTCCGTAGAACAAAGCCTATTTTCAGTAGCTCTCTGGAAGGGTAGAGCTGAACATGTGAGCACAATCTTTTTGTTTCAGATGTTTGGGGCTGACTGTAGGGTGGTGGTTCCCCCCCCCCCCAAAACTAATCAACCAAAGTTGAACACCCCGTCCGCCCGATCTTGGCAGATAAAATCTGATGATGCTTGTTAGGCTGGTTGGTTAGTGTTGCTGATAACTCACCATGCTTCTTTGACACTGGAAAGATAATGGAAGCAAGTGAGTGGCAGCCGGTCATCTGCCACAGTTCATATGGACTGCATGTGAACTTAAACTGAAATCAAGGATATGCAATTGATAGTGAGTCTATCTTTGTCATATTTAAAATAATAAAAAAGATTTAGAAACAGGTCTGGCATCTTTAAGAGACCTTCACACCTGTAGTTTTATAAATCATGTAAACCTGTTTACATCAGATTTAACTGCAGCAGGTCCATAAATATGCTCCACTGTTACAGTTATAACTTGCAAAAATGTATGTGATCACTTATTCTAGGGAATTGTAACCACCTTTGGGAGAAAACTTAGTAATCGTAATGCACTTTATTGCTACATGATGCTTAATAAGCCAGTGAACACTGTAATACTGCATTGACCGTCCTTGGAGAACATAAAATGGCAGCAGAATGTAATGATCTCTGTTTTGGAACAGGACCATCTTGCCTTTTATTTCAGAAGACAGTTGCTTGAGGTCTCTAAGTGTAGGTAGAGACGTCTTTCCTTGGTACTTCACCAAAGCAGCTTTTTGTCTTTAGGTACTCACAGTACTGTACCAAGACTTGATAAGTCATTGACATACTTTTTGTAGACTATAGTGATTTTTATCTTCAGATTAAAACTTCTTTCAAAAAAAATGCAGCTTTTGGGGGCTTTTTTTGGATGTTTGCTGGGTTTTATGTCTTTCCCAGTTGGTTATTTTTAGTTATTTATGTTTTTAAAAAATCTGTAATCTTGAATTATAGTACAAGCTGATTTGCTTAAGGGCATTTGCAGCATCAGAGCCAGAAAATAATAACAAAAAAAGTTTCACTGTCATCTAGTCTAGTTCTCAAATGACTAATGAAAATATTCTTAATTATTATGCTCTAATGGACTCTCTTCCTCATAAGGTTATGTTACTAGCCTCTAAGTCTCTCCTATTTTGATTTTGGTGTAGATCTGGTGCTGTTCTTGTTTCCAACTATTTATTCTCAAGAGGTTATTTCTCTATAAGGCTTCAAGTATTCCAGCATCTCAGCAATTATTTGATAATCGATATTTTTGCCGCTCGTGTCCCAGCAGCATCATTAACGCATATGTTGTTTATAGAGCCTTTGCAAGGCTGGTTGACAGCAGTTCTTCCTGGGTAATTCTAAACAAATTTACAGGTCTGTCTTGGCAGTGGGATTACTGCCAAGGATTTCTTGAAGTATATTGTTCTGCTTGTGATAGTTTATGCTACCCTGTTCATGGATAATGTAATTTCTTACTCATGTCTAGTCAATAAAAAGTTGACTTTTTACTGCTGTGAGTCTTAAAATCAGGATTTCACAAGGAGAACATTCAGACAAACTGACTTTGGGGAAATTCATGTTATACAAAAATCCCACTGAGCTGATGATAATGATCCTGTCTGATTTCACCTATAATCTTTGGCCGATGTCAGTGACCAAAAAGAACTACAGGAGCTTCATGAATATAGAAGAAAAACACAAAGATTTCCCTCACCCATAGAAGCATGTGTGTGTAGGGGCTGTTCAGGTTGCAGGTAGCAAACTCGGGACATTGCTGAAACGGTGCAGTGGTGAGTTACTTTTGGGAGGTGGGTTTTTTCTTTGAAGAAGAGATTCCGCCTCCTTCCCAGTTTTAACATATGCAGGTTACACTTACATTTTTAGATTGACTTCTTCCTAAAAGTGAAAAACACAATGTAAAAATCCCAGAAAACTTAATGAACTTGACTCAAAAGGAAATACTAACTCTATTAGTGAAGGCACAGCAAGGCCAGTGTTGGGAGCCTTACTAAAAAGCAATGACATAACACAGGGCTGGCCTTTGAAAGTTTGTCCTATCGATTTGTGGTATGACAACATAATGTAAAAGTAGTTCCTGGGACTAAGAAAAGGTAACGCTTTGATTTGAGGATTTTTTTTCCTTGGAAAATTTATTTATGCTGGAAACAAAACCAGTGTGAATTCTCCACATCTCCAAGGAAATCACAAATACCTTTTTAGAGGAGATTTATTAACTGGACTTTAGCTTTCATATTTTCTAAGAACAGGAGTTCCCAGTAAATGCTCCTACTGTGTAGACTTTGATAATACATTAGCCTTTAGGGCAGTGTTCAGGGTTTGGCCAAAGGTTATATCACATGCAAAATAGTCAGACCTCCCAATGGTTTTATTTTTGCAATTTTTGTTAGTCACTGGCATTTTGAATAATTTTTTAGTTGGCGTGTTTTGGGTTTGTATTTTGGTGCAAGTCGTTTGAAAGTTGAAACTAGAATATCTCCCTGACATAGTACGGTACTTAGATCGATTACGGATTTTATGTGGTATATATGTCAGTTCTCAGTTTAGGACATACTTGAGTGTGCTTCATAATCTTTATTGGTATTATTAATTTTTTTTTTTTAAGTAGTTAAAATGAAAGGACGGTTGGGTTCTTGAAATAACTACTGCTATTATTTTTTGAAGTTCTGGAAATGTTTATTGCTCCTCACACTTTGCCAGCAGAGTGTCTTGCAGAGTCTTGTGAAATTCTGTGTAATATTTTCTCTGTACATTGAGAAGAGAGGGCAGTGAAGATAGCTTACCTTTCCTTTTTCTCTTGGAGACAAAAATTATTATACAACACCAGCTCAAGGCACTGAGCAAGCGGTGTGCTACAGCCCTATTTGAGCAGTAGACTTCTGTAAATGAGGGGAAAGTTCCCCATCTATTTGATCCTTGCTGCTTCTGTTAATATTGTTGACAAGGGTGCCTTTTCCTAACATGAATGTCTGTCTATATTGGGAACAGAATGAAGTTTTTAGCCATAAATAATGAGCTGCTTGCAATTATTAGTGTCCTGGACTGGACTCAAAGGGTTTACTCAGATGAAAGGCTCCCGTAATTATCCAATTGTTATCTAGATCCCATTATTATCTCTCTTCTTTAAACAGCACTACCTGTTTTTAACTTTTATTTGCTCTGACAGCAAAATTATAACATTCTGCTTGATTAAAAAGAATTCTCAGTGTAATCTGGTTACCCTGATTTCCTCCTCTTTAGTGTGGTGGTAGAGGGTCTGGTTTTAGTATTAGATATCAGGCAAGAACTGCTTTAAAAATGGTATCAACATTTACATGGTGAGAAAAATAAATGGAAAAAAACCCTACCCTATGTTTTCATGTTTGGGTAGTGTGTGTTACATTTGTGTATGTAATGTTACTTTAAAAATCTTTGCAAAGCAGAGCTTGCAGAAATGCTGGGGTTCTTTGCTGTGGTCGCATTCCTGTTGCAACATGTTGTCCGGGTCTGATATGACATCAATCTGGATGTAATAGATACATAGTTAAGCAGTTTATTTTAGGATCCAAAACTCTTCTAAGAATAGACAGGCTCTCCTTTCAACAGGAAAGGACAGATAAATTAAAATGGGATACCAGGGAAGGAAAAATAGGAAAAAAGCAGAGAGGAAAAAGTGTCTAAGGAGAACAAAAAAGGGAAAAACCAGCAGACTGGTACTGGTGGGGGTTCAAGGCTGGGGTGAAGCATGTGAAGGGGACTGTTGCTTATGGATTCTTTCAGCAGACTACAGTGCAGTGGCAGGCAGGTGATGTGGCATACTGGAAGGCTGAAGTCTTACAGTCTAGCCTACCAAAATAGACTTGTGTAATTTTCCTCGCTAGCAGTCCATAGGTTTAATTCATCGGGGAGGAAAAAATAACCTTTTAAATTTTCTAATGTAATTTCTTAGTTTTGTCTGAATGTTGACAGATGATTTTCCATAGTGTCCCAAAGCTTAGGCTCTTCAGTATTTCCCCATGATAATGTTAGTGGGATCACTAAACCGTGGGTAAGGATGTGACTTGTTCTGGTGGTGTCATATTTACGCACGGGGTCTAATAATAGAAATTTGTATGGGAAGAACTCACCAGGTCAGCCAGTCGGTTCACTTGCTAGTGTATCATAAATTACTATAGCAGTATACAAATTAAAATTAAAGTTGTTGAATGTCGGTGCGTACTGTATGTTGGGTGTATTTTTTTTCTGCATTGTTGTATGGAAGCAACAGATCCCAATAAAACATTGTGCCAGACATATATCTGTTAGGTATAAATCTAGCAGTAGAAGTGTTTAAAAATATTTTTATTCACCAAAATGTCTCTACTAGTGTAACCTTGAGGAAACAGATTTAATTTCATGTATGTTAAGCCACCTGCCCCAGTTGCTGCTCTGTAGGTTTTCTGTCATAACTTTCTTGTAATGTTTGGTTGGTGGTTGTTTTGGTTTTTTTTTTCTCATTTAGCAGCTGACATATCTAGTAAGTGACTAGATAATACTTTATATAGAGGAATATCCAAAGTGAAATGGATTCTGGTGTTCCATTTATTTAGTGAACAGGACATGAATCTCCTGTGTGGAGCTGTGGCATCAGTACTTGACTTTTTGCTAGACACTACTTTTTTTTAATTTGTTTTATATGCTTTGAATATTTGAATTTTAAGTGATCAAATGTCGCTGTTAATCTGATATAATTCTTTTTAAATGTTAATTTCTTCTACCAGTCTTTTGCTTGTTTCTCTCTTACAATAAAACAACTTTAACAAGCCTACTGTCTCTATTTATCCTGATGTCACGTTGTCAGTGTTTGATTCTTGATTTGACAATGTTTTTATAATCCAGTATCACTACATAAATTTTCTGTAACGAAAATACTGACATTTTATAAAATAACATTTTTTTTTTTTTCTTATTTTTTCCTTCTGACAAATTTTTTCTTTGAGGGCAGGATTGTGTCACGGGCAACAACCTTCAGTCTGCAAGCCAGGATAATGGACTGTGAAAGCCTTATTCCAATACTATGTAGAACATTATTAGGAAGGTAAATAAGATAAACATACTAGTTTGTATAAATACAGAATGATCTAGAGGTCTGAGAGATGAATTGACATGACATCACTCTGCCTGTTCAGGAACATCTGTGTTGATTTTTGGTGAGCTTTCTATAATTCAAACAATGTACTTTTAAGTCAAAAATCAATCTGAGTTGCAAAATTTCATCAGAATATCACTTTGCATCATCCAGATGGGTGTACATCAGCAGTAAAAAAAAAAAAAAAAATCTTCTCACAATGGATGAGGATGTGAGCAGATTTTCTTACTTTCTCAGGTATCTATATGGCGTGTTCATTTCCACTGCAGCATGCCTACCTGAACTGTTGTGCAACAGATGTATGCTAGAAAATAATTTCAAATAGTTTCATGGTTTATCGAGCTCTTGGGGCTGAGCTGCAGATGCACAGCAAGCAGGCGTGTTGTTGCCCTGTGTTGGAGGGCAAACTCTTTTGCAAGTGTTGCTGCAGAATGAAAGGAATTTTCCTTTGTGTCTTCAGGGTCGATTTTCCTTTGGTCTTGTTGTGGGTTTTGTTTGTTTGTTTTGTTTTTTTTTTTTTTTTTTTAGCTAGTTAATATAAAGTAACATATTATGATTCACATCATTCTTGACATAATAGCCATGTCCTTGCATTCTTTGGCATTTTATCTGAACTATGCCAAAGCGAGAATCCATTTAAATATAAATAAATGAGACACCCTCATGCTAATCAGTCATATCAGAAACTGGTACCTCTCTCTGTTGCCTTGTGTCTGGTGGGAGTCCCTTGGTAGGGTTTTTACAAGTGGGATCAGGCTGCTTGCTTCTTTAGGACCACCATGACTTTGTACCCTTGATCCCAGATGTAGGAGTGTCATCATCAGGGGTGAAAGCACAAGAAGCCTTCACACAAAACTGACTTACCAAGGTCTTGCTATTCTTGACGAGGATGCTACAAGAAAATACTGCCGTGCTTATTACTCTTTTGTAGAAACTCCCTACCTGTTCTTCAGCTAGTGTGTTTGGGCACTGCAAGTCCATGCAGACCCTTACAGAGTTAGAAGTTGATATTTCCACAAAATCAATAGTAACAAAGCAAAGGGGGGGTGCTAATTAAGATCTGGCATCTCTGATTTGTGAGGCCTTGAAATCTCTCACACTGTGCTGTCATTTTTCTTTCATGCTTGTTCAGAGCTGGAAATCGTTGCTAATGTTTGATCCTCTTCTTGGACGAAGGCCAGTTTGTGGTTGCCACCTGCCGCACTGCATGGTCTTCCAGAGTTACCTGTGCTTGCCCTAACGTCTATCTCTGTGCCAAGCAAGATAATTTCAAGATAGGTTTTCTTAAATAATCTGGACAATTTACCAGCTCAGCTTGGGTTTTTTATTTGGCACAAGATTTTGAAGTTTTCATTTCCTGGGTGTTGCTTCTTTTCCCTTCCCATCCCTCCTCCTATCCTGCCCTAATAAAAAGAAAGAAAAGAAGAGAGGAGGGAAAAAACCCCCCGAAGGTGGTTGTAGCATATAGAAAGGCATGTCAGGAACAACACACTATACGACAGAGACAGTTTCATTAAATTAGATGCGTAGGCCGTTACTGCAGCTCAGGAAGTTAATATGACTTCTTGCAAAACTGCAGAAGAAAGGGTGTCTGGGTCTCTCTAGTAAGAGATGTGCAAAACAAGAATTTAGACGTGTGTGTGTATATATATACACATACATACACACCTGTAACACCTATAATCCTCTGTACTCTGGGGCAGGATTTGGGAGGCTGCACACACAACTGTGTACTCCGTAGGAAGGCAGGAGATGAGGAAACTCACTCATTTGAGAAGAAGGGAGTTACTTGTCACAGGTGACTTCAGTGTACCATCCGAACTGTGCACCTCATTCAGCACCTTGACGTTGTCGGTACAAGCGGAGCGCGGTGTTTAGGCAGAGCACGCTCCCCACTGCAGGTGAGGACAGAGACAACGTCTGTGTGACCATCTCTTGTAACCTTCGACTCCTTCAAGGATAAAGCACTGCACGGTGGTTTCACAGTAAAGAGTAAAGCATACAAGCACAAGTACGCAAAGGATAATGTCAAAATTCAGTTATTGGTAAGTAACCTCATTTGATGCTTTGAATATTGACACTTTGCTATCCAAAATGTAAATAAAATGTATTAAATTGCAGACTTTATTTACCAATAAAGCATCTGAAGAGTTTCTCTGTACACCATTTTCTTCATTATATTGCTACATCAGTATCTACTTTGCTTAATTTTCATGTAATTCAAAAACTGCTTAGCATATCAAGTACATAAATAAATCACTTGCTAAGTTGCAGTCTTTCTGAGGGGAAAAACAAAATCATGAAAAGGCAGAAGCATAAACATCTTCTGGTTTTAATAAAATCAACATCTCATTTCACTAGAGATAGTGAATAAGTGGAAAAGAATCTGTTGAAATCACTTATTCTCAGCTGAAAAAATCAAAAATGAATAAATATTTATTATCTTTAGTACTTCTCATAAGTGGTAGGAGAAGGTGTATTAGGTTAAAATTTGTGATGGCGCTCTCAAAACAAAATTCTTTTTCAGTATCAGGAAAGAGCGCTAGGATAGTTTACTTGTAATTTTGTTTTATTTGATGAAATTACCTAAGATTTATTTGTTATTTGTCTGGTTTGATTTCCTGTTGTCTTTTTTTCCTCCCCCTTCAGTTGTGAGCCCTATGTTGAAAGTAACTCTTTTTGCAGTGTTTGCTTCTTTTTGTAAGTAGTTACATATTTGGGCTACTCTCTATATAAGGTTTTTAAATCCCATCTCCTTCTTAAAGTCAGATCGGAGTTCAAAGTTAAACTGGCAGCTGCATGTCAGTCTTGTACGTTATATATATATAAAAACAGGGGAAGGCTGTGATGTTGAGTAGGTCTTTTCTAGCCATTGAATGTTGCATGGTTCTATGAAAAAGTTTTATTATGCTAAAATGAAGTTTTTTCTACCAGGAAATGAGAATTCCTTTTGAGCAGCGCTGTGGACACCACCACAGCAATGCTGCAGCCGTAGAAGTTTACAGGAGATAGAGTGACTCATTTCCTCCTGTCTTCACTATCACTTGCCACGTGAGGGTCTGGTAGTGCACCAAACTCCTTCAAAGGAGGAATGAAATTACGAATGAGGGGATAACTTCTCATATCTTCTCGAACGTACTTGTTCTCCCTGTGTTTTGTGATACGTGGTGACACAGCTCTAAATTGCAGAGCGGTATTTTTGATTCTTTTCCTGCCACCTCAAAGACGCAGATGCCCCTATCCAGCTTAACTAATGTTTCCAGAGTCTGTTTCTGAGCACTTAGATTTTGCTTTCAGTTAAATCCTCTTACCTTCTTAGAGTTTAAAAAAAAAAAAAAAAAAAAAAAAAAAATCAGAATTTGCTAGTTATGTACTTCCTAATGCTTAATCATAGTAGAGTTAAAAGAACACTAGAAAACTGTACAAGAAAAGCCAGAATTGTGAATGTAAATCTGTAATGCAGTTTTGCATTACAGATTTACAGCAACAGTCCTTTCAAACGATAGGGTGGAAAGCTCGTTGTCTGGCATAGCATACCATACATCATACCATTTGGTTCAAAGACGAAATGTATATTAACACATGACGCGACCAATCTGTATTCTAACATCTCAATGGGCTTAAGCAAGAGACAATTCAACTATGAAAGTATTCTTTTAAAATGGCATTATGAATAAAAATCATTCTGACCATGAAGAAGATTGTAGAGACTTTTTAGTTTGGATCAAGGGATTTGCTTGAGTAGCTCTTATCTTTGTACAATAATAGTGATTTTAATACGTAGGAAATGAGAGATACATATGTTATCACATCTGTGGTCTATGTATTCTGGTATTTTGTTGCTGGAGAAAATTTACCATAGCAGAAGGTTGCACTTCAGTGTCTTCTGATGCAAGTTTCTTCCAGCTCTACACAGCTGATGGCTGTTTTTATTGTACATTGATATGAACCTTACTGTTTAATCTAGAGCCGTTATGGTTATATTTTCTGTTGATCCATTCTTAAATACTCTTAATAATTTTTACCTCAACAGTGGCCCATGATTCAAAGGCTAATTGTATTCTGGCTTAAAAAAAAAAACAAACTACAAAACTTTTATATTTACATCAGTCTTTCACCTCAAAGGGGGTGGGGGGGGTTTCTTGGTCTTCTATAGTGAGGCAGGGCATTAGAAACACCTGGCTGCTTCTCTTCCATTATTTTGTATGTAATTTGAGTAATGTCATTCATTCTTTCCTGAAGCTTTATAGTTGTAACCAGGGTTTCTTCTTGTACCTAAGTCTCTTCAAGTCTTTAATTTATATTGTCCTTCTCTGCGTCTTTTCTATCTGATGTATCCTTTTACAGATGGGGGTGACCAAAACTGAACACAGAATTCAAAAGTGAACACACACTATTCAAGGTGAGGGAATATCACTAGTTTTATATAAGGCATAATAATTTTCGATATGTCTTTGTCCTTTAAAAATAAATACTGATATCCTGATTATTTTTGCTCTCAATTGTAAGATATTTTTCTCGAGTAATCTGTAAAGTTGTCTAGACTTTTTTTTTGTTGGAAAGTTGGTTAATATATAATTATTAATTCTTATGGGTAATTAATGAATGAATACTGTACATTAATTTTCACTATGGTTTACTCTACACCATGTATGCTCTACTGCCTGTCATTGTGTTGATCTAATTGCATGTTTGAAATTCCTTCTGAAACCCATCACAAATGCACTAGAGAACAAACTGTTCTTTATATCCTTCATCATCCACAGATTTTGTCATTAGGTGGTTCATTCCCATTGCATCCTTCAGATTATTGAAGTGTACTTGCCTGTGGGGTTTTTTTCTGAGTATTGTCACCTTAATTTGGATCCCTCTAGCCTGGAGTCTTTCCTATGTTCTTGCAGATCTCTTAGAAAGGTTTGCACTCCTCCGCATTCACGATGAAGACTGGTAGTTGAAGAAAATGAAATGTACATGAGAATACTCGTTAGAATGCCCCTTACCATCTCTCATTGACTTCCTCACTGCATCTGATCTTTCTCTTAGACCTCCTTTCTTTAGAAGAACAACTACACATCTCACAACCTCTGTCTAGTTATTTCTTTCATAAAGTATATGCTTATTATGCTAGTAATGGTAGTGGGGGAAAAAGTGTTATTCTCAGGTTTGTAATCCATTTTGACTATAACTCTTGCAAATTGGATTCGTTTACATGAGTTCTTTTGATCCATAGGATGGCTTCGAAGAAGTCATTAGTAAAAAAAATAAACATCCTACCCTTTTGATGACTTCTTTGCATTAAGTATTCATTACAATGATGACAGTGTGCTGTATCCTGAGCAGATGACGTATTAGGCATTGTCGCAATGAACAGTGGTAATTAGGGGTAGTAATGTTTGGCTTATATGAGAATAGTATAAATTTTGTGTTGCATGCTCATATTAGAAACGCTGTCTGCATTTACCTTCAACTATATGAATATACAAAAGCCAAAAATTACAGAGAGACAGTACTAAAACTCTTATTCAGTGTTTTTTAAATTGCAAAGTTAAAATGGCTTGATAAGGCTTATATGCCTGTTTGAAAGGAATTTTACTGCAAAACCTGTAATGAAGAGGTAACGCTGCCAAGGATATACCAGCATTCCCAATGTCCAGCATCTTTGGAGTAGGCAATAGCACCTGGGGAGAGGAAGTAGCTCCATGTTCCTCATACAGCACCGTTACCTTCAGCTTCTGGCATGGAAGTTGGTATAGGTGGTGGCTAAAGATTTTGGTCTTGGAGAGAAATCACGTGGATGTGTTGAAAGGAGTGGGGGACAGTGGGGGAGGAAGACTATTTATATACTCTTCTCTCATCTGGAGAGTGGCAACCTGGTGGTCAATAAATAAAACAACGGCACGTGGTAGACAGTAGATATATTGACCCTTTCATACTGCCAGAAGAGAAATAGAAATAAAAATTGCTCAGTCTTTAATCTCATTTCCTTGGTATGTGAGGGGGTACCTATAATTGTTATAGGACCTTCAGTGGGAACATTTTTGAGAAATTATTTGTGCATTCAACAGAATTTTTCATAAAGTTAGCAGTTCCAGGAAGCTGCTGTTTTTATTGTTTTATGCTGTTCTTCAGTTGTTATTTGGTACATTAACTGTTGGGTTTTAGCTTTTTCATTTAACTTTTGTTCTAAATTGGATTTCTGACTGAAGACTTCTAGATAGTGATCATTTGAAATGGCTTGACTACTTACAGTTTTTGTCATGACTTATTTTTTTAATATGGCTAATTCGTGCTCTTTATTCTTTGTTTCCCCAGTGTAAGGGTTGGAAGAATTTTTCTGTTACTATGTTAAGGTTTTGATTTTTATGTAGTTTTTGCTTGTTTGTTTCTTTGTTTTTTAACCCTTCCTCGAGGAATTATTTCACTTTTCTTCAAATGTGCTTATTTTGTTGCTTCATTCTAAGCTGGCTAACATGCTGAAGCTAAATTATTTTATGAAATGTTCTGGTCTTTAAGCAAGTTAACAGAACAAATTGTGTGGTTTCTTTCCTCATAAGCTTACAAAAACCTATAGAATAATATGTATATTAATAGTCTGTGATGTAATAAATAGAAATGTGACTATCCAAACAAGCAGCTGAAGCAAATATTCATTTGCGTCTTTCATCTTTTTAGATATTTCCAATTGAAAAGTCTGCTTCAAGAGAGTTGAATTGAGCTGTGCTGTCACAAGCAAGAAAGGAGGATTTCAGATGTGTTAATCTAGGAATTGTTGCTTAATAAAGTGAATCTTTTGAGTGTAGTAATATTGCATTTCAAATTCTAAATGAAGTTTTCTATTAATGTTTTTAGTCAATGTTCAATTAGCATTGATAAGAAATTAATGTTTAATTAACATTGATAAGGAGTTAACATTGATAAGAAGGAAATAGATGCTCTCTCTGTAAAATCTTGTTTTGAATTTCATTTAAATACATTTAAGTAAGATTTGGTATCCTTAAGAAGTTTAGAAAATTCTGGTGTTCTCCTTGTTGATGTTTTGGTATGGGAAAACAGATGCTTTTTACTAAGTTGGGGACTACAGTAGCTTCTGGTGTACTGAGCATCTTGTCATCTGCAGTAGATACCAAGCAGTAGTGTGTGTGTGTGTGGTGGTGGTGTTGTGAGAGAGAGAAGTACTAAGTTAGTCTTTTTTGAGTAATCTGATGTTAAAGTGACTGGGACATCTGGAGTTCTACCACTTAATTTAATGTCTATGGTTGTAGTTAGGAAAGGAAATACCTTCCTTTTAAGCTGTGTGTAAAAATATTTCTTACATGAAAAAAGAGCTGTGGATCATCTTAAGAAAATAAAAATTGAAGAATGACTCCCTCCTCTTTAACGCTTTCCTCCCCAGTTGTCCAAATAGATTTTAACTGGAAGTTTAAAAGGAGAGCGGGGGGGAAAAAAAAAGGTGCTTTTGAGCATACCATTAACAAACTGTTTTCCTTTATCAAAAATATTTGAGCTGGTTAAAACCAATCTGAACATAATCAAACCCAGTACAAGTTCCCTTGTAACTTTGTCTGCTGTGGGAGAGTTGCTCCATTTTAAGGACCAGCATGAGGCCATGGTAGACGTTGAACCTGAAAAACAGCGAATTTGACATTTCTGTGGAGCAGCAGCTCTTCATCTTCCTCACTTCAAGCTAGCCTGAAAATGATTTTTTTTTTTTGTTCACTGTACTGTAGCGGGGTATGGGTAGCCCTGTTTGGGAGCACATTTATTTCTTCTTCCTTTCTGGATGGTAGGTCAGGCAGGTGTTGGGAAGTGAGGAGCACCAGTTTTGCCTCTCCTTAAATATGTCCCTTTTCCTTAGACTTGTTAGCACTTTTATTGGTATCGCAGAACTACTTGGTACCCATGAAAAACTAACAGATTACTATATTGTGAAATACAGGAAATGTTCTTTTTTTTTTTTTTCATCATATCTACCCTTATCCTTCTTTTATTTGCAATCTTGTCCCTCAAAAGAGATGAGTGACAGACTGACCGACTGTGGCTATTTTTATACAGTGCACATACTAACTGTTGAGTAAATAAATGTAAGAGGTTTTGAAGAGCTTATTTTAGCAGAAGCATTTGTTAAAGCCCCTGTATCCATAGGCTGTGTGTATATTCATTAACTATTCAGAGCTGTAACATAATACAACAAAAGGAAGTGTATTTTAACAGAGATCTGTAACAACCGTATGCAGGCTGGCACCCAGCCAGCGGCTGAAGGCAGACTTTTTATGGCTATTTCTAGTCTTGCGGCATCTAGATATATTAAATTTATTTCTCAGATAACGAAACTAGCTAATACTTACTGCAGTGTCATGATCCCGCATTACAAAAATACGTTATGTTTGATCCCTAGAAGTTTGTTGTAATCAAATCTTTGAAGGCAGTGGAAAACTGAGCCTCTCCAGTTTTACCACCAGTGTGACAAGATTTATCCTTCATATAATTGCATCCAAAATGGTTTGTGACAAGGATGGGAAGAACTGAAGCGCTGGCATGAACGGAAAGTGCATAAATATTTAACAGACTATCCTGTCCTGTAGACTTTCTTATCTGTGGAAAGTCTTGGATTTTCCCCATAGCAGAAGCCTGGGTGGTTTCACTGGTCAGGGATGGGGCAGAGCGTCGGGGGTTCTTCCCGGGCGGTGAACGTGCATCCTTGGAGCTTGGAGTATGTCTACATACAGCTTCTGCCAACTATTCCTTGTGAAAAGGGATGGAGATGCTTCGGCTCTTGGTCTACTGTATACTAAAAAAATAGCTTCTCTGTCCCAATGTAGTATGAAAATAGGAATTTGTTCCCAATCCAGTACACTTTGGTGAATTAAAGAATATTTTGATAAATGTAAAAGTCAGAGGAGAAGACAAATGAGATACGTAAGAATGTACTATGGTCAGAGATTCTGTTTTGTATGTGGAATGTCAATATGATACACCAGCATGTGCTGAAGTGTAAGATTTTAAGCTTTTGCACAGGTGAGAAATCACGATTTTCCCTACCAGCGGGTTACCTGGTCAGTTGAATGCTACTGTTCTGCCCAGCTGCAATGGGAATTGCCCTATTAGTTTTAACCACCTTCCTACTGTTCTGTGGCATGTTAAGCTAACAACAGATTGTCTGTTTAAAAGTAATCACTTCATAGCGTGATACTTTAAATAATACTTTACGTCTCCAGGCCTCTTTCTATATTAGCATGCAGATATATTTTAATTATTTTTTTCTTTTGTTAATAGTTTGAATGAACTGGGAGGGAAGGTTTAAAAAGACCAAAATGCAATTAAAATGGATATCTGTGAAATACTTGAGTTTTGTTCCATGTGAACAGAAATGTTAAAAGCCCCTTTAGCAGCTGCGTCAATACCAATTTTTCTGGTTCTTGAGTACAGAAATAAATTCAAATGCTGCTGGTTAAATAATTCACATTTGTTTTAGGTGAAAAATAAGACCTGGTCTCTTTAGCAAGTGCAATGGTTTCATTTAAGTGATTTAAAAATTGATCACATTGAACTGATTTGAGTGCATTAAGGGATTTGCACTTATGTAATTAAATTGATATTTTAAATAGCTTTAAGTGTACTGTCTAGTTGGGAAGTGTGCAAGTGTATTTTCAGATAAAACTTTTTGTTTGTTTGCTTTTGAGATTAATGACTGTATTGTGTTTAGAACGTAGTTACAGGCATATGATATTAGACAAATCATTCGGGACATACTCGAGGAAAGGCAAAAATGTTGAATCAGTGACATTCTGTTTTTCAGGCATATCAATTATTTTGATGTATGTAGCAAACTGATACTTGTAGGAAAAAAACATCTCGGAGCTGCAAAACTCTACCACAGATTATCTAGATAAAGAAAAATGCAATTTCTGATGTTATGATTTTATTGAAATAATTAGCCTGTGTTTTCAAATAACAGATCTGGGTTGGGGTTTTTTTTGTCATATTGGGTTGTTGAATTACCTTTTTTCCCTAAGGAAAAAATTCAGTAACCATGTTTAATTTGCAGAGCACCAGAGATCATACTGGGATTGCCGTTTTGTGAAGCCATAGACATGTGGTCGTTAGGGTGTGTGATTGCAGAGCTGTTTCTTGGATGGCCACTGTACCCAGGAGCACTGGAATATGACCAGGTAGTAGAATAAATTTCACAAGCATATGCGCACTTTCTGCAACTTAAGAATTTCAGATCATTAAATCCAGGATTTCAAATGTTAATAACATCCCCTATTAAGTAGAATTTCTTCAAGTCTGTTCAATGCTTTTAATTTAGTCTTATTGATTGTCCTAGAAACATAAATCGTGTTTCTAGACCAAACTGTATATTGTGCTGCTTTTCTAAATTAAAGTGCAATTTGTCCTTCCCCCCCCCGCCCCTTACCTTGCAAAATAAATGTTAGTATTGAAGCTGCTTTTTCTGATGGAAGCCAAAGTTTGTGGCCACTATCATTGCATTGTAATCTCTCTTTCACTTGCTATGAATGGGGTTGATTCTGGAATGTCTGTTCAGATTTCCGGATTAAGTTGCCTTCTGCGTAATTCCTGATGCTTTCTGGAAATCCAGCATAGCTCAAAGATTTGAGAGCCTATACTTCACAAGGAATGAGAATCAACTGTCGCAGTAATACTGTGTATCTGCAATGGTAAAGCTTGAAGCTGTTGAAGTTGTGCCTTTGCTTTGTTGGAGTTTTCAACTGCTGATACCATTGGCATTAGTGAGCTGACTCTAAAAAAAAAAGTTGTTTCTAATGAAAGACGTAGAACATTTTCTATTTAAAACACTTAAGAGAGAGAAGTCTTTAATTTTCTAGCATAATGTGGAAATTTGGAAGGACTGTAATCAGCATTCTGACTTATCCCCCCCCCTCTGCCCCGGTTTTGAACTTTGAAAGTGAAGAAAACTCCTGAAAATCCCAGATGTAACAGGACTGGCTTGTTACTAACTTCTACATTTTTGATTCAACGTTCAGTTTAGGGACAGTTCTTCCAGCATGTTGTTTAGGTTATTCAAATCCTGATCTTCATGTAGTGGGCTTTTGGCTCCCTGTGCTTACAGATCAGACCTACTTTTCTAAAAATCCTTTTGTTAAAACCACTGTCAGGGGATATATTGATTTTTTTGTGTGTTGATTTTGGTAACGGTTCATATTTCAGTTTCCTTCATTTACACAAAATTCAGTGTTTCATGGGTAGGAAGTAAGCTATGAGTGGAACATGGGTTGAGGCCTTGATGCATTTAAAGACCTTTGTGCAGGGTATTGCTGTTAAAATGGAGAATGAAAGAGGAAACAACTAACAACCATATAATTCATTATGTTCTTTAAGGAAAAAGTGAAGGCATTTGTTTTTGGAAATAATCTGTAATACTGTCTCAAAAATTTCTGAGAACTTGGCAAATTTATTTACCTCTTATTTTGAAAGAAACTGCAGGAGAAGATCTGGACTGTCAAAAAAAGTGCCAAAATGTGTAATTTTCAGAATTACTTTCACTTTTGACCCCATACTGCTGTTAAAAGGGATGCTGCTGTGGGTGAGGAAGGACTCATAAGCCCAGTTCATGGTCATCTGCATCATAGGCAGATGCTGCTTCTGGATGTGGAACGTGGCTTTGGACCACACCTTCAGTCACTTACGATGCAGTAGGGATTTGAATGGTGGAGAATGCTGGCCATATCCTGATTCTTTCCTCAAATTAACTTGTGATTTGTCATGATGGCAGCAGCCCAGACTTAACATGTGCCAACGGGCTTACATAGCTGTGAGCCTCTGACTTCTGTACAGAGAGCAGTAACAGTGTAAAGCTCAATCTCATGATTATGAGGATGTTTTTTCAGAATAATACGGAGTCTCATTTGAAAAGAAAAGACCTTCTTTCCCCCGCTGCACCACAGCCATCTTGTTGTGTATGAAACCCAGGCAGATGAAGGCAGTTTAGTACGGTGCGCAGAGCACCTACCTTCATAGTGCTTGTTGGCTCATCTTTTCTCAGTTTTAGACAGCCAGGTCCTTATGACAGCGTATTCCTGTCACTTGTTTCTTGCCGTTGTAGGCCCAGGGCCAACATGGCTCGACCTCTAGAAACTGCCGGACAGTGCAAGTAAACAGCATTGTCACCAATGACAGCCACCTTCCAAGATGCTGTACTTCATGCAAAGGACTACATGGATTATGGGTTAATCTTGATGCCCATAAGATTTTCTGCTTGCTTTACAAGTGAATACTGAGTTTAAAAGACATTTAGTTAGACATATCATTCAAGTTTGCTGGAAGCATCAGTTAATAACTTGTCTAGCAACTTGTCTGATCTTCATGTCGGAGAAGTTGTGGTGAAAGAGGAGCTGTAACCTCCTCTGCACCAGCAGGAATTACCTTACTTTAGTCAGCCTTGTCATTGTGCTCAAGCAGGTCTGCAAAACTTGCTTCGGAGAAATTTGATTCAGGGTTTTCCTCAGTGTACACAAGTACAGCAGTCGTACGAGATGGCCTCCAAGGAAATTCCTTTTCTCCTGCTACATGGTGCGTGTCACCAAGTAAGCGAACAGGCAAGGGCTTTGTGCTGCATTTCCCCCTGTCCCCCTGGCATGTGGCAACCAACACACTAGCCCTTGAAAGGAAGATCTTAGTTATTATATTAATTTGTGGTTATATCCAGTAACAGCTGTACTTCTCAGTGGAAAATAGCCATATCTTCTGAGCTTTAATACTCATTAAAAACAGGTATAGGTGCTTAACTGCTAAATTTTTGAATAAATGCGTTGTCTTTCCCCCCCCTAATTTCTAAGACTTTATAATATGCTTAGAAAACAACTAAATGATCTAGAAAGTGTTCTGGTCAGAGTGGGATTCTCTTTACTCCCTGATGTAGGGAATTGTGGAGGATACCAGAAGTTGGCAGCATTGCGTTCAGTTCCTCCCCGCTTTGGTCTGTCACTTATATTTCAGCAGAAGCCTCACGTGTACCTTTCCTTTCTACTGCCCATCAGTTTTTCTCTTCTCAGGTGCTCCTAGCTCGCAAGTTGTCTGTTGTCCATTGAATTCATCTTATCTCCTAGTTTCTGGTTTGGTGTATTTCACAGCTCTCTCCTTTTGATTTTTTTTTCCTTTCTTCCATTCTCTCTTACTCCTTGTCTGCTCCACCTTTTCCAGGGGCTGGCCCACACCAGCAGCTCCTCTGTGGAGGCGTGTGGTGTGGGACCCTGCCCAACGCCCTTCAGCCCTCGCCCCCCTCGGACCTTCAGCCCTGGCTGCTGAAATCCGTACTCCCTCCATCCCGACCTGCAACAAGCTCAGTTTTCAATTATTGCCAATTATTCTTCCAATTCTTCTTTCTTGAAGGTGTTTTTTTAATTTTTAAAGAAGTATTACTTCTGGGATAACTCCCCCCTTGTACAGTGAGTTAACATTGCATGCACAGTAATGAAAAAAACATCATAATGTGTTGTTTCAACGTATTTCTGTTGAAGCCTTGACTCTTAACTATTTTAGGTAATACTTTGTATCATCAACAGGTAATGAAAAATGCGTAGTAAGTCATCTTCTAAAATAAATGCATGTTAATCATTTCAGTGGAAAAGAGCATCTGACCACTTCAGGCATAAAGCTAGTCCATTCCCATCACATTCAGTAGCAGATTTTCTGAGACAAGGACAGTGTCTGTTGCTGGATGCCTAGAGGTTGTATGTGCACTCCCTTTCCAAGTGGAACATTTGCTTGAAATGCAGGTGTGTCAGATGTGTAAAAAACTGATACACTGGAAACAGCAAATGGGGAGGATTTTTATAGTGGTGTATAACGAGAGTATGCCAAAAAAAATCATCAAACTTCTGTACGCAAGCAAAGCGCTCCTGCTAATTTTCCTGTTTAGAATGAAAATATTACATTGATTTGAATGGGTTGAGGAGGTAATGACAGCCACTCTCCCCAGCTCCTCATTGCTGTGACCGAACTTTAAAAGCTTGCTTATATAGGTCACCTCAGAGGTTTGTTTATGTATGGCTTTCTCTGAGAGATGGAGAGAGCAGCATCAAGCGCTCAGTGTTAGGTTTCTCTCCTATGTAAGATGTAGTTGTCGAACTACGGTGCTCTGAGGGTGGTTCATTTTGCCATTTTTTAAATGAAATGACAAGTTTTTAACTGTGTGGTTCAGATTTTGAAAATCAGAGGTAAAATATTTCCCATGGTGGTTGTTTTTTCTTTTTTTTTTTTCTTCCTCAGATTCGTTACATTTCACAGACTCAAGGTTTGCCAGGAGAGCAGTTGTTAAGCATGGGAACGAAAACTGCAAGATTTTTCTGTAGAGAAACGGATGCACCATATTCTAGTTGGAGATTAAAGGTAAACAGTATAATATAGTAGAAAACAGTATATTATTTTGTGAGCAGAGAAGCCACAGAGGCCGAGATTCACTATGATATTCCACATCTTCTGTGATTTTTATCAGTCCTCACTCTGTATCCCTTCCATTTTTCCCGTTCCCCAAAACCAGCACTCCGAGCTCATGCCCATGTTTCCTCCCCGCCGGCTGGCCCAGAGGCAGGTCTGGTGCAGCTGCCAGGCTGTGTGGTGGCTGGGCAGCCAGTGCACGGGTGCCAGGTGGAGAGAGAGCATTGAATTCAAATTAAGCCTTGTATCTCCAGAGGTACTAAATGAGGGTTGTTTTTTTTCTCTTGCTTGGTCACTGCTTTTCACTTTGCTTTAAAGAATTGTCTCTGAGGCCCAAACTGCGCTGTCAAAATTTGTTCAAAACTGGCTTCGGGACCAGAAGTTCCTACGAGAAAGGGGATTAAGAAACAGTATGACTGTGTACAGCTCATTTCCTTCAGATCTCATGCTAAAACAGTCTTTGTTGGCTGAAAGCTGCAATACAATGAAAGCAGACAAAATTAAAATAATGTACTTTTACAATCTGCACACCTGCCTTCTCTCTAAGCAACATTATTGCACACTGGCCATAAGCAGAGCTTTAACTTCCTAGGCAAATGGGTTTTTTTGGGGTTTGGGGTTTTTTTAAATTGTACTACTACATGGCGCTGCTTCACCAAATTTACGGAGGACTTGGGGAGTCAGGAAACAGTTACAGTTAACATAAAACTTCTGCAGTAACAAACAGCTGACAGCTCAAAGCACAAGTTGCTTAACTCTCCACAGTAACTCCATCAACCCTCGGCGAGCGTTGGGCCGAGCGGCCAGGGCCAGTGCTGCCCTGCCGTAACGTTGCCGGGTTGGATTATGTAAGGATTCTCCGATTACACCGCCCTGATTATTCCAATTTTCTGGTTTTTCAGGCAGTTGATCATTAGGTGACAGTTTACAACTGGCTTCTCTGTATCGGAGAGCCTGAACGAGTTCTTGATGCAAACAGCCCTCCCCATTTTCAGAAGCTGTTACCTTTCAGAGGTTAAATCTCTCACAGCAGACTAAATGCTGTTTTGGGGGAAGAAAGGAGTTTTGGTATGGACCATTGGTTATTACTTGCTGTTTTTGTCAAAGTTAATTTTGGAAACTTTTCTGTAATCTGCATGTTAAAAATTTTTTTTCCCTGCAGTCCTGTCTTGCCTCCTGCAACATGGACTCTTAAAACAAAACCTGCCTCCTGGTGCTGTCTATGTTGAAGGAGGAAAATTGTAACAGAAAGTGGTATTCCAGCTCATAAATCCCTGATAGGTGATCACATTAATTCTCTGGGATTTGTTTGTTTCATACTTCAGTATTTTAAAATACTTACACCAACTGTTGTGTATGCAAAGGAATAAAAGTATAAAAATAACAAAAGAAAAGAGAAAGCAAAGAGAAACTGAACAGAACCTGCCTGGTTTTTGTTTTATTTTTTTACAGTGATATGGTGTTGCTGCTGTTTGGAATTAAAAGTCTGAGTTTGAGGAAATGTCTAAAATACAAGTAATAGAAAACCTGTGATATATAAAAATATAAGCACACAAGAGTTTCATTAAACAATGTTTTTCCAGGCTTTCAGCACTTCCTGTGTGATTTACAAACCATCTATTTTAATCCAGTACTGTGATCACTCAGATGTGAAATTCAGTAGTTTTTGTATTTTGATTTAGAAAATGAAAGTAGTCAGCAAAGCAGCATACAAATATACAATTGAATTATTAATTATTTTTTTAAAAAACAGGTTTATTAGGCCAATAAATATGTAAAGTTACTTTGTAGCTGTAAGTGTCCTTTATTCTCAACTTCTAAACTCAGCTTTCCTTTTCTTTTTTGAGACATTGGAAGAGCATGAGGCAGAGACAGGTATGAAGTCTAAAGAGGCCAGAAAGTATATTTTCAACAGTTTGGATGATATAGTGCATGTGAGTATTAAAGCATATTTTCTTTGCAAAAGGTATGTGTGATTTTAAAACATTTTACTGGTTTGAAATAAACACCTTTTAGAATATTATTTATTGTATATCAGTCATATCCATTATACTCTGTACATGTTGCTCTGAGGAAAACGTCTAGCTATGTCAGTCCTTTGGGCTTTTTATAAAGATCTTCCTTTGTCGTTGCTTGTGTTAAACAATGGTACTCATCCTTGTGGTGGGAGGAACCCTTTAATTTTATGTATAATGTATACTTTCTCTTCTACGTTATCTGCCATTCTGGGTAAAAAAAGAATGCAGATGGATCCTGCTATCTTAACTATATAATTTCCAGTATAATTCTGTTATCTTAACAATATAATTCTCAACATTATTTATTTTCCTTTTTAAAAAAAAACTGTTTCCACACTTTCCTTTAGCTTTATAACTCTCTAGTCAATAATAAGAAGAAATTTTTCATTCTCTTCCATGTCCTGAAAAGAGAATCAAATCTTTTTGCAAGATTGGCATTAATACATGTTTGAAATTCTTTTTTGAAGACTACCTCTGTAGTTTTAAGTTAGACCATATAAAGATCTTTATCCCAAATCTTACTTTTTAAATTCCAAGTCCCAGACTGGAATAAAGGCTTCAGGGGTTTTTAGCTGGGGAGGGTGCAAGGGGAGTAGTGTGTGTCCAGAAAAAAGTCACCAATTCCAAGCCAACCGTACTGGGATAAGCTAGCAAATTCACCGTGCCGCACATGATAAAATCATTGAATATTAGTATTTTATAGCAGAAAGCAATAGCAGAAAGAGTTAAACCAATATGCATGTCTTCTATCTGACTGTTTTGTTCAATGCCAGGTGAACATGGTGATGGATTTGGAAGGAAGTGACCTATTGGCAGAGAAGGCAGATAGGAGGGAATTTGTCAGTCTGTTGAAGAAAATGTTGCTGATCGACGCTGATTTAAGAATCACTCCAGCGGAGACCCTGAACCATTCTTTTGTTACCATGAAGCACCTCCTTGATTTTCCTCATAGCAACCAGTATGTAACACACAAAAAATATTTTTTTAAATCTCCGTTATAGTGATTCATGTGTATAATAGTGTTGTTTCATTTGCTCTCAGAGAGAAAAATCTTTTGTCATTTTTGTAATGTCTTAGAGAATTCTTTCAAGTGCTTGCAATATTAGACACATCTGCTTGATCAGTGAAACTGTTTGAATAACTATGGTTTTTTTCTGAAAAGTAACAGTTAGTGCAATAGATTTCTAAGTTATCATTTATATGCCTGGTTGATAAAATTCCAACACTGCAGAAACTTGGGCTTGATTTTTGGAAGTATGAAGAACCTTAGTTCCTGTCAGTCATTGAGAGCTAGGGTAGACATTTCCTCTTGAGATGAACATCTCAGATACCTTCTTTTATGCATTGGTTAATGTGGAATATATTGAAAGTTTTCTTGCAGTTCTGGAATTGTGTATTTCACTGTGGATTTCCTAAAGTGCAAGCATTTCACTGAAAGAAAGAGCTTTCCATCCATTTAGTTTACTATCCTTCCTGCTTGTATGCGGTTGTTAGAAAATGGTGTTAGATACAAGGAGCAGGAAATAGCAGTGTTTTTCTTGATTTTAAAATATGGATTACAAAGGCTTGACTTGAACATAGTAATAGCAGTATTTCTTTTTTCTACTTCTGTGTATGATGCCATTCTGTGAAACTGGGAACTGTTGGCTTTGAACTTTTTTTTTCCTTGTTGTGGGGAATTGTTTTATACATTTAACAACATGAAATTCTAATTAAAGCAACTTATTTTCTGGTTTTGATAGAGTGAAGTCCTGTTTTCATATCATGGATGTTTGCAAATGCAGATCAAATTTGTATGACTTAAGTAATCGCAATAAAACATCACTTATGAGACCAGTTGCCTCAGGCAGTGCAGCTAATCTGACTGCGAGCTTTACCAAAATTGGTCCAGTAAGAAGTCAGGTAAAAACATTTTTTTTTTTCCTTCTTTTAATTACAAATTCTATTAACACAGTTTCTCTAATTAATTTCATAATTGAAAAAGTACATCTAGTAAGTGACAAAATCTTCTGTCTTTTACTCTCATTTTTTCCTAATGTTTTCTTCAACCAACCAGCCATTTAGAATTCAGTATGTTTCAAAATTAAGTTAGAAACTGGCGTTGCCATAGCAAAGCAGTGCTGTATTATAGTGCCCTCCGGTGGCCAAACGGGATTGCTTACTGTAAAATGTATTTGGAATTTTAATTTTTATAAGTTATTTTAGTTGTTCATCATAGAAGCTGGTGGGACAAGTGTGTGAGAGATTTAGATTCACAGTTATAATGTTGCCTGTATTGAATCTGTTCCCATAGGCATTAACTGCATCTACCCACTCAGTTTTGCATCAAGGGATACCACTGCAGGCAGGAACTGCTCAGTTTGGTTGCAGTGATGTTTTCCAACAGGCGTTGATTATATGTCCTCCAACTATTCAAGGTATGTTTAACTGTAATTTAAGTTACAGTTCCTGAAATATGAGCATTACTGTCTGTCTGTTAGCAGTATTTGAGTTTTCCATTATATCCACTTAAGCTATATATTTAAAAGAACTTAATTATGTCATAAAAAAAAATCAGCATGTGAGTCAGATCCAGGTACATAGCACCTTTCTGAAAGAAATAGCAAATCAGTTTCTGCAGAAAATCCAGAGTCCATCTTCATATACCACACACATATATATGTATACGTATACACATCTCCCTCCCTCCCTCCCTCCCTCCCTCTCTCTCGGATAAAATAGAGGGGCACAATGTGGAAGCTGAAGCAAGAAGGGAGGGTATTCTGAAATAAAATTTGAGAGGAAACAAGAAAGATGAGGGGAATATCAGTGTTGTGGAGTTTTTGGTGGTGTGGGTTTTTGTTTCTTTTTTTGGTGGTTGTGTGTGTTGAGGTTTTTTTGTTTGTTGGTTCAGTTGTGGTGGTTTGCTTGGGGTTTTTTTTGTTTCATTGGGTTTTCTGTTTTGTGGTTCCTAGGGTATCTAGGGATAAGGATAAGAAAATACAACAGTTCTTGTGATAAATCTGTCTGGATAATAAAGTTGGGTTTTTTTATTGGACTTCCAAGTGAATGTTTAAGAAAACATCTAGAAACTGGGAGCTTCGTTTAAGGATGTAGCTGCCCTACGTAAACAGTGTCACATTTACTGCCCTATGGTTATAATGCTAGATAGAACTGCCGCAGCTTTCTGATGGCTGAAAAACACATAACTAAATCTTTGAGAATGTTGATTGCATCATGCTGTGAGGAGGAAAGGGCAGCTTGGCTGAACTCTGCTATATTACAAAGGATAAGATTGTTTTAAGCATACAATTTTGTATTTAGGGAAAGAAATAATTGGCTGAGGGTTCAATTATCAGAAACATTTGGAAGACAGCGAGGTGGAAATGCTAGCGCAGAAGTATTTCTGCGGTGTAGAAAACCACCCAATAAGCATATGCATCTCTAGAAGGACACGTGGTAATGCAGTTGACCTCTGTTTCCCTAAACAAATGCATTTGCATCATGCAAAAGTAGGTCTTATTTTTTGGAGGAGTCTTTAAAACTTCATTTAGATCTCAGAACATATCAAGCAAAACTTGTTTTTTCTGTTTATAATGGGCTGATCAGAGAGGAGCTGATGAAAAACAGCCTTTCTTATCCTAGTAATAGTCATTTATGGAGAGGGAAAGGTAGTTTGTATTGTTTGCTTATTAAGTTAGCTTGATCGTAATCTTCATCTCCAAAGATGCAATTTATCTGTCTTGGTGATGGTTCAGCTTTATGTTGAGATCAGATCTTGAAATGATGGAGTTTACAGGAAGTAGGTTTTTTTAAGAATGACTTTCAAACTCCTCCTTAGTTCTCCCTCTGCAGTTTGAAGTTCTAGAAATCACACTAGATTCATTCTGGAAAAAAAAACCAAAACACTTTTAACCTAAACTTAGAGCCCAGGAAGTCTTTATCTCTTTAGATAAAGACAGATACGGCAGACTTTATCAGTAATGTTATTTGTGGCTGCTGCATCTATCTTGAGTTCCAGAAACTCATGAAAGCTCCGAGCATTCACCATGCAGAGTGTCAGAGGCTGTATGAGCTAAATACATAGCTTCATACAGATTTCCTTCCGAGCACTTAGTATGACTACGTAACTTCTTATTTAAATTGTATATGTGCTTTACACAATGACATATTTCATAATTTAAAAACCCTACTGTTTTCATTATACCCAGATGAATAAAGTGATTATAGAAAAGGAAACAGTACAGGCAAATACTTACTTTATCTGTGATCTGTATACTGTATTCTTAGTATGATGATAAATTTCCAAATTTAAATTCTGCTACAGCTTGAATGAAGGGAATATATTGTTTTCATCACATAGGTGACAAGTTGAGTTGCTGGCACGAAGGGAAAGGGATATTAATGGTATCTGGCACTGCTTCAAGGTTTCCCTGCTTGGCTGCTCTGTCGAATATCTGAAGTGCTAAAGCTCGCTACTTCTGGCACAGTTAAGATGTTGCTGTTCTAGATGGCTGTGTGGAAAAAATTAGTCAACAGCGTTTCAAAATTAAAAGCTTTGGACTGCATGGTTATAACTTAGTATTGTGTTACCACATGAGAGAATTACATCAGATAAAGATTTTCTTTCATCCTTTATTGTAAAGATTTTTTTTTAAAAAAACAACAAACCACTTTTAATCTTTAGTTTAGCAGTTCTTTAGTAGTTACCTCCAAACACCCATTGCTTAGTCTTTGACTAAAGCACAAGACACGAAGGACACTTAAAAGATGAAATTAGTATATTTGCCTAGCCAGTATTTTCTTCTAGCATAGCTGTTCTGTTGCAATATCTGTTGAAAAAAATTCCTCTTTCATTTTATTTTAACATTATTACATCAAAAATTATTATTAGTAGTAAACATTGAAGCATTGCTATACATCTGTTAGTTTCCTGTGACAATACTGAAATCTATACAGAGCATGAGGTGCATCTTTTTCCTATTATGCTCTTGTGGTAATATTCCAACAGTGCTACGGTTTGCATTATTTTGATAAAGGGAGGAATAGGATTGTGGATTCTACTGCAAATATTTGATGGCATACACAGAAAATCTTACATTGTTTCCCACAAAAGAGTTGGTAACAAATACAGGCATTATACATGTGGCGTTGCCAGCTATAAGAGCTAAAAGGAATGGGTTTCAGCTAGCTGGAAATACAGAGCATGAGATGTGCAGCAGTCAGCTGTGAGAAGCTTTGAAATTCAGTTCTGCTTACTTTTGTCTGCTTCCTTTCAAATACTTTTAATGTAATTTGTGATAAAGAGTAAAATGCTTAGCTTTGCAGAACTTTCTGCCAAAGTCGTTCAGCTTTCCAGTAGCCTGTTCTCAAATAGTAGCTATTGGCAGTTCTTTCTGGAAATTACAGCATCAAATATTTGTGCAGATATGTAATAGTACAAAAATCTTTTAGGTGTTGATTTATTTGGTTTGAAAGTCTAAATTCTGGAATTAGATCATAAACACATCAAGATAAAATAGTAGAATGTTGTAAAATTATCCTTTATATTTGCATTCTGCTCAGAAAATATATGCAAGACTGGTGTTTTGCTTAAAGCTTGGGTGTGTGTTTTTTCTCCGTGATAGGAATTCCTACAAACCATAGTAAACCCACCAGTTTCTCCCTGAGGGTGGATAATGCAGTTCCGTTGGTGACCCAAGCCCACGCAATTCAGCCACTACAGATTCGAGCAGGAATCCTTTCTCAGGTTGGCTTACTTTAAAGTAAAAATCTTACTTGTTTTATAATTAGTTGATAAATATTTTTGCCCTGTAGAGTTCTGTTGCAGTCCCTCTTCTGTTTTGTGCTGAACTACAAGCAGCTAATGTAAATTCAGTTGTTCTTTGCATTATGAAATCTCCTCTGCTTCATAACAGACGTGGTCGAATCAGACCCAGCAAATACTGGTTCCTGCATGGCAGCAAGTAGCGCCAGTGGCAGCTCCTGCTACATCTCTGGCCTCTGATCCTGTGGCTGGCCCACAGAGGCTTGGAGACTGGGGGTAAGTCCACGTATTTTTGTGCAATACCTTAATGGCTCTGCTTTAACAAGATCTACGGATGCGATGCAAATGACTTGCAATTTAAAAATTCCTTTTTTTTTCCTCAGGAAGATGATTACCCAGGGCACCCATTACAATTCAATGATACCGCAGCCTCTTTTAACACATCAGATAACCTTGTCTGCCCCTCAGCCAATTAGTGTGGGTATTGCACATGTTGTCTGGCCTCAGCCTGCAGCTACCAAGAGGAACAAACTGTGTCAGAACAGGTTAGTAGAATATTTCTAACATTCAGAGATAGTTCAGTGGGCAGGGGAATAGCCTGTAAAAGTGGCATGTTTGTTAGTGACAATTATACTTAAATGGTCTTTTGGGAAAACTTGTTCTTTCTGCCCTAAGTTTTCAGTGTTATTTTGGTAATACAGACTAGATGGAAAAATACTTGCAATAGTAAGGTTTTAGTTCCAGTTGATTAGTATGTGCCTATCATGATAGCAAAGTTGTCTTCATAGCCTTTGGGAAGTTATAAGAATATCTTGAGGTAGCTCTAATGAGATATTCCTAAGCTTATGTGCATGAGGATATATCAGTTTTAGACAACTAAAAATAAAGAGGTACTATATAACAGGGTTGCAGTATGCCTTACAATTGTCTTAAGAATAGTCTGTCTTTCACTGGTGGCCAAAAATACTTCATCTGCTTGCTGAAGAAAATATGCCCCACTGCCATACAAAGTATTTGCAAAGGTGTGGGGTGTTCAATAAAGGGAAAAGCATGGGTTACAGAGGGCAATTTCAGCAGTCTTGTTTTAAGCAAGGATTTTATCCAGAGGCTACCAGCTTTTTTTTTCAGGGAGAATCTTCGCAGGAAATCTGGCCAGGTTTTGTTTGCTTGTTTTCCACCCAAGCAGGATTTTAGTTTTTTTTTTTTTGTTTATAAGAAAATGGGGGTTTCAATGTATCATATTCAATGTTGTTGCAAATTTCAGTCTTAGATATTACTTAATTTGGCTGCGGCAACGTAGCTTCTTATTAGGAAGTTTCTGGATTTTTTTTTTATTAATGTCTGAAATCATATACGCCAAGTATTTATGACCGTGTTTCCTGTTTTATGTTTTTCTTTTTATTAGTTTAGAAAATTGGTGTTTTAGCCTACGTTGCTTTCTTTGTTTTTGTTGAAAATAATACAGTTTTCAGGTCTGTTGGTAGAGATTCACTAAATGTCAAATGGTGTGTTTTCTTCGCAGGAGCAATGTGTTACAAAATACCAATATCCAAAATTCAGCCTTTATATCTCCAAAGATACTTAACCTGAAGGCTGTCAAGAGAATAAGTTGTATAGAAGCACAGGACAATCATAACTCAGAAGGACAGGAAAGTAACTGTTGTGAAGCATCGGTCAGGCTGGACCCTGATTCATCTCTTTCAACCAAACAGCGGCAGGCTATCTTCATTGCCAGTTCCCCCAGCCCAGCAGTCAGCGTAATCACCATCAGCAGTGACACAGATGAAGATGACATAGGACGAACACGTTCACTGAGAGAGTAAGAATCGATGTTTACTTTTATTAAGGCGTTACTTAAATGTAGCTGTCTTAGCATAGCTACTGTATTTAATGAATCTGAGTTAAAAAGAGACAAATGCACTTATAATCAAATTTCACTAAGAAGTTAACTCTGTAGCAGTATATTATTTGAAAGTGATAAATACTTTCAAAAGTCTACCTCATTGGTCTATGTACATTAGGCATTTGCAACAGGAAACAAATAATTTATAACTCTTTTGTAACAGATTTGGTCAAAACAGAATACTTCTAGGTCCAGCATACTTTTTTTTTTTTCCCTTCTTCTTCTTAATATTGTCATACCCTATTTATTTGTTGGAAGATCAGTCTTCTGGCTTTGTATAATCAATGTTATCATTCTAGCAGTAGAATACAGTAGATAACATTACATATGTATGGGTAGAAAATACTTACCTAACAGTATGAAAAGGTGTGCATTTGGGTATAAAAGCAGATGTTGAACGTGGTCCCCCAAAGGAGTTTTCTTCCACAAAGCTATCAAAGAAGCATGTATAATTTTAAATGAGGGCTTAAAAGTTTAATGTTTGTTCAACTTTATTTTTACTTGTAATGATTCTGAACTGGAGGAACTTGTATTTTAAATCTAATGGCCTCAAGTTGCGGCAGGGGAGGTTTAGATTGGATGTAAGGAAAAATTTCTTTACTGAAAGAGTGGTGAAACGTTGGAACAGGCTGCCCAGGGAAGTTGTGGAGTCCCCATCCCTGGAGGTATTTAAAAGACGAGTAGATGAGGCACTTAGGGACATGGTTTAGTGGGCATGGTGGTGTTGGGTTGACGGTTGGACTCGATGATCTTAGAGGTCTTTTCCAACCTCAATGATTCTATGATTCTATGATTCTAAACTTTGTCAAATGTTTCAAGGCTCTGAACTGTTGTAGTAAAATCTTTTACCTACTTGTTTTAGTATTGATTCAGTAAAAAATTTATTCATTTAGTAGGTTTCAAAAAATGCATATTTAGCCTAGAATTTCCAAAAGAACTCTGAAAAGGTTTAAAAATCTGTTTTGGATGTAAAAGAAACAAGGAATTGGACATTAATTTACATTTAAGGGGACTTTTCTAATATTTGACACCTTTTTATTCCATAATGGCACCTAAGTCAGCGGCATACGGAAAGAATGAATGAGAGATGGTATGTTTGCTCACTTTCTTCTTGTGTGGTAGGTGTAAAGGTAGCCTTGACTGTGAAGCCTGCCAGAACACCCTGAACATTGACCGCGTGTGTTCGCTCAGCAGTCCTGATAGCACTCTGAGTACTAGCTCCTCAGGACAGTCTAGTCCATCTCCTTGCAAGAGATCCAACAGGTAAAAAGCTGTGCTCCTTTCAGTAAAAAGAAAGATCCCAGTGTACAGCAGACTTGGTTTATAATAAAAAATGTGAAAGTTTTGTTATGTTGCCATCTGGTGAGGCTAAACGATGTATTTAAAAATTAATGTATTGGCCTACAGTTGCACAGCGTAGACTGTTCTTTTATCGTTCCTAACAGATGCGTCTTGCTACCTTGGAAGTTTTCAGAATACCGAATGAATGATGTTTACACAGAAAATATAAACATGTTGCATGCAACTTCCTTTAGAACAAGTGTCTTTTAAGGTTGCGAAATTAAGTAAGCCGAAGTAGGATGTGACAGATTTGAAGTTACCAGAACATCTTTAATTTTTACACCCTCTTGTTCTCCCATTGTGTATCTTGTATTGTAATCTTTAATGACATTGATGTCTTTTTTACTGTTACCAAACATAAGCCTCACTTATGTGAACACTGTTCATATGAGCAGCTTTTAAATATTTTTATCTTCACAGCTTGATGTCTAGCTTAAGCCTTCATTTTTGCACATTATTCGAAATTCACTCTTACAGAAACGGTCAACGTAAATCTGAACTACTGTATGGCATTCTTTTTCTACAGTACCTGACAGCTTGACACTAAAGCATCTATCTGTGTGACACTCATAAAACACGGATGTGTGACACAGTCAGAAGTTCCCACTGACTTGGGATGTTCTGGCTGGGGCACCTGCAGATGGCTGTTCCCCTTAGTTCAGTCCCTGCCCTTCTGGTGCTAATATGTTGAAATTTTAATTGTAGCTACTTGTGACGTTTCTACAAATCAGATTCCTAGGTACGAGTTTGTGGTCCAAGAAACATTTGGGATATATAGTTGCTGGTATTGGTGAAAAGTTTGGTTCAATACGATTTACCCAATATCTCATAGAAATTCTGTGACCTAGGGATACAATAAATTTTTTGTAAAGCAACCTGCAGCTGCCATAAGCGTAACCAATTCTTTTATTTTTATTCTACAGTTCACTTCCTATTTTCTGTAGAATAGCTTTCTATATAGAAAAGAGTGATTCAAACTCAGAGCAGTTTCGTTGTGCAAAATGAATAAGATTGGAGTCTTAATGGAAAAAAAGTTTGTTTAAAGTAATTAAAGGTTCTGTCACAGCATGTATTGACAAGGAAGTGGAACTGCTGGGCTGTATAGGCAGTTCTATTTGTTTTAAATTTTGGATATATATGATATATAAATGATTCTGTTTATATAAACACAACCCTTCTCCCCTAAAAAAAAAGGGGGGGGCTTCACCCCCCCCCCCAAAAAAAAAAAAAAGGGTGGGGGTATAAAAAAAAGACTTGTGCATGAACAACTTCGACACCCATTTGGTATTCTGTAAGGCCTGAAATCTTTGGATTCAGTAAACAAATCTCTGCAGTATTGGACGCTGAATACACTGAAAGGTGTAGTGGGTTGTTACTCTCTACTGTCCAGGGCTGGGAAGGCATATTCTAAGGAGGTGACGTGTATAGTCTGATGAGTGCTCGGACTGGGGAAAGGTTTTAAGTTTACTCAAGATGCAGCTTTGTGTCACACGGGTTTTTGAGTGGTTTAGTTTTCTGTTAGGATACTAAACTGATCCAACTCATTCTGCGGACACAAGTGTTAGATCCAACAACAAAAGTATAGTAATGGAGCACATGGATAGACTTTTCATTTTTTTCAGGGTGACTTGATGTAGAAGATAATCCCAGAGAAATTTCTGTCGTTTCTGGGACTTTGGAAATACTAAAATAAAAAGTTGGCAGAGCTATATAGATGGACTAACCCAGGTATATTTCCTTGGTCTTATTTTCAAGCATTTGTCATTTCTGACTGTGGAAACAAGAGAATAACTAGAAGCATTTGAGGAATTTCCATTCAAATGGTTAAATTTTAGTAAAGATTTAGGTAACAAGACATGTCGTATACTGGGAGGCGTCAGGCAGTCTTACTGGCTGATAGTTAACATTGTCTGTCCTGCTTACCCTTTAATAACAAAATATTCAAAACTTCAGACAAGTTTTTATAAAGACCTGCTTGATTTTACAGTGTTTTCTTTGAATTGCAAGGAACTGACCTGTAATTCACTTCCCCTCTGTAATTCAACTTTATGTCAATAGCAGAGGAATATGTCAGATTCTGGTTTCATTAGCATTTGACTTATATTAAGTCACATAATTAGTAACTTGAATCAAAAGTTAAGAATATAGAAATATAATTAATTGCTCAGTAGTTGTCACAGTATCACTATTTGTTACTTAAAAAAACTTTTCATACTAACCTAGCTCTGTTGACTAAGACTTCAGGTTTTTGTGCTGGCCCTCATAGTGTCAAAGTACTTTTCAAGAGAAATTAAATTTTGTAAATGGTTTTATTTATATTGTCTTAATTTAATCACCATGCTATAAGGACCTGTTGCATTAGCTATAAAATCACCAAAGAACTTGACCATATGTTTAGGGGTTAGTGAATTCAGTGCCATTACTTGCATGTTTTAAGTTAAGCATGTGTTCTGCCAATTTTTAACATAAACTGGGGTTTTAATGTTTTTCTAGTTTATAGAAATTCTGAATTCTCATGCCTATCCTCTCTAACCAGGAACTTTGTTAGCATCTACACTTACTCATGACCTCATACCATGCATTTGAGCTCCGTTAAGTGAGGGATGTCTCTTGCTATCTCTATAATCCATACCTGCTGCAGTTGCAGTTGAGGACTAGTTAAGTTTCTTTTTAATTGTTGTTAGTGATGGGTCTGTGATGTACCTTTTGCTTGTGTAATAAATAATAGGTAAATGAAATTAATATCTTTTCTGGCAACATGCCTCATCGTAAATTAGTTTCCTTTCCCAGGTTGTTTACTACTTGCTGCCTAGAAGGTATTTAGTTCTGGTTCCACTGATTGGACTGTGGTTTGCTTTTGGCAGCTGGCATTTACCATCTTCTTAGCCCTTTCTTCTTCTGATACAAGCATGGAGCTTCAATAAATATTAGCAAAGGCTATTATTATCAGTTGGTTTCTCCACCTCTTTCCCCTTCCATCTGCTTTGGTAAAAGCAGTGGTTGAATGAATGAGTTTGTGCCACTTGACCAGCATGGATTTCACAGACCACAAGTGCCAAAATAGCTGCCGTGTAAATAGAGGGTTGTGTTTGTCTCCTTAATCTAAATCTATGAAAAAGAATCTATCAGTCACGCACAGGCAGTGCTCTCTGGAGGAACTTCAGAGAGACCTAATTTTTCAGTAGATAAGGTCTAGTGTAGCTGCTGGTGGTTGATATGCAGATGAGAGGGAGCTGCCTGCCACTGTGCAGATTGCTTCCTCAGCGTGCTCTATCCTATCCTGGCTCTCACAGGCCCTAGGGACGCCTTTTCGCAGACTCCGGGATGTGACTGATTTCTAGAAGAAAATTGGATCATTATATTCTCTTTTGCTAGTGTAATAACCAATTGGGAGACCTTTATGTTTTGATTCAGGAAGAAATGAAATAATCTTCTTCAACCTTTTATTTGACCTAAAAATCCTAAATTTCAGGTGGTTTATAAGTACAAGATTATTTAAAAAATAAATTACAAAGTGGATGCAAGTTGGGTTACACATCTAAATCTTTATGTAGAAGTTACCTCCTTTCTCTGAGCCTTGCAATTTATGGGTAGAATGAGTTTGAATATTGAACTGCCATCTGAATGTCTGTGCTTGTATAATTAAAATGTAACATTTTTATCCACCTTTGAGTAGTTTCACTTCCATAAATTTTAGGTGGTAATTTAATAAAATGCATCTATATTATGAAAATGTATTTGTTTCAATGCAATACTTTTATTTTTGATAGTATGTCAGATGACGAACAGGAGAGTGGATGTGATACGGTGGATGGTTCCCCAGCTTCAGACTCTTCAGGACATGACAGCCCATTTGTGGAAAATGGCTTTGTAGCTAATACCAATAAAAATAAGGAAGCAAGAGCATCGGTTAATCCTGAAACCAAATCAGCTGTTTGCACGGTAGTGGTACCACCAATGAGACTTGAAAACAGGTTACATCTTGATGAACAGATGGTGAATACAGGTAAGTTCAGGTGGTTTTTTCTTTCTATACCAGTAGATAAGAATAGAAATTTGAATGTTTATTCAATAGCCAGACATATGAAGATTTTGACCTACTCGTATGTCTGCTAATCTGTAATAAACACTTCTAAGTTGTGTTGGTTTTTTAAGACTTTAATTAGTGTATTATTTTATTTTTTTCTCCCTGTATGCTGAAGTAAATGAAACTTTGTCTAACTTTTGTTAGAAGGGACTAGTGACAACAAAAACGTAACATTGTTCATTTATATCTTGGAAGATGCTACATGCCAGCCACTGAAAAAGGGTCGGTCTGTCCTGGGAAGAATAAACCAGTCTTCTGTTGTAGGAAACCGTCAGCAAAAACTGACATCAGCATTCCATCAGCAACATATAAACTTCAGTCAGGTATGTGTACTTACTCACATCTAAGTATTTTTTCTGTCTTGAGGTTCCAAACATGCTGAATGCTCACAATTTCAATTGCTGTAAATGGCAACTGCAGGTTTCCACCACTTGATTGCAGAAGTGTTCAAATCTTGAAAATGGATTTCAACTTACTGGGCAAGTCATAAGTATCTTTCACTTTTGGTCATTTTCTTTAAAGCAGCTGACTTTATTTTTAAAAATTATAGAAAAGCCATACTGGGAAGATTATCAATGCCTACACAAAATCAAAGCACGAGACAAAATGAAAAAAATGTTAGCATATTTTCTTTTCCCCTGTATCCAAATGCTAAAATGCTCATAGGGTGCAGTTAAAAACTGGGGCTATATTTCAGTCTTGTTCTGTTAGTGGTGTGCATGAAAATGCTTGTAGTTTGAATATCCAGAGATGAGATAGAGCTTAGCAAACCCAACTGTTTCTTACCTTTGCTGCCAGGTAGTGAAGCTGGGGCAGGAAGAGGTTGTGATTGTAGTTCAATGCAGTGTTGGAAGATAGCCAAAGTTAATTTAAAAGCTACTTTTATCATTACCCAACAACATGTGGCTGAGAACTGAAGTTTACACATGACATCAAGTTTAAGCCCCTTTTAATTAATTAATTTTGAGCTGTAGCTGCGTTGAGCTTTTGGTTAGATATTTGGAGGTACATTTAATATAAGAGCAGTACCTGTTTGTGTAAGTCTTGCAGAGTAACTGTGAATATTAAACTGTAAGTTAAATACTAAATGCAAGCATGCTATATGTAGATAAGAGGATTTACCAATAATGACTTGAATAGTTTAGACTGAAAGAAACATTTGGGTGGGTGACACAATCTCCCCTTCTGCATGATTATGCAGAAGGATTGGTTTGATTAATTCTAAGCAAACCTTAATATGATCAGCATAGTATTAATTCTTAATCTCTTCAATGAGTGCAGCTCCTCAGCCTCTTGGCAGAAAGTGTAGAATGTTATTTTCATTACAAAAATTTATGCTGATCCTTCCTTCTTTGGTAGATGCTCTATGTAGTTTGAAGTCTGCATCATTTAGTGGGAGTAATTGATTTTTAGTCTTTCTCTTTATAACTGTTAATGATTGCCACATCTTCCTGTGATCATAGCCCTAGACTTCTGTTTGCCTAGTTGTCTCAGATATTTTCAATCCGTTTATTATTTTTTCTGCTCTCCTCTAAAATTTCTCTCCTATTTGTCCTCTTTGTGCCTCATTATGGTGCCCAAACTGAATGCAGCACTTCCAATTGATGCCAAGCCAGTGCTGAGTAGAGTGGAATAAGCACCTTGCTCATGTGATACATGGTATTTCTGTTAAAACAGCCCAGCATGGCATTTTATCTTTTTTTTTTTTATTGCAAGAGCATTAAAATAACTTGTGTTCTGTTTACCATCTTACTGTCAGATTTCCTGTCTGTGCTACTATCTAAATAGCTAATTTTCTTTTTTTTGTTTAAGCATTTAATTATTCCTGTCTCTATTTCTCTTGATTTTAAGTTGACTAGTTTTAGTGCATTATTCCATTTTTCAAACTCTCTTTATACTTAGAAATATTAAGACCTGCCCATTTCTGTGTGTGGACAGGTTCAGCACTTTGGATCTGGGCCGCAGGAATGGAACGGAAACTACGCTCACCGGAGGCAGCAGGCTTACATCCCAGCCAGCATTGCCGGTCATGCTTTCTCCCTTCCGCAAGGAAGTCCAAATCACACTACCATGCACGCGCATCTCTCTGGAAGTACCCACCTTGGAGGACAGCCTGCTATTCTTCCGTACCCGTCGTCGGCGCCCCTTAGTACTGCTGCACCTGTTGCCCACCTCCTTGCCTCGCCATGTACCTCAAGACCCTTATTACAACACCCAACGTACAATATATCTCATCCCAGTGGTATAGTACACCAAGTTCCAGTTGGCATAAATCCCCGTCTCTTACCTTCCCCAACCATTCATCAGACTCAATACAAACCAATTTTCCCACCACATTCGTACATTGCAGCATCACCTGCTTACACAGGATTTCCATTGAGTCCAACAAAACTCAGCCAGTATCCATTTATGTGAGAACTCAAATACAGTTTGTTGAGGAAGCTCAATGATACAGAAGTTTGATTTAAGAAGAAACATGGTATTTATTAAATATTAGCCATGGCACAACAGGAAAATTATTTTTTTGAATCATGTAGACTTGGGTGCAATTTAAACAACTCTGAGCTTTAAAAAAAACTCACTTTTAATGTGTTTTGCACATTTGGTATAACTTGTCTTTGGTCATGTTATCTTCTTATATAGTAACTTTAGACAGGTGACTTATGGGAGCAGAAATCTGGTTTTGCTCCTGCTATTTTTTATAAAATTGCCTTCGAACTAGTGCAAGACACGTCTACATTTGGGAAGCCATTCAGTGTACAGAACTAGAGCAACAGATGCACATGTCAGCAGTACAGTGTAGAAGTAACTTGTTTGTATTGCGTATCTTGGTGTTTAAATGTTGAGTCACTTATCTAAAAGTTGAGCTGTTGTTCTTCACATTGCATGTGTCTTTTGCATGGGCAAAAAAAAAGCCTAAACATTGCTCTTAAATGTTGTTGTCCTAATAATCTCAGCTGCATTGTAAACTGTTCCCACACATAGTGCCTTAAATATTTGAGGTTGTTAATGTTATTACTTATATATAAATGTTGAGGACTGCAGCACTTAAAAATTCAGATCTGCTGATTTTTTGATAGCGTAATGCTCATTTTGGGTTTTGTGTGGTATGATTTTAGTATTGGGTGTGTTTTCCTTAATCGGGAAGGCAGCATGTTTTGCTGTAGCCGAATTTTGCTGTCTTTTTTCCCCAGAATGATCTAGCTTCAAGACAAGACTTTAGTAGTGCTTAAGAAAAGTTGATTCAGTAGCTATTGAATAGTGACACACAACACAGTATTTCATACTGGTAAATGGAACTGCAATACTACCTAAGTAGTTTATTTTAAAAGTGTTTGTCTAATTGGATATAATAAAATGTTTAGAGGTGCGGTAGGCATGACTGACTAGCTAATGAAAGAAAAAGCCAAGTGCTCATTGATCCATGACGTGGTTTCATCTTAGCTTGAGCAAACCATGCAGTATTTAATAACTAGTAGCAGAATATTTACTATTGAAGCTTGAAAAGATGTGAGTTCTTTGTGTGCAATCTTTCATTTATGCATGGGAGAGATTTTAGTCTTTTTACATTATAGTATTTGTTTTAGCCTGTTGCGGGTGTTTGCTTATTTAATACATTCCGTCAGGGACGTAAATTACATGCTTTTTGCATTATTTTTTTCCTTAGGAAGTGTGTCTTTTTCGTTTTTTTGTTTTGTTCAAATGAAGTTGCTTTTGCAGCACCAAAGACTTAATCATCCATTTCCTATGAAAGGTAGCTACTTTTTCATAGACCTCAAGTATACTGTAGTGTAGAGATGGGATTTACAGAAGGTATTAAGCTGAGGCTGTGTTTTAGCTTATGGGCAAGTAATAAATTGTATCATTTATCTTGAATGTATCATAGATAAGCTGCTATATAATGATTGCCACTTCAGATAGCTGTGAAATTAGGTGATTAACTAGTTCTTTCTTAGCCTTCTAATTTCTGTACAAGTCTAATTACATGAAATAGAAGCCAGGTTTTGGGTTTGGGTTTTTTTTATTATTTTGTTTTCATGTTTGAAGTGTCGTAACTACTATACTGTAAATGATGGAAGATGATTGCATATGTTTTTTTGGGGTGTGTTATTTGCATCAGTATTTTATCTCCATTAACTTTGAGCTCATCACTGCATATAAGTGGATGTATTGATGTAACTTAATTTTTTTATGTTTTCATATTGGCATTGTGTAGACACTTAAGAAGCTGCATCTTGCAGGCTTGACTTAACTTTTTTTTAAAACAAAATCTGGAATACAATCCTTGCAATGTTGACTGGAATAAGAGTGCAAAGCATTTGAGTTTAACTCTGTCGATAAGCTAATAACTGGTAATCTTTTTCTTTACTCCACTAACACAAGCAGTGTTTTATTTAATGAATGTCTGAATGAAATAAATGTGCCTACATTTGATTTATTTTTTAAATAATAACTAAAATACAACAGTATTAGATCGTAATAAAAATACCAGCAGTACATTTTTAATCACACTGAAAATTAAGAAACCTAACTTTTCCCAAAAGTTTCAGTGTTTTTAGTAGTCAACTCTATGCATTTTGTACAAGTGTGTGTATATAAAGTATACATTAGAAACTAGGAGTATCCTGATGAATTTGAAATCTTATCAACACATATATAAAGCCTAAATATAGGGCGTCAAGAAAATGCTCAAATTGGATATCCACCTTACCACTTCAAACTTGTGCTATATGGTCCAGCAGATAGTTTTCTGTTCACTCCCTTGTGTTGGGAAGCGACGGTTTTTTGGTGCTTACTCCATTGCAGGCAATGGACACACCAAGAATCACCAATGCAAATGGAGTAAATGAATTTTGTATTGTGATAACAAAAAAATACTGCATTTTTTTCTGGGGCCATGGGGATCTTCATTGGTCTGTATTTACTGTGCTTTCTTTTTACTGTGCTTAAGGTTTGAAGCTAACGTGCTTGTTAAATTGACACAGTTATCTGTAGATCACAACAGTATCCCATTGTGTGCAGGAAAAAGTTGCTGTAAATGCTCCCCAAATTAGATCTGCTGCTCTTTCTGTGTATTGTAATTTTAGAAATGTCTGCATTTCAAAGAACGAAATATTTGGGATCCTGCCACAGCTTAAATTCCATATACTGGGTGACTTTTCCCCCATCCTGCAATATACTCTGAGAGAACGGACTCTTGTCGCTGCAAGTGTCCGGGGCCCATCTGCAGGAAAAAAAAGCTTTCAGGGCGAGGGCCTTTTCTGTGAAAAAAGTCATCCTCTGAGAAGCATTTATACACGTTACTGTTTTAATGCCTTTTTTAAATAAAACACTGCATGACTACAGAATTGCATATCTGCATATTACTTTAATTTGCAAGATTTTATATTAATTTCTTGTGTTCAGTTTTTAACTTTACTTCAGGGTGTTTTATTGGTCAAATATGCTACTGTATTAACTTTTTTGGTTTTAATTTTTAAATTTTCTGTTTTTACTGCTAATTAACTTGGTTTGTGTTAAGTAAAAGTTAAATCACACTGCAAGCTGTAGGAAGACTTGTTCTAGAAATACCCAGTGATAGAGACTTGATTAATAAGTTTGAACTGTTACTGTTTAACAATTTGTAGACTTGTGGCTTTTTTTTGCTTTGGATTTCTATGCTACACTAGTTCGCCATGTAGCAATTGCACTGTGCAATATTACAATATGAGGACTGGGAAAATTTTTTATGGATGTAATGTCTCTTACAGTTTGCGATAGTATTTCTTTCTAGTTCTCAGTGATTTAAATGTGACCAAGCCTTCTGTACTTTGTCACAAAAAGCGGGTTTTCCAGGTGACTATTTTGGTGAGTGTCAAAATAAGAATTTATGGTGTATTACTGTCGAGATTCACTTTGAATTAAAATATATATTGCAGCAGATGACTTTTGGTGGCTTTCATTTTTTGCCGTGTTACATCAAGGCTGGATTAAAGTAAAGGCAATGAAAATTCATGGGAAGGGCTCTAAAATTCTGATATAATCATTTGACTAAGCTGCTGCTCTTTCTGAAATTTTAAATTTTATTAACTCTATCCCTGCCGAAACCAGGACAATTAACTTTCAAGGTTTGCTTTTAGGATGGTCTTAAGAATCTGCCTTTAATGTAGCTAAACCTTGAAGGTTCTTTGTTCCAGTTGTCCCACTTTTACAACCTTAGGAAAAGGTTATCTGGCCCAGATACCAGCAGATACATCGCTGCTGCTGAAGTTCGTACCAAGCCTGTGGCAACTGCCGCTTGGCCAGCAGGAAAGTGGTCCCGCTGCCGCAGGTGGCCCCGTGCGGTCAGTGGCTCCAGATGGCCAGCCTGCTATGGACCAGACGTCCACGGAAGGTGCATTTGCTGCTGCTGTTGCCAGCTGAATGTGCTCATTCTGCCATGGGGTTACAGCACTTACTGAAATCTAGTGGTTTGGAAGTTGTCATGAAGCAGGTTATTGGGTATGCGTATTTATGAAGTAGCATGGTTTCTGTGCTTAACATAGCATTTAAGGTGCTGTCATAAATGAAATGTAAAAGACTGAAATGACAGTGCAATATATTTTTGATATCAAACTATTTCAGCATTGACAGAAAGCTTTACTTTGCTAAATACGGGGTGCTGCTGTTACTGATCTTTCACAGCTGCTCACTCTTCACTGCAAGTGGTCATGCTGTCTGCAAAGCTCTTCCTGCAGCACTACACCTTAGGCTACGTGAAAACACATCTGTCCGAATTCTACAGACACCTCTGCTATGAAAGCTGCTTCCTTTTCGTTCTCTGCAGTTAGATTTGCATATTGTTGACTTTTAAATGTGCATTGGTGTTGGTATCTATATCCATCATTTCCCATTGAAAATAGGGCCACTATCTTGCTGTATTTTACACTCTTGATCTTGGAAACATCTAGCAAACAAGGAAAGGCAGCCTGAGCCTTTCAGAGGGAATACACTGTCTCTGAAGTCTTTCTGTTCTTGCTTTCTATTAGTAATAATGTCCAGCTGTCCCCATGCTCTTTCCTGTCCTGTCCCTAGGACTAGGACAGACAATTATGAGTAAGTAATCTTCCTCTCAACTATTTTTAGGATGACTAATACTGGTTTAAAATTTGGAGAGTATTTTCCCTGTCACCGAATGCAAAGGACAAATTTATACCGCAGTTGTGATAGCAGATACATTCAAGGAAGAGCTTTCAGAGTCAATGGAGCTGTCACATGTGGGACAAACTGGTTCAGGATGATGCAATGTTTTCTCAATGAATTAGCTTAGGTTTTCAGCTGGAGAGATGATCAGTCTCTGGGAGGCAACAGAGAAGCTACTGTTTGGTATCACTCAGTCCAATCCTAACAATCATGGTAGATTCACATTAATCAGTGCAACTTGCACATACAGTGACTTCAGCTCCTGTAATGAATTGAGGGCAGCATGAGTCAAAGTTTTGGCAGGGTTGTGAAATACTACTGCTCCCCTCTTAAAGAGCCGTAACTTCTTTATAGGCCTGTAAGGCATGACTTCTGCGGTACAGAGCTCAGAAACGCTGGAGAAATGCTGTAGCCCTTCTTGCCTCTCTTCGCACACTGAATGACACTGTGACTTAAATGGTCAGTCTGACACCAATGAGATCCTGCTGTGCAGGAAGGCATATTACATCATGGATAAGATTTGATGGTGATTGATGTTTATTATATCTTCCTACCTTTCACCTGTAAGAAGGTGCATTTTATCTCTTAAGAGAGTTGGGTACATGCTCTAAGCAGATTCAGGTAATTCTAGCTGCCCCTGTCTTGGGGAACAGCGCTGACTATTCTTTGTTAGAACAATGAAGCTTCATGAGAGGCTGAAATGCACGTTTGAATGGATTCTTCTCCTTAAATCCTGAAGTAGCAGGTTGGGAGCATCTACGCCCTGTTGGTAGAGGTGCCCGGAGACTGGACTCTATTCTGTGGTTGTATCTGTGGCATGAGATGTTCATAAATTTGGCCTGTTTATTCATCAAAACTAAAAATGCCAACTGTTCTGTTGCAAAGGTAGAGACCATGGTCTGCCACCTGCTTCATGGAGAAGTCACTGCATGGCCCCTAGTCTCATCTATGAATGAGGTTCTCATCTGTGGGTTCCTTCATAAAGACAAGCAAGACTTAAAATGATTGTGGTAGGTCTACTGAAAGCAAGGCAATTTTGGATCTAGGTTTTAATCCTCATTTCAGCCAAGGTCATGCAGATGATGTCAACCTCTTGCTCTGGGGCAAAGGTTGGAGAATCCATGCAAACATGAATTTTTGTCTCTGTGTACATGGTTTATCGTTATGTAGCATGGTAAACTAGTACTCTTCCCCAGCGAGAGACATACTGGTCCTATGGAGAAATACTCAATACATCTCCGTAGCCAACTAGAGTAGAACTTCACTGGCATGGAACATCTTGATTCTTTATCCATACTAAGATATCTCTTCTAGAATCTGGACTACTTTCTAGCATTAAGGATTCCATAGCTGAGAGGAAGCCAGGTCACAAGTATGTCCACTCCACCTCCCTGTCCCACAAGTGCAATCACAGAAGGGAATACATGGGCAACATGCATGTGCTGCTTGCAAAAAAAGAAGTTCCTGATATCAAGTATACAGAGCACGTGCACACGCTAGGAGAGCACGTATGCAGGAAAGCAAATCTCGGCACCAAGTATGGATACCCCCCAGAGGTTGAAATTATCTTTCTGGACAATGAAGATGAATATAATTGGGAAAGGTAAGTTTAGGAAATAGCTAACTACAGTTATTTGGGAAAACTTCAGTGATTTTTTCACTAGCTGTAAGAGATCCTATCCAGCCATCATTCTGGAAAATACGCATTTTAAAAATCCTTTGAAATAACAACTAAATCTGCTAGGAAAAAAACCCACCTTGTATTATATACAAAATACAGACATACACATATATACTGTATAAGGGAAAATTAAGAGATGACTGTTTAAGAGCTAGATCAGGAAAAAGCACTGTCGAAATTAAGTTAATGATGGATCTATTACAGAGGTTGTGTTATGACAAAACCTAGAAAAATATGAAAATGGCTTTTACAGAGGACTCCCTAAAGATAACAAAAGGTACCACCAGAGGGCCCTGCACTAAATACGTTGGCCCTATATAAACCCGAGTGATGAGTAAGCTATCCATTTTACTATAATAATCATACAACTGCCATCTTTTCTCTGTGGATAGTCATTAGCAGTCATCACGTGGAAGCTTATTTTGCATAGACTGAATTAGTGATTTGAGGAAAAAGTGAGTAAAACGGCACAAATGGGACATATTAGTGGCCGAGTAATTATATTGGTGACATTCTGAGTGTGCTAACCTAGTCAGATAAATACATAATTATGGGTCATCAGGACTTTGGGGATGCTTTGCGTAGCTGGGTAGCAGGATGTAAAGCTGTGGCTAGCCCGTGCTGGGGCTTGCTCTACCTCAAACCTGACTTTTTAGAATTTATCAGAAAGACAACTACTTCCTTTCTGCTGGAATTGCTGGGAGGCCAGGACAGCTTTCCCGCGCGTAAGCAATGATGTGCCCTTTCAGAATCAGCTGTTGGGGTCCTGGAGCACGTTCTGCCGTGAGCCCACCTTCGCTTTGCTCCTCCTCCCTACCATCACTGTCTGTTGCCCACAGGCATGATCTGGGAACAAAACTGAAGGAAGCAGTGCCAGGAAAGAAATGATATTAGAATAAAGAATTCACATTACCTCTGCTGAAAATACTAATTACAGAAAACACTGAATGTGAATTGCCGTGATGTTTGGTCTGACTGTGACTGAGGCAGCTTCTGCCTCTTGCTGGGGCTCACCTTCTCTGATCTCCATTATACATTTTACGTACTGGTTGGTCTCCTGGTGTGCCTTTAAGCATCGCAGAGGCAAACCTCCGTCCTTTGAAGCTGCCCTTTCAGCCTAAAGGTCTGAGTGGGGTCATGGGCAGGGAGAGGGTGACCAAGTGAGTTGAGTGCAGGAGAGGTGCTGACAGGAGAAGACCTTTCCTGTGTTTGCACGCTGGGTGGCTGAGGACGTAGCTGCCCATTTGCTCAACCCCTGCAGTATGCTCCAGCTTCTTTATTCTCAGAGCTGTTTCTGCACTTGCAGAAGTGCTGCCAGCGGTGCTCTGTGCTGTGGCAGGGCTTGGGCTGCTTCGCAAGAAGAGATGCTCGCTGGCACCTCAGATAATGAGGGCCATCTTTGGAGGTGTCCTAGCCCGGAGACTCACAAGTACATCAGCTGGCAATAAACGGCTCCCGAGGTGAGCAGAGCAGGACTTTCAGTCTTGCCAGGTCACAGGACCACTGTGAGTGAGCGCAGCTTCATTTGCACCCAAAGGGTAGTGCTGGGCACAATTGCTTCAAAAAATTAGGGAGGGAGTCCGGGCCAAGAGCTGGCATTGCCTTCAACGTGCCCTCGAAGGCATAGAGGGGGGAGGCTTTCCCCCACCACCCGTCTCCCCTGGCTGCCGC